>NC_074666.1:67186153-67786153 GCF_029448725.1 Salvelinus fontinalis | reverse complement strand
TTACATAGGCATCATTCCCTCAACCTCTTTTTAAAGTATACATTTTTCAATAGATTCTATACAGACACTGCAGAGAAGCATGCTCTGAAACGGTAAAGAGAATCAAAGGACCTCAGCTCCATTAAATCTTTAATGCTGTATTAGGCAGCCATCCCGTGGTATACAGTTTTGTGGCTATTTGTGTTTTTTTCTCACTCTAAATGTGCTAAGAAAAGTTATTTATTTGAAAGTAAAATTTTGCCCTGAGGTCCTACTTCAGGTAATTCTCAAAACCTGTCTTGAATTTCAGGCTGTGAATTGCAAGTCTATGATATACTGGCTAAAGCAGCTCCAGTTGAAGAGGTGGCATCATGGGAACATTTCTGGAAAGCTGTTAATGGTCACCAGTCACCATGCACTACGACGATACGCCACTCTGAGTGACGTCCTCCTCAGACACACTCCGACAGGAATTCAGTCAGTATACACATAAATTAACCTTTTTCATACATCTGCAAACACACACACACACACATTAAACAGAATTGGTCTTGGTTCACTCTAGAAATTTGACATAGCTTTTTAGATTGGGAGGAAATATCAGAATTTTATATTTTATTAAGATCCCCATGAGCTGTTGCTAATGCAGCATCTTCCTGGGATCCACACAAAACATAAAACATGGCATAATACAGAACATTAATAGACTAGAACAGCTCAAGGACAGAACTACATAAAAGTAATGATATCTACTCATTGATTCTTGAAGAATATAACTTAGATATACCTCATGAGCAAAGTACAACTGTCTTACCCTATCATAACCCAAAATATAAGCTTGCTTTACTGTCATTTGAGTCTTTGTAAACAAATGTATAGTTTAAATGTTTTACATAAAAAGAGTTAGTGTGTGCTTATTTACTGTATGTTTATGTCCATCTGTGGTTGTAGTAAGGAATACTTACTCCGGAGCCGCTCCTCCCAGGAGCTCAGCCACAGCCTCAGCTGGGAGGAACTCTGGGACCCATTCCTGCCACTCAAAGACATCCAGGCCCCTCCATATTTTGACCAGGACAAATCACGTAGGTCTCTTCTAGACCACCTGATCCTCCTTTTTGGATGTTCATGGATATGAAAGGGCTGGATAGTTGAAAGCAATATGACAGAGGCTTCATTGATCGCAAGACTGAGTAATGGCCGTCTTTCTGCCATCAATCCAGTCCTTTTAGACCTGTGAATGCTGAGTGGATGGTGCCTGTGGGAAAGATTGTCACTATTATATAACCACCAATGCCACCTTTGTAATTAACAGTGACTTTTTAAAGTAATTGAAAACCATTTTTCTCTTTGCACAGCTCCAAAAACAAATATTGAGCCCTCTGGGCCAAAAACACAGTGGGTCCAGGAGATAGAGGCACCACAGGAACACCAGAGCTCCCTAAGCAGTGAGAGCTCCTCTTCTAACCCCGCAGATAAGACTGCTAGTCCACAGCAGGAAGAGCCTGCAGACACTGCCCGTCTTCAACAGGAAGTGCTCAGTCTGGCAGGCCAGGTCAAGGCCCAGAAGGTGAGGTCTGGAATAACATAATGACTCAGTCCTGGAATATTTCTGTATCAGTAAAAAAAGCTAAACTCAGCTATAAATCGAAAGTGTCTATATAGCCCTATATTCCTCTGAGGTCCATGTCAAACATTTTACCCAAGGTCATGTTAATTAGACAACTGTTGACACATTGTACTATAGCGACCACCTGCTGGGTGTCACGTCTAAGCCTGTCCCTGTAATCTCTGATGTCACTTCCTTTTTAGGATCTAGTATCCCTGTTGCAGAAGGCCCTGGAGTTGGCCCAGCAGGAGAAATTGACTCCTGCAGTAGAGTCCCTGAGGTCGGAGTGTGAATGGAAGAGTTCCAACTCACAACCATGGAATCAAGGCGAGTGCAACACAGATAATTCGTATGGCCTGCAGGTTGCGCCACTGCTGCGGCACGACTGTGTGGCCGAGTCTCAGGATCACCTCCGGATACTGGCTGAGAGGAACCAGGCTGAGAGAGAGTTGGTCCACCGTCTGTCCCAACAAGAGGCTGAGAGTTTGGCCGACCCCCAGCGAAGCCTCGTCCGCGGTTGGACTGTCCTTGAAACGCAGGAGCAGCTGAGACAGGAGATTAGGAATCTTAAGGTGGGGAAGGTTTCAATAATAAAAATAAATTAGTAATGGCTTAGTGGACTAGCTAGCTAGAGCATGGGGCTGTAAGTCACTTTAGTTGAAGGCTTCCACTTAAATGACCAGTATCGGGAGGATCAAGATGGACATCTCTTAGTAGAGTGAAGCCCGTATTCAATCAAACCTGCCGTTGCAATGTTTATGCAGCATCAAAGAACTATTGCAAGCACACACATACACTCACTAACTCACATTCTGGAAGATGGAGGGGAGTCTGATGTTTTTTCAGTTGTGAAATAGTTCCTACAACAATAACAGTATATCAAACAATAATTCAGGAGCAACCTCTGTAAACTTGAAATACACTTTATGAATGTACTGAAGGCATTAAGTTAAAATGCTCTCTCCCCTCCCCAAGGACAACATTGAGGCCTACAAGACTCAGAATACTTACTTGAACGCAGAGATCTACAAGCTAACCAAAGAATGGAGGCAGAGTACAGAACAAGAGAAGTGCTTGATGATAAAGGTACCTGCTGCTGCATGACATTTACAAGACCTGACTTTGATGTTGCATTGTAGATTGTGTAGTATTCTTTTGTGGCCTTTATTGAGGCACTTTGCTTTTACTGGTATTTCCAGCATGATTCACTAGGTTTGCTGCAGGTAGAAAATTCTAAGAAATGTTCTTTATTTGATGCAAGCCATCTCCAATTAATCAATGTCTCGTTGTGTGTGTCTTTGGTGGGGGGATCACCTGAAAGCCAATTTATGCTTGATCCATAATTGTGGTTCGAGGCTCCATATTTAGGGTGTGATGAAATTGCGGAGCCTCTGGAGGCATGCAGAGGCTAAATTGAGCTCCGTACCACATCGCTGTGTGCCTCCCAAATTTTGTAACAATGCGGAGGGCTTTGTATAGCTCCGCATTGACATGATTGATTGATGGTAGGTCCTGTATAAACACACACTCTTCCTTCACAACAGCTCTGCTCAGAAGCTCTGTGCTGCACCGCGAAGCGCAAGAGGTATGAATGTCCTGACTTCTGCAGAGACTGTATCACAATAAATGTTGCACAGCCAATGCAGACATCAGCTTGACCCTTCAGCATCTTTAAGCCAGGGGAGATGTAGGCAAAGACGGAAGAGGAAGCGATTAGACCAGACCCAGCTGCTATTGCATTGTCGTCACTAGTTACCCCGGCCACAAAGTCATAAACCCTGCCTATTTCTACAATTTCTCTTCTTAAAATCTGATTTTATACCTAACTCTAACCACACTGCTAACCTTATACCTAACCCAAACCTTAAATTATGACCAAACATTTTTGTTTTCATGAATATATACAATATTACCAATTTTGACTTTGCGGCTGTGGTAACTAGTGGAAAACCTTATTGCATTGGTGTCTATGGGAGACAAACCCAGTTAAGTAGACCAGAACTTTGCCTGTCGACCAGACGATGAATGTCTAAATACACCGTCTGGAACATGATTCTAGAAATGGTCCTCTCAGGTCTTCTACAAGCCGGAATGTTGAATATATGAACTTACTCTGCCGATTGTCAATGGTGTTGGTCCTTCAGCTGCTTGTCATTTGAGAAAAAATATCCACAGGAAAGTATTGTTTACCCAACTTTTTAGATCACCGTACTGAGTTGACATTTCACCTGACACATGCGCAAAACCATGTAAACACCTGCAAGACTTTGGTTAGTATGCATGGTTCGCATGTATACTAAAATGTACAGTGGGGCAAAAAAGTATTTAGTCAGCCAGCAATTGTGCAAGTTCTCCCACTTAAAAATATGAGAGAGGCCTGTCATTTTCATCATAGGTACACTTCAACTATGACAGACAAAATGAGAAAAAAAAATCCAGAAAATCACATTGTAGGATTTTTTAATGAATTTATTTGCAAATTATGGTGGAAAATAAGTATTTGGTCAATAACAAAAGTTTATCTCAATACTTTGTCATTGTCAACAAAGGGTATATAACAGAGGTCAAACGTTTTCTGTAAGTCTTCACAAGGTTTTCACACACAGACAATCGGCAAAGTTGACATTTTATTTTATTCAACATTCGTGACACACATTTACATAAAAAAATCCTAAACATTTCTTGTCTGTGGCGTTGTCTACATAATTTGAAGCTGAACTGGCATTTTTTTCCAATGGTAAACATTCTGAGTGAACTTCATTTATCCACCATCTTTGGTGTAGGTCTGCTAATCATAATCGCACTAAGCGTATTTGGCATTGAATACTATCTGTAGATCAGTTATTCGACCCCCCCCCCCCCCCACCAAACACACACGCACAACATGACATTGATTGATTGAATCCTAGGATTTTCTACATGCAGCAAACCTAGTGGATCATGCTGGAAATAATGGTAAAAGCATTGTCTCAAGAAAAGCCCCAAAAGCATGGCTTTTTTTGAGACAATAAGTACTGTATATATTTGTAGTATGCTTAATTCCAGACGAGTAGCAGTGTACCTTGTAAATTGTTACATTCCTTCTTCCTCTTGTGCTTTGTGTATGTGTCAGTGTGCCCATCTGGAGGCCAAGGTGTTCCGGATGGAGAGCAGGTCTCTGACAGTCCTCTTCAAGCTACAGGAGAGCAGAGGTTTGGAGAGACACAGGGAAGCCATAAAGACCCTGATCACTGACACTCTTCGGGAGGGCGGGAGGGACATTCTGGAACTGAACCCTGTCAGGTGTTTGTGTGTGGTGTGTGTGTGTAGCATTAATTGAAACATTTTCAGGTAAGTTAACCTCAGTGAGGGTGTTCATTGTAATCACACTTATGATTCCTATTATTTCTTGTGAGTACTTGTTGGTAAAGTTAAGTGATGCTAATCATGAGAAAAGACAAAGAACTTCCTAGCAGAGTTAATGAACTGTCGTCATTTGTGTGTTGTGTAGGGAATATGATGAGTATGGGTTCAGAATCTCCACTGACATCCAAATGGATGATATGAAGCTGCTGGCCAAACTGCAAGCATTAGGGATTCGTTCCCACGATCCCCCACAACAACAGAAGGATGGGGAAGAGGAGGGGGACGGCGAGCGTCTTTGGGGCCGCTGGGCCCAGCACTTTGATGGCAGACGATCAGACAAGGCGGTGGCCTCTCCGAAGCTGAAGGGGCTTCTGAGAAAGGGCGTGCCTTACCACTACAGGCGCCGTGTGTGGCGCTGGATAGTGTGGAGCCGCACTCGCTCCCTGAGAGAGCGCCACCCCCACTGGTACCAACAGATATGCTTTAGGAGCCAGGCTGCGTCGGCCCCCCGGGTCTCGCAGCAGATCTGGTTGGACCTGGAGACCACTCTGAGGGGGAACCGCCACTTCTCCTTCCCTGCCAAGCGTGCCGTCCGGCAGCTACATCGTATCCTCCTGGCCTTTTCTTGTCATAACCCGTCTGTCGGCTACTGCCAGGGCCTCAACAGGTACATTCACAGAATTAAAAAAAGATACCTATTTTATTTGTTGATATCTTCTGTAATACAGAAAATATATAGAAACCTTTCATTGTTTAACTAACTCTGTGGAGTAAAACATTTATTTGGTTTGTAATATTTGTAAAACAATTGTACACTTCAGTACTGTCAGTAACTATACTGAACAAAAATATAAATGCAACATGCAGCAATCTCAAAGATTTTTACTGAGTTCCATATGAGGAAATCTGTCAATTTTTAAATAAATTCATTAGACCTTAATCTATGGATTTCACAGAACTGGGAAGACTGTTAGTCACAGATGCCTTAACAAAAATGGGCCTAAGTATGGGCCTCAGGATCTCGTCACGGTACTTTTGTGCATTCCAATTGCCATTGATAAATGCAATTGTGTTTGTTGTCCGTAGTTTAAGCCTGCCCATACCATAATCCCACTGCCACCATAGGGCACTCTGTTCACAACGTTGACATCAGCAAACTGCTTGCCCACACAATGCCATACACATGGTCTCCAATTGAGGCCGGTTAGATGTATCAAATCACATTTTATTGGTCACAAACACATGGTTAGCAGATGTTCATGCGAGTGTAGCGAAATGCTTGTGCTTCTAGTTCCGACCATGCAGTAATATCTAACGAGTAATCTAACAATTTCACAACTACCTTTTACACACAAGTGTAAAATAATGAATAAGAATATGTACATATAAATATATGGATGAGCGATGGCCGAATGGCATAGGCAAGATGCAGTAGATGGTATAGAGTACAGTATATACATATGAGATGAGTAATGTAGGGTATGTAAACATTATATAAAGTGGTTTAAGGTGACTAGTGATACATTTATTACATCCCATTTTTAATAAAGCGGCTAGAGATTTGAGTCAGTATGTTGGCAGCAGCCACTCAATGTAAGTGGTGGCTGTTTAACAGTCTGATGGCCTTGAGATAGAAGCTGTTTTTCAGTCTCTCGGTCCCCGCTTTGATGCACCTGTACTGACCTCGCCTTCTGGATGATAGCGGGGTGAACAGGCAGTGGCTCGAGTGGTTGTTGTCCTTGTCTTTTTGGCCTTCCTGTGACATCGGGTGGTGTAGGTGTCCTGGAGAGCAGGTAGTTTGCCCCCAGTGATGCGTTGTGCAGACCTCACCACCCTCTGGAGAGCCTTACGGTTGTGGGCGGAACAGTTGCCGTACCAGGTGGTGATTCAGCCTGACATGATGCTCTCGATTGTGTATCTGTAAAAGTTTGAGTGTTTTTGTTGACAAGCCAAATTTCTTCAGCCTCTTGAGGTTGAAGAGGCACTGTTGCGCCTTCACCACGCTGTCTGTGTGGGTGGACCATTTCAGTTTGTCCGTGATGTGTACGCAGAGGAACTTAAAACTTGCCACCTTCTCCACTACTGTCCTGTCGATGTGGATAGGGGGGAGCCAAATTCTCTAAAATTCGTTGGAGATGGCTTATGGTGGAGAAATTAACATTACATTCTCTGTCAATAGCTCTGGTGGACACTCCTGCAGTCAACATGCCAATTGCACTCTCCCTCAACTTGAGACATCTGTGAGATTGTGTTGTGTGACAAAACTGCACATTTTAGTGGCCTTTTATTGTCCCCAGCACAAGGTGCACCTGTGTAATGATCATGCTGTTTAATCATCTTCTTGATATGCCACACCTGTCAGGTGGATGGATTACCTTGGCGAAGGAGAAATGCTCACTAACAGGGATGTAAACAAATGTCTGCACAACATTTTAGAGAAATATATTTTTGTGCGTATGGAACATTTCTGGGATCTTTAATTTCAGCTCATGAAACATGGGACCAACACTTTACATGTGCGTTTATATTTTTGTTCCTTGTAGGGTTCCATACAATTGGCAACAGATATTATAGATATACAGTGCCTTTGGAAAGTATTCAGACCACTTGACTTAACGTTAAAGCCTTATTCTAAAAGGTATTAAAACATTTTTTTCCAGCAATCTACACACAATACCCTATAATGACAAAGCGAAAACAGGTTTTTAGAAATGTTAAAAAACAGATACCTTATTTACATAAGTATTCAGACCCTTTGCTATGAGACTCGAAATTGAGCTCAGGTATATCCTGTTTCCATTGATCATCCTTGAGATGTTTCTACAACTTGATTGGAGTCCACCTGTGGTAAATTCAATTGATTGGACATGATTTGGAAAGGCACACACCTGTCTATATAAGGTCCCACAGTTGACAGTGCTTGTCAGAGCAAAAACCAAGCCATGAGGTCGAAGGAATTGTCCGTAGAGCTCCGAGACAGGATTGTGTCAAGGCACAGATCTGGGGAAGGGTACCAAAATATTTCTGCAGCATTGAAGGTCCCCAAGAACACAGTGGCCTCCATCATTCTTAAATGGAAGAAGTTTGGAACGACCAAGACTTTTTCTAGAGCCATCCACCTGGTCAAACTGAGCAATCGGGGGAGAAGGACCTTGGTCAGGGAGAGACCAAGAACCCGATGATCACTCTAACAGAGCTCCAGCGTTCCTCTGTGAAGATGGGAGAACCTTCCAGAAGGACAACCATCTCTGCAGCACTCCACCAATCAGGCCTTTATAGTAGAGTGGCCACACCTCAGTAAAAGGCACATGACAGCCCGCTTTGGAGTTTTCCAAAAGGCACCTAAAGATATCAGACCATGAAAAACAAGATTCTCTGGCCTGATGAAACCAAGATTGAACTCTTTGGCCTGAATGCCAAGCGTCAGGTCTGGAGGAAACCTGGCACAATCCCTACGGTGAAGCATGGTGGTGGCTGTGGGGATGTTTTTCAGTGGCAGGGACTGGGAGACTAGTCAGGATCAAGGGAAATATGAACAGAGCAAAGTACAGAGCGATCCTTGATGAAAACCAGCTCCAGAGTGCGCAGGACCTCAGACTGGGGTGAAGGTTCATCTTCCAACAGGACAATGACCCTAAGCACACAGCCAAGACAAAGTAGGAGTTGCTTCGGGACAAGTTTCTGAATGTCCTTGAGTGGCCCAGCCAGAGCCCGGGTTTGAACCTGGATGAACATCTCTGGGGAGACCCGAAAATAGCTGTTTAGCGACGCTCCCCAATCAACCTGACAGAACTTGAGGATCTGCAGAGAAGAATGGGAGAAACTCCCCAAATCAGGTGTGCAAAGCTTGTAGCGTCATACCCAAGAAGAGGCTGTAATCACTGCCAAAGGTGCTTCAACAAAGTACTGAGTAAAGGGTCTGAATACTTATGTAAATGTGATATTTCAGTTTTTCATTTGTAATAAATTAGCAAAAATGTATATAAACCTGTTTTTGCTTTGTCATGGGGTATTGTGTGTAGATTGATGAGGGGGGAAAACGATTTAATTCACTTTAAAATAAGGCTGTAATGTAACAAAATGATGAAAAAGTCAAGGGGTCTGAATGCTTTCCAAATCCACTATATTATAAAAATCTGCTTAAAGAAAATATGCGCATTTTCCCATCAGTTGTGTGTTTCCACCAAACGGACTTGTTGCGGATATAACTCAATGGGTGGTGACTTTCAATGTGTTTCCAACACATTTTCAACTCTACAGAGAGTTTTATCACAAACTGTTGCGTTGAATAGCAATTGTGCCAACTCTTGGCATGTGCAGTCTAGCCAACAACTTGCAGACACAGTGCGGGTAGGCTAGTCTACATGATGAGATTGAGAATATTTTTGTCAAACAGTCAAGCATTGATCATCATGTCAGCAGAATAAGACCCTCAATATTTATCAGAATCATCACCATGCACTTTCACCACCCTGTGAAGTTCATCATACCCTCACGTGACTCCAAGTTAACTTTGATATGATGGTTATTATATCAATATTTACGCATAAATGCGCTTCCAGTTCCCAAAAAGATCCTACCATGTCGAACAAGCAAATGTCTGTATTCATAAAATTGTACCGTGATTTACAAAAAATATATGGCATGACTTTACTCCCATAAAAACTGTGGATGGAACTTAATGTATGGGATAAAATTTTGGGTTTGTACTCACTTTGAGGAGGCATTGACCGTGTCCGAATACCCATACTTCCAGCCTAAATAGTAGGCCTTTTGAGTATGCAACATTTAGAAAATCAAGTATAGTTTAAATGCCCAGATGTCATACTAACTTAGTATAATTTCACACCGAAATCAACCAATACCTGGAAACAATGAAAATTGCGCATGATGCATTCTCATAATGCGAAAATATAATGTTTTACAGTATGTGAATTTTTGAAAATCGAGTGTGGCTCTTTATTTAGTAGAATTCGATGCACACTTTTACACAATGCATTGGAATAGATGGGCGACAAGTGATAGGCCCTATTTTTTTTTTTTTCAAGGACACAAACAACAAAACTAGGTTACTTCATTGGGAAGCGAAACATCTGTGGTGGTGTTCAAATGTTAGCTACGTTTCGTTTTTGATCACAATTATTTTATCGTAAGCTACATCTTTGAAATCAGAAGTATTTTTACCCAAAGTGGATTTCTGTTTTCTCATTGAAAAGTGTTTCTTGTTGTCTTGGCCTTCGTTGGAGCTTTTAAACAAAATACTGAACATCTTTCTATTTGTGAGTGTGTCGGCACCAGGACTCAGGATGTGGCTGCATTATTGATGTCATGTTAGCCATGCCTTTTGATTTGAACATATGGATTGTCATAGTTTTGTAAGCTACCTATTGAATTATTTAATTTATCGATCAAGCCTTAGCAGTGTTTCTGATCTTTTTCCCAATGATCAGTGCTTTAGTTTATGAAGTTTCTGTACAGTGGTTCTGAATTTGCGATGCTGTCCACATTTTGCTGCGCAATACCCTTTTTGATTTTAACATTTTGATATGTTTTGGTGTGTGTACTCGGCTATTTAATTTAATGTATTTGTTACAGCACTTTTGTTTCACTAATAAATACTGTATGTTAAAATGGAACCAAATGATCTGTTTCTATCTTCAGTGCTTTTTAAATAGGATAGATGGGTTCTATAGGCCTATAACTCCATTCCTATTCTATTCCGAGGATAGAGAAATCAATAGAATTGGAAATTAGCTATTATCAGGCTGGTTAGTGTCTGTTGAATTTGGAAAATCCACCCGCACTCGGCCCCACCCCACCTACTCAGCCAGTCAGGAGCCGTTAGTGTGGCATACTGCACACCTTTTACTAAACAGTACATGCTATAGTATGCGACGATGAGTACATAACATGCAGTTTAATTAAGTATGTTGTATGCTAGTATGTGTATTCGGACACAGTAACTGTATTAGTCTTGTCATTGCTTAATCTTGTCTTTGTCTTCTTTTTTCTGTCAGATTGGCTGCCATGGCCTTGCTAGTGTTGCAGAGCGAGGAAGATGCTTTCTGGTGTCTGGTGGCCATTGTCGAGACCATCATGCCTCAGGACTTCTATGGCAAGACTCTAACAGCATCTCAGGTATGTGAAACGATTCCTTTGATAGTTTTTAATATATGTTTTGCTGAAATTGCAATTACTTCTGATAAAAAATGTGGGTGGATATCCAGTAATGTACTTTAATGTAAAAAAACACAAAAAAACACTCAAATGGCCCAGCTAGTGAAGCATAAAAATTCAAGCATTGGTTCAGGGTTCGATACAGTGACCAAATCTGTCACATTTGGGAAGTTTGACTTGACATTTTTTATCAGTTACAAGTGTGCCAGTGAAAACAATTTACCTGGTCACGTTAGTTCCATGATTTTATTTATGATCTGTTTTTATGAGAGATGTAGGCGCTATTGTTTGTTTCCCGCCGTTTCAATTCAATATTATGAGCAAGATAACATTGAATGTTGGCTTAAACTTGGTTTTCCATACAAAGCATTCCACTACAAAAAAAAATGTTTTTTGTTGTTGTCACTTTCTCATTTTAAAACATGAAACAGTACACTACAGATTTGGCCCCGATTTTGCTGTTCCAAACAAGTTTTTGAGATCGGAAACAAAATCCCCATGTTGTTGCCTACTCGGGACTCGCGGTTTAGTGTGAGTGCGTCAGAGACGCAATCTAAGGCCTACGGATCTCGTCTTAGAGCAGTCCTTGACTTCCCGATACTTGGATCAAAATCTGCAAAGCTCTTAAAGTGTGAGATGTACAACAACAAGTTTTAAGAATGGTGATTAGCAATAGCCAATGAGAGCTCACCAGAGAAGAAGCAAGTGAGATGATGACATTGTTTTTCATCACCCAGGAGACTCTCAAGCAGGAGCGATGACTACTATTAGTATGAATTTGTACTTGCCTTTAACCAAAGCCAAAGTGTCAAATAGTTGCAGCTCTGATTTGAACAAGCAATGTTATTAAATTCAAATGTTGGGTAGACATTTCAACTCTGTATGGCAAGCGTAAATGTCTGACTGAAAACGGCAATCAATTCACATTTGGTGTCCAGGGCACAGCTGGGGGCTGAAGGGACGTCTATAACAAGCGGCAACGGTGACAGACTTGTTTCTGGAAAGGTGTATTTTTAAAAGTAGAAGCTTGAATTGTTTGGGCACAGACCTGGATAGTATGAAAGAACTCTTCAGGCTTTCTCTGCGGTAGATTGCAACTCTGCCCCCATTTGGCAGTTCTATCTTGTCGGAAAATGTTATAGTTGGGGATGGAAATTTCAGGATTTTTGGTGGCCTTCCTAATCCAGGATTCAGACACGGCTAGGACATCCAGGTTGGCGGAGTGTGCTAAAGCAGTGAATAAAACAAACTTAGGGAGGAGGCTCTAATGTTAACATTCATGAAACCAAGGCTTTTACGGTTACAGAAGTCAACAAATTAGAGTGCCTGGGGAATGGGAGTGGAGCTAGGCACTGCAGGGCCTGGGTTAACCTATACATCACCAGAGGAACAGAGGAGGAGTAGGATAAGGGTACAGCTAAAGGCTATAAGAACTGGTCGTCTAGTGCATTCGGAACAGAGAGTAAAAGGAGCACATTTCTGGGTGCGGAAGAATAGATTCAAGGCATAATGTACAGACAAGGGTATGGTAGGATGTGAATACAGTGGAGGTAAATCTAGGCATTGAGTAACGGAGAGAGGATTTGTCTCTAGAGGCACCATTTAAGCCAGGTGAGTTCACCACATGTGTGGGGGATGGAACAAAAGGGCTAGATATTGAGCAGGGCGGGAGGCTCTACAGTGAAATAAGACAATCACTTACCAAAACAGCAAGAGACAAGGCATATTGCCATTAGGGAGAGGCATGTGTAGCCGAGTGATCATAGTGTCCAGTGAGTAGCTAGGCGAGCTGGAGACACGGCGATTCAGACAGCTAGCAGATGGGCCTTTGGGGGACGTTGCAACGGGAGAGCCTGTTGAAACCCCCTCGGACGGTTACGTCGGCACACCAGTCGTGATGGATCGGCGGGGCTCAGTGTCGGCTGATGTCCGAGTTAATGGTGATGACCGCTAGCCGTGTTAGCTGGCTAGCTTCGGATGGGGGTTCCGGTTCTAAAGTGTAAAAAATAGCAGATCCGCACCACATTGGATGAGGCGGGTTGTAGGAGAGAAGGTTCAGTCCGTAGACGGAAATATAAAAAATATATACGAAATATATACGAAGAAAAATATATTTACATGAGACGGATGGGGACAAGACAAACAGACGTCCTACTGCTATGCCATCTTGGAATAAGTAGTCATGTAATGTACACCCGGCTTAACTCTTCAACATCTCAAATGTCGAGACTGACTAGCTACACACGGACAGACTTCATTAGTGTGTTTGTCGGGAGCATGCTGTCTATTTAGCCAGTTAACGCCCACATTATTCTGACATATTTTAGAAAAGAATTATGTGAATGTCAATGCATAATGCCATTGGGTAGGCCTATTAAAAAATGCATTATTCTTCTACCACTGTTTTCGGGTAGATGGAAAGGCAATTAAAAGGTAACTGCAAAGTAGCAGAATCATGATTATTTGCATCAATCCAGTGCCCATTTTGTTTTTAAAACTCCATCACAAGTGGGCTACAGAAACACAGAAAACCAAACTGTCTGGCTGGTTCTCACCTGAATTAAGGGGTAACTACACACAAAAAAAATTGTATTTCTCAGATTTTTTCCAGACCTAAAAAATGGTCCCCAGATGTGGTTTAACTTCTTGAAGCACGGATCCCTTTAGCGGGATCATTTTCGTAAACGACCGCTGAATTGCAGAGCGCCAAATAAAAAAAAATTACAAATATTTTCATGAAATCACAAGTGAAATATACCATAACACAGCTTAACTTGTTGTTAATCCACCTATCGTGTCAGATATTGAAAATATGCTTTACAGCGAAAGCAATCCAAGCGTTTGTGAGTTTATCAATCACTAGACAAAACAGTAAGAACAGCTAGCCGCAAATTAGCTTGGTCACGAAAGTCAGAAAAGCAATCAAATTAATTTGCTTACATTTGATGATGTTCAGATGTTTGCAATCACGAGACTCCCAGTTACACAATAAATGTTATTTTTGTTCGATAAAGATTATTTTTATAACCAAAAGCCTCCATTTGGTTTGCGCGTTATGTTCAGAAAACCACATGCTCGTGCCGGTCCTGAAGGGCAGACAAGGGCAGACGAAAATTCTAAAAAGTATCCATAATGTTCGTAGAAACATGTAGAACTTTTAATAATCAATCCTCAGGTTGTTTTTAACATACATAATCGATACTATTTCAAACGGACGGTAAACTATTCAATACTACAGAGAAAGAAAATGTCGAGCTACAACTCTTTGAACTAATCAAAGGACACCTGAAGCGTTTTGATAAATCTCGCTAATTTTTCCAAATTAAATATTGAAACTATGTCTAAGGCCTGGTCACAGCCTGAGGAAGCCATTGGGAAAGGAATCTGGTTGATACACCTTTCACCTTTACTGCTCAGGCGTTCCGCCAGCGGAACTCCTCCCACATTCCACTGAAAAGGCAGAGCGCGAAATTCAAAATATATTTTTTAGAAATATTTAACTTTCACACATTAACAAGTCCAATATAGCAAATGAAAGGTACACATCTTGTGAATCCAGCCAACATGTCCGATTTTTAAAATGTTTTACAGCGAAAACAGCACGTATATTTATGTTAGCTCACCACCAAATACAAAAAAGGACAGACATTTTTCACAGCACAGGTAGCATGCACAAAGCCAACCTAACTACCCAAGAACCAACCAAACTAACCAACAAAAAACTTAATCAGATGACAGTCTTATAACATGTTATTCAATAAATCTATGTTTTGTTCGAAAAATTTGCATATTTCAGGTATAAATCATAGTTTACATTGCAGCTACAATCAGAAATTGCACCGAAAGCAGACAGAATAATTACAGACACCAACGTCAAATACCTAAATACTCATCATAAAACATTTCTGAAAAATACAGTGTACAGCAAATGAAAGACAAGCATCTTGTGAATCCAGCAAATATTTCCGATTTCTTAAGTGTTCTACAGCGAAAACAAAATATAGCGTTATATTAGCTTACCACAATAGCCAGAAACACAAGCCATTTCCCAGCAGTAAAAGTTAGCGATCGTGACACACCAGCAAAAGATATATAATTTTTGATTAACCTTGATAAGGTTCATCAGATGACAGTCCTATAACATCAGGTTATACATACACTTATGTTTTGTTCGAAAATGTGCATATTTAGAGCTGAAATCAGTGGTTATACATTGTGCTAACGTAGCTACTTTTTCCCACAACGTCCGGATTTTTTTCTGACACTTTTTCTGACACACATATTCTGACCAAATAGTTATTCATAAACATAACTAAAAAATACATGTTGTATAGGAAATGATAGATACACTAGTTCTTAATGCAATCGCCGTGTTAGAATTCTAAAAATAACCTCATTACCACATAAGGCTTACGTTATGTCGACCGAGTGCCCAAAACCTGGGCGCAAAACTAATAGTACACAGTTCGACAGATATATGAAATAACATCATAAAATGGGTCCTACTTTTGCTGATCTTCCATCAGAATGTTGTACAAGGTGTCCTTTGTCAAGAACAATCGTTGTTTGGATTTAGAACGTCCATTTTCCCTCTTGAATTAGCAAGCGCACTAGCCAAGTGGCGCGACACTCTCCTTTCTGAACAAAGGCACACAACGCAACACGCCTAACGTCCCGAATAATTTTCAAAAATCGAATAAAACTATATTGAAAAAACACACTTTACGATGATATTGTCACATGTATCAAATAAAATCAAAGCCGGAGATAATAGTCGCCTATAACGAAAGCTATTCAGAAGGCAAATCCAGGTCCAACGTTGCGCCTTCCTGAAAACAGGAAATGGGTGACACGTCATTCCAAGAGGACGTATTCCATCTCAGACCAAGATAAACACTCCATTTCTTCTCTCACTGCATCTTGACATCCAGGGGAAGGTGTATGACGTGCATGTATACTAATAAGTATCATGCCCATTTATAGGCAGGACCCAGAAGAGAGCATCGATTTCAGATTTTCCACTTCCTGGTCAGGAAATTTGTGCCAAATGAGTTCTGTTTTACTCACCGATATAATTCAAACGGTTTTAGAAACTAGAGAGTGTTTTCTATCCAATAGTAATAATAATATGCATATTGTACGAGCAAGAATTGAGTACGAGGCCGTTTAAATTGGGCACGTTTTTCCCCCAAAGTGAAAACAGCGCCCTCTGTCCTCATCAGGTTAAATCGAGGATGGGCAGGCAATGGAACAGGGATTTTTCCAAATAAAGGGCACTTCCGGGTTGGATTTCTCAGGTTTTTGCCGGCAAAATCAGTTCTGTTATACTCACAGACAATATTTTGACAGTTCTCGAAACTTTAGCGTGTTTTCTATCCTAATCTGTTAATTATTTGCATATTCTAGCATCTGGGCCTGAGAAATAGTCTGTTTACCTTGGGTACGTTATTTTTCCAAACATAAAAATAGTGCCCCCTAGCTGAAAGAGGTTCAACATTGTGGTGGACTTAGAACATCCAATTTTGTTGTTTCCTATTTTAAAAAGTGTGATTTTGAGAAACAAATTATAATCAGTCCTTCGCGTTATATATATATATATGTATATATGTTTTTGTCATGGTATTGTTTTGGTATCAATAATCTGTATTTGATTATTTTTTATTCTGCCCTCAAGGATTTTACAGAAAAGAACATAGCATTTTGAAATGTACAAAAAATAAATGTTGCACTTTATTTTAACTATTTTCTTTGCTGTTACAGTAAATCTATCAAAATCAATGTAAGAACACAAGGGCATGCTCATTTAAAAGATGGCTAGTCATTATTAGCCTGGTTCTGTATGGAATTCAGGACTACAAAAATATATAGCAAAAATTGGTGTGACCAAATAATGTTCTGGTGCCACCAGTGGAAAAAGTTAGTGTAGAACCCTGTGCTGGTTGTTCACCCACTAATAGGGAGCGTGAACTGGGTTTAGACTGTGGTGGGACAGAAAGGTTTGTTTTACCCATCTTGTGTCTTAATCCCAGGTGGAGCAACGCGTGCTCAAGGACTTTATGGCAGAGAAGATGCCGAGACTAACAGCCCATTTCCACTGTCACGGAGTGGACGTGTCCCTGGTCACCTCCGACTGGTTCCTAGCTGCGTTCGTGGAGAGGCTGACCAGTGACGTCCTGCTCAGAATTTGGGACGCCTTCCTGTACGAGGGCACCAAGGTCAATGGGGCTTGAAGAAGGGGTTAGAGTTTTTAGGTTACAGGTTACAGATACCATATTAAAGTGACTTTTCATAAAGGTAATTGAGACAAATTCTTCAGAGAGTTATACCATGGCAATATTAGTCGGATGGGACTGGTTGTTTGGTGTTTTAGACATATTTCCAGAATGGGTCTCTATGGTAGTACTGAGAAATGACAATAAGTAATTTAAATATACAGGCAACCGCCAAACTAAAGGAAACACCAACATAAAGTGTCTTTAATATGGCATTGGGTCACCACAAGCCGCCAGAACTGCTTCAATGTGTCTTGGCATAGATTCTACAACTGGAACTCTATTTGAGGGATGCGACACCATTCTTCCACGATAAATTCCATAATTTGGTGTTTTGTTGATAATGGTGGAAAACGCTGTCTCAGGTGCCGCTCCAAAATCTCCCATGTGTTTAATTGGGTTGAGATCTGGTGACTGACACACACACACACACACACACACACACACACACACACACACACACACACACACACACACACACACACACACACACACACACACACACACACACACACACACACACACACACACACACACACACATCCTTTAAACCCCCTATGCTCCTTTTGAGACCCCTCTTTCAAAGTCACTGAGATCTCTTCTAACTATGGTAGGCAAAATAATGGGCAACTGGGCATTTTTATACATGGGATGTTTTAATTGCTTAATTAACTTTGGAACCACACCTGCTTTCAATATACTTTGTATCCCTCATTTACTCAAGTGTTTAGTTTATTTATCAGTAATAAAGGAAGCACTTATATCCAAAAAATAAAAAGGATTATGTAATTCACTGGGGTCAAGCTTCCTGACATCAAGAACCTATATACTAGGCGGTGTCAGAGGAAGGCCCAAAAAATTGTCAAAGACTCCTGTCACCCAAGTCATAGACTGTTCTCTCTGCTAACGCACGTCAAGCGGTACCGGAGCGACCAAGTCTAGTCCAAAAGGCTCCTTAACAGCTTCTACCCCCAAGCCATAAGACTGCTGAACAATTAATAAAATGGCCACCCGGACTATTTACATTGAACCCCCCCCCCCTCCTTTGTTTTTACACTGCTGCTACTCACTGTTTATTATCTATGCATAGTCACTTTACAAATTACCTTGACTATCCTGTACCCCCCGCACATTGACTCAGTACCGTTACCCCCTGAATATAGGATTGTTATTGTTATGTAAATGTAGTGTTACTTTTTGATTTGATTGAGATTTTTTTAACTTTCGTTTATTTAGTAAATATTTTATCAACTCTATTTCTTGAACTGCATTGTTGGTTAAGGGCTTGTAAAGTAAGCATTTCACGGCGCATGTGACAAATACAATTTGATTTGATTTCTATTCACTACTGTCATAGTAGCAAGAAACAATACTACTTAATGGACATTAATATTTTATCACATATTTTTACAGGTGATATTTCGCTATGCATTGGCGCTCTTCAAATACACAGAAGAGGACATTCTGAAGATTCATCATAGTGTGGATATCTACCAGTACCTCCATTTCATCACCAGAACCATCACAGACAGCAGGTAGATACGTTATCCCCTAATCTATAGATCTAATGAAGGACAATCTGATTGATGGCAATTAAACCAACTGCAGTAGTGCAACAATATACAATGTTAATTTCCTTGTGATGACAAATTCATTTGTCAGTCATTTTTCTTTTATTTGTTATCTCAGTAGCTAGGTTTCCATCCATTTTGCGGCAGATTCCTTGCGACTATTCTAAAAATAATATGCACATTTCCCCACCAGAGGTGTGTTTCCATCAAACTGAATTGGTACAGATAAAAGCTCTATGTGATGACATTAGTGCACATTAAAAGCACTTAAGCGCTTAAAGCTGAAATCCACATAAGGGGAAACGGCACCACTGTTTGCCCAAGCACATTTGTTATCGTTTTATTTATGAAACGGAGGAGCATCCAACATCGTGGTAAAAAAAAACGCAATAGCTATCACGCGTGTAATAATTTCCAAGAGGGAAAAACTGTGTTGTTTTGTAGTAATTTCTTTGTTGTAATATTACAAACGGAGATGGCAGTTTCACCATTACGGATTCCAGCTTTAATTGCCATGTACCAAATAAAAAAAACAGAAGTTCAATGTGTTTCCACCGCATTTTCAACTCTACCTAATTAGAAAACTTGCCCACTCTGGTTTTGGCACGTTGTCTCTCTAGACAAGAGTTCGCTGACAAAGTGGACAGGGTAGGTTATTACAATATGACAATATGATATGTATTGGAACATTCAAATATATTTATTTCAGTTTGTCCCCAACTAGTGGTAATTGTTGTAATAACCATTGTCATTGCACTTCCTGTTTTTACCATAGAAGAAGAATGTGACAGGAAGTTACTTAGCCTAGACACTGCAAGATATTGTGTACAACTAACTGCTATCTACACACGTCCATTCCTTCGTTTTTGGCCCTTATGGTGGCATTAAAACCTTTTATGGATCCCTTCACGCGCCGATCCCTTTAGCACGATTGATTTGACAACATCCAATGAAATGGCAGCACACCAAATTCAAACTACAGGAATATCAATATACAACATTCTTGAAAATATATGTGTTATACATCAAAATAAAGCTTAACTTCTTGTTAATCCAGCTGCTGTGTCAGATTTACAAAAAGACTTTACGGCGAAAGCAGACCATGCGATTATCTGAGGACAGCGCGCCGCATACAAACACATGGAAATCATATTTCAACCAGACAGGTGCGCAACAAAAGTCATAAATAGTGATATAATTAATGTCTTACCTTTGAAGATCTTCTTCTGTTGGCACTCCAAAATGTCCCAGAAACATCACAAATGGTCCTTTTGTTCGATAATGTCCTTCTTTTATGTCCCAAAAATGTCAATTTATTTGGCACGTTTTATTCAGAAATACACAGGTTTTAACTCGCCCAACATGCCTACAAAGTATCTAATAAGTTACCTGTAAACTTGGTCCAAACATTTCAAACAATGTTCCTAATCCAACGTCAGGTACCCTAAAACGTAAATAATCGCTACAATTTAAGACGGAATAAACTGTTTCTAATACCGGATAAAAACAAAGTGAAGCGCGTTCCAGTTCACACCGCCAAACAATAGAGTCCACCATTGGGAAACACAATAACCTCATTATTTTTTCCCTGCTCGGGGTTTCGCCTACCAAATCAGTTCTGTTATACTCAGACTATATTCTGCGTTTTAGCATGTGGATTACTGAAGAAAACGCGCAAACAAAACTGAGGTTTTTGGGTATAAAGAGACTTTATCGAACAAAAATAACATTTATTGAGTAAATTAATGTCTGCTGAGTGCAACCATATGTAGATCATCAAAGGTAAGGGATTAATTTTATCTCTATTTCTAAATTGTGTAACTGTTCTACCTGGCTGGCTACTGTTTGTAATGATTTGTCTAGTGGGCCATGTTCTCATAATCGTAATGTATGCTTCGCCTTAAAGCATTTTTAAAATCTGACACTGTGGTTGGATTCACAAGCAGTTAATCTTTAAACCTATGTAAAATATGTTTTGTTTTTTGAATTTTTATAATGAGTATTTCTGTATTTGAACTGGCTGTTGAAGAGGTGGGACGCTACCATCTCACGTGCCCAAGAGAGGTTAACAGCATCTACCCCTAAGCCATAAGACTGCTGAACAATTAATCAAATGGCCACCCGGACAATTTACATTGACAACCGCCCACTTTGTTTTTACACAGCTGCTACTTCCTGTTTAGTCACTTTACCGCTACCTACATGTACAAATTACCTCAACTGACCTGTACCCCCATACATTGACTCAGTACCAGTACCCTCTGTACATAGCCTCATTATTGTTATTTTTTTAACTTTAGTTTATTTAGTAAATATTTTCTTAACTCTATTTTCTTAACTGCATTAAACCTACCAAAAGACAACACCTGCCTGTTAGCTGTTTAAGGTCTTACTCAAATGGGCTACAGCAAGCGGGATCACACAGTCGTCCGGGAACAGCTGATGCTCTCATGCATGCTTCAGTGTTACTTGCCTCGAAGCGAGCATAGAATTAATTTAGCTCGTCTGGTAGGTTTGTGTCACTGCAGCTCGTGGCTGTGCTTCCCTTTGTAGTCTGTAATAGTTTGCAAGTCCTGCCACATCCGACGAGCATCAGAGCACGATAAAATCTTAGTCCTGTATTGGCGCTTTGCCTGTTTAATGGTTCGGCGTAGGGCATAGCGGGATTATAAGCTTCAGGGTTAGAGTCCCGCTACTTGAAAGCGGATGTTGCCTGTAATCCATGGCTTCTGGTTGGGGTATGTATGTATGTACATACTCTCTTGCTACAGCTTATCATGAGATACTCTACCTCAGGTGAGCATAACCTCGAGACTTCCTTAGATTTTGTGCACCAGCTGTTGTTCACAAATATACATAAACCGCCACCCTTGTCTTACCAGAGGCCACTGTTCTATCCTGCCGAAAAAGCTTTAAACCCGCCAGTTGTATGTTATTCATGTCGTCGTTAAGCCACGACTCGGTGAAACATAAGATATTACAGTTTTTAAAGTCCCGTTGGTAGGATATACGTGATTGTAGTTTGTCTATTTTATTATCGATTGATTGTACGTTGGCTAATATGTCTGATGGTAAAGGTGGATTACCCTCTCGGCGACAGATCCTTACAAGACACCTGGAACTTCGTCCTCGATACCGCCGTCTCTTTCTCCTGCGAATGACGGGGATGAGGGCCTTGTCAGGCATCTAAAGTAAATCTTTCCCGTTCGACTCATTGAAGAAAAAGTATTCCTCCAGTTTGGGTGAGTAATCGCTGTCCTGATATCTAGAAGCTCTTTTCGGTCATAAGACACGGTGGCAGAAACATTATGTACAAATAAGTTACGAATAACGCAAAAAAACATACACAGTAGCACAATTGGATACGGGATCGTGAAACAGCAGCCATCTCCTTCGGCGCCATTCTCTCAAGTATGCCTTAGGTAATTAATCCGCATTAAATGGTTGGATGGAAACCTGGTTAAAGAGACTGTTCTTCTCCCCAAAACCATTTAATACAATTCCCACTAATTTGTCTACACTTGTTAACAGGACTGAAAATACTTCTATGTAATTATAGTGTGTGACTGGACAACATAAGCGTCAAAATATACAACCGATACACACATCACACACTGCTTTTTCTTTCCTTCCACAGGAGACTGACGACCATTGCATTCAGCGACATGAACCCGTTTCCTTTCAAGCTGCTCCGTCAGAGACGGGCCCTGCACCTTCAGTGTGTGCATGTACAGTTGAGTGAGTTAGAGCGTATCCAGAGGAAGCTGGGTAGAGAGCGACGCCAGCACAAGGACAGGGAGGGGGCCACATGAGCTCTGGATAAAAGGCTCTGGCCAGATTCCAATCAGAACTTTTACCTCCTGCCTCCTGTTACTCACTTATCCCAGTAGATATTGTAGGTTTGTAATTTCTTGTTTGATGTTTTCAATGTTCATGTTTTATTGTCACGTGCATAAATACAGTGAAATGCCTTTCTTGCAAGCTCTTTCCCAACAATGCAGCAATCAATATCAATAGTACTATAAAAATGTATAAAGTAGAATTAAAAAAAGACGAGAAATAGAAATTAGAACACGAGGAAGCAAGTAAGCTATATACAGGGTCAGTGCCATATTTACAATGTGCAGGGAGTGGTAGGGGTAGATACATCGAGCTCCAAAAGTGTTGGGACAGTGACACATTTGATGTTGTTTTGGTTCTGTACTCCAGCACTTTGGATTTTAAATGATACAATGACTGACTGTGAGGTTAAAGTGCCGACTGGCGGTTTAAATTTGAGGGTATTTTCACCCATATCAGGTGAACTGTTCAGAAATTACATACATTTTTGTACATAGTCCCCCCCATTTTAGGAGACCAAAAGTATTGGGACAAATTCACTTGCGTGTATTAAAGTAGTAAAACGTTAAGCATTTGGTCCCAATTTCACAGCACGCAATGACTACATCAAGCTTGCGACTCTGTTGGATGCATTTGCTGTTTGTTTTGGTTGTGTTTCAGATTATTTTGTGTCCAAAAAAAATGCATGGTCACTTTTACTGTAAATAAGAATAGAATGTTTCAAAACACTTCTACATTACTGTGGGTGCTACCATATTTATGGATAATCCTGAATGAATCGTGAATAATGAGTGAGAAAGTTAGAGGCATAAATCTCTTTCTCACTCATTATTCATGATTCATTCAAGACTTTATAACTGTCCCAATACTTTTGAAACTCACTGTATGTATAGAGGTAAGTTGACTAGGCATCAGGATATATGATATGTGGCAGACCAGGGTATTTGGCCAAGAAGTTTACATAGATCAGACACAGACAGAGTAGGATTAGCTCGGTTTCAAGGGTGTTTATTTAAATAATAAATCAAAAAGGATAGGTCTACTCCATGAGACCCTCTCCGGGATACTGTCTTCTGGGCTCCAGGTCTTGTTGTATCCTGCCAGGATCAAAACTAACCATCTAACCATCCCTAACTATACAGGAGTCCCCCCCCCCTCCCCCGTGAGGGCGTTAAAATCTGCTTCTATTCTGTGGATGGCACTGTGCTCTTTTGAAAGGATAGGTCCCAATCTCTCAAAGGCCCTAGGATCCAGGTGGACAGGGGTGGTCTGCTAGTCACTGGGATGACAATCCAACTTGGGATGGGGGTAGGTTTTAGCGGGTGGAATAGTGGTCACTGTGCCCAAGGAAGCAAAGGTAATCTGCCTAAATCATTACCGTCCGTAGCACTCACATCAGTAGCCATGAAGTGCTTTGACAGGCTGGCCATGGCTCACAACACCATCATTCCGGAAAACCTAGACCCACTCCAATTCGCATGCCGCCCCAACAGATCCACAGACGACGCAATCTCAATCGCACTCCACACTGCCCTTTTCCACCTGGACAAAGGAACACCTATGTGAGAATGCTGTTCATTGAATACAGATCAGCGTTCAACACCATAGTGCCCACAAAGCTCATCACTAAGCTAAGGACCCTGGGACTAAACACCTCCCTCTGCAACTAGATCCTGGACTTCCTGACGGGCCACCCCAGGTGTTAAGGGTACGCAGCAACACATCTGCCACGCTGATCCTCAACACGGGGGCCCCTCAGGGGTGTGTGCTTAGTCCCCTCCTGTACTCCTAGTTCACTCATGACAGCATGGCCAAACAGGACTCCAACACCAAGTTTGCTGATGACACAACAGTGGCAGGCCTGGTCACCGACAACGATGAGAGGCGGTCAGAGACCTGTGGTGACAGGACAACAAGCTGTCCCTCAATGTGAGCAAGACAAAGGAGTTGATCGTGGACTACAGGAAAAGGTGGGCTGAACAGGCCCCATTTAACATTGACGGAGCTGAAGTAGAGCGGGTCAAAAGTTTCAAGTTCCTTGGTGTCCACATCAACAACGAACAATCATGCTTCAAACACACCAAGACACCAAGACATGAAGAGGGCACAACAACCCCTTTTCCCCCTCAGGAGACTGAAAAGATTTGGCATGGGTCTCCAGATCCTCAAAAAGATACAGCTGCACCACCGAGAGCATCCTGACCGGTTGCATCACCGCCTGGTATGGCAACTGCTCGGCATCTGACCGTAAGGCGCTACAGAGGGTAGTGCGTACGGCCTAGTAAATCACTGGGGCCAAGTTTCCTGCCATCCAGAACCTATATACTAGCGGTGTCAGAGGAAGGCCCAAAAAATTGTCAAAGACTCCAGTCACCCAAGTTGTAGACTGTTCTCTCTGCTACCGCATGGCAAGCGGTACCGGAGCGCCAAGTATAGGACCAAAAGGCTCGTTAACAGCTTCTACCCCCAAGCCATAAGACTCCTGAACAATTAATCAAATGACCACCAGGAATATTTACATTGACATCCCCCCCTCCATTTGTTTTTACACTGCTGCTTCACGCTGTCTATTGTCTATGCATAGTCACTTTGCCCATGCCTACATGTACAAATTACCTCGACTAACCTGTACCCCCGCACATTGACTCGGTACTGGTGCTCCCTGTATATAGCCTCGACAGACACTATGAAAGCTTAAAACAAGATTATTCATCCCAAAGGATCGAACAGCTGAACAGTCAAAGACATGGTTCCACCAGTGGTGGTATATATGGGTGATTCTGCAACTTCGGACACTTTGGCCCAACAAGCATTCAGAAATGTATTGAAACACCATTTTACCAGTATTATAATCGTCTGTGATTTGTCTAGAAATAATATCTGATAATGGCTGCGATCGTACTATTAAGGAATTTATATATTTTTGTAATTTTTCTCAGACAGCCATAGACAAATTTCCATCACATCATTAAACATCCATTTTAGTTAAATGAAATATCATACAATTATTTCTTATACATTTGTACATTATCTTTCATTGAATATTATTTGAAAAGGATTTCCTCAAATGAATAATTCAACACAATGCTTGAATATATAAACTTGCCTTTGTGACAGTTAAAGATTTACTTATCATTAAAAAAATAAGATATTTCCACCAAACCTTTTTGTGAGATTATGATAACAACCATATGATTTCCCTATCTAAAACAAATCAATCAATGTAAATTATACATAATATACTAATTTACCTAAAAATGTGGGTGTGGTGGAAATGACATCGATGTAAAAAAAACTTGAAAGCAATATTTTATTGCAAACATTTTGAACAACAACCACTGTAGAACATTTAATTAATTTAAGAAAAAGTAAGATTCCAAAAGTGGGCAGAGGTCAAGGAAGTAGGCCAGTGTTTTTGAGAGATGAGCCCAAATTGCAGAGGGGTCATCCGCATAGAAGAGCTCAGTGAGCAAAGTGAAACTGTATCACTTGTGGTATGTCCAACACAGGTGTGGAGGGTCACCTGCATGTGAGAATCACCAAAATGAACAGCCTGGATTTCACTGGTGTATTTACACAGGTAGTTCTCTCTTTGGCACAACTTTGGTTTTAGAAGTGGGGGGGAAATAATTATTCTAATTTGTTTTATCAAGTTGGATAAACACTCCAAACAGCCTACCCGACCGCTCGGAGGTGTCTGCATGGTCCTAAAGCACACCGTTGATTCATTTTGTATCACATTCAAATGATAAAACTGGAGGGGACAAAAATAAAATTTCAGAATGTGAGGGGGACATGCCCCCCATCCCCAATGAAAGTTGCACCCCTAAGTTCTCTGCAAAGTCAATATGCACAATCTCCTCTTTCCACAGATACTCTTTTAATTCTCTCAGTTTGGAGTATTGCTGTCGAATGTTGTACATGCGTTAGGAATTTTGTTAATAAATAATTAAAACAATTTCTAGCTTTAGATAAAACTATAACTAATTGAACTCTGCACGCCTGGTGAAAAGAGATTTGTGTTGTGGGTTATAAAATAAGCAGAAAGGGTCGTTAAACTATGGTTGAACTGACCCAACTTAGCCCTGAGGTGTTTAGATAAGGCTGTGGGTAACTTTTTAGGTCTTCCATTACCTTGAGTTGTCTGCTAAAGTGGTAATAAATTATAGTGATCCTTCAGGAGGATAGATTATATTGTGTGTCATGTGTGTGCGCTGGGAAGTTGGAATGAACTTTTGAACCTGTTTTCTATTTGTCAGGACAAGGAGACTTATTCTGTAACCTATGACGTCATATCTTGTATATAAACCTGTTGTTTATGATCAAATGGTAGCGTGCTCGGGGGATAAATACTATAATCTAATTTTAATAAGACTGTATCCTGTCTATTTTATGTTAATAAGTATCTTACAAATTCTTATAAATAGACAGATTGAATTTAATTAATGAATACATTAGAGGAATTATTCAATTCCTCCAACAATTGGTCCTTCGAGCGGATACCCAAACTTTGCCTCTGTCATCCGAAGATATTAGCTGAAAACCGTGCACGGGCAGGTCTGGACCCGTTATTTAAAGTCCTGGCCTCTGAATTGAGGTTAAAAAACAGACCGGTGTATATATATCTGAGGTCGACAGAGACGGTGACGGAATCCAACCGGCATTGCTTTTCCCAGTCTGCAAGACGACGGTAAATAGTCTTTATTCTCGAATGTGGGGGGTATGATGTAAGTTATCTTTGATTTGAAGTTCTAAACGTGTTTAGAATTTATCAATAATAGGAGCTTCTCTATTCCAAACATATTGTGGGTTACTTGTATGACCAAAATACAAGATGGATGTAACAGGTCCGAAAAGACCTGGGTAGGTGCATTACCGAAATAAAATATTGGCCTTAATGATCCGGGCCTTGCAAGCCGTGAGGGTTATTAAGGAGGATATAGTAAGTGTTGTTAGATAGGACGGTCGTTTTGTACAAATAGGACAGCCATTAATTCAAAAGACATACCTAAATACCTAAGTATATGGGAAGTAGTCTGACTATGAAAAATAGCAGATAGATATATTAAAACAGGTGAGGATAAATTGGGCTTGGTGAGAAGGCAGGGTAATCCTAGGCGAACGGAATAACTGATCCTATTCAATACTGAAAGTGATAATATCCAAAAGAGTGGGAGGGAAACTTAAAATAGCGAAGTGAGATTGGATAAATACAACCAGAGTTTGATCAGGGATGTGTGTCCCCTGGGTAATAACTGACAGGAGTGAGATCTAATGTCCAATCGATAACAACGCTATAGATAAAGTTTCCAGGGAAGAGAATCATATAAATACATACACATAAATTGTAACTAGGTAACGGTAAACAGCTCACACATAGTTCATAGAAATATATACACTTCAATTGTGACAGTGTAGAAAGAGAAGATCTGAATCCCCTAATAGAATTACCCAATCCCCAGGCGGGGGAGGGTGATCATGACAGTGGAGCGCAGGACCTGGGGAGCCATTCTGAGCAAAAGTTACAGAATTATGTGCTAACCTAACGAAAATTACTACCGACATGCTGACTCCTCTAAGGTAACTAAATGCAGACAGAGAGAAAGTGAAATAGTCAGTCAGTACCTAGAACGTTTCAAAGATGTATTCAATGCTAACAGTGGTACACCGGAACCAGCCCCGGGGGTGATCAAAATACCCCTTATCATCAGCAACTAAAAATAGCCTTTTTAACTGGAATGCGTGTTGAAATCAGTAAGGAGGTGGTAAAAGAATTTAGTTGGATGGGGGTTGGCAACTCTAGCGGAGGTAAGAAGACATGCTGTCCACCATGAACAGCACGGACAGGCAGAAAAAAGAAAATGGGATGAGTTCTTGATGGCGGTGCTGGAGGACAGAGCAGCAGGAGGGGGAAACAGAGAGAACGGGACTGTGACAGAAAAAAGTTTGAGCGGCTGTAAATGTAAGACGTAATTTATAATTTTGTACGAAGCCTAAGGTTTTCCACCAAACTAATTTTCAGTGCGTGATTAATGTGATGTAGTAAAGTTTTAGAAATATGTTGCATGAGTAAACATAATCTACATGTATTTAAAGGCACAAGATCTGTTTCCTAGTTTATAAATGTTGATTTTATTGTTTGACTGCTAATCTATTAATTTGGCATGGGGGAAATATAGCTGGAATAATGCTTGTACCTTTTAAATTAGGGCTATTTTTGTAGTCTCTGTGTTATAGTTAAGAATACAGACAAATGTGAAGTGGGTTTAAATGCGGATAATTTTTTGTTATTCACATAGCTTTGGTGGATCAGTGGTAGAATTCTCACGAAAACACAATATAGCGTTATACCACAATAGCAAACATCACAACAGCATTGATTCAAGGCAAAAATAGCGATAACGTATAAACCACCAAAATATATTAATTTTTTCACTAACCTTCTCAGAATTCTTCAGATGACAGTCCTATAACATCATATTACACAATGCATATAGAGTTTGTTCGAAAATGTGCATATTTAGCGGCACAAATTGTGCTTATACAATGTGATTAGTGTCCAAAACCTCAAGCAATCTGTCCGGCGCCATCTTGGAGAGGCACCTATTCTAATCGAAAACTATTCATAAACTTGACAAAAAAAATACAGGTTGGACAGCAATTGAAAGACAAATTAGTTCATCATGCAATCGCTGGGTTACATTTTTAAATTAACGTTACTTCAAAATACAGCGTGCGATAAAGCAAGGCTGCACTGCAAGTAATGGCGGCTTATGCATTTGACTTTTTTCAACAGAACAACGAATTATCAGCATAAATAGTTCTTACTTTTTGATGAACTCTCATCAGAATCTTGGGAAAGGTGTCCTTTGTCCAAAATAATCATTGCTAGGTTGGAGAACGTCCTCTTCAACGTTGCAATTAGCAGTAAACATTAGCCATGTGGGCCAGAGATACCCAACTTCCTACAACGCCACGAAAATAAATACCCGAAAATCGCAATATACAGACATAATCTGATATAATTCGGTTCAAAATAACAAGATTATGATGTCTTTAAAGCCTATATCGAATAAAAACACAGCCGGAAATGTCTAAGATCTATAACCGATGCTTCTAGTACAATGTGCCAAGGTCCTCAGTGCGTCAGAGCGAAGGGGAAAAGAACGATACACGTCTTTGCCAAGTCATTTATAACCTTTGGGATCTACGTAGAGACTCCATTTCAAGTCTCCCTATTCGCTAACAACCAGGGGAAGGCGTATGCAGTGCATCTCAACCAATAGAAGACAGGCAGAGTTATACAAAGGTCTCAGAGCAGCTTGGAAAATTTGGCACTCACATCCACATAGGAAAATTGCTCTAAGTCCAGTTCTGTTTCACTCACAGATATAATTCAAACGGTTTTAGAAACTAGAGAGTGTTTTCTATCCAATAGTAATAATAGTATGCATATTGTACGAGCAAAAATTGAGTACGAGGCCGTTTAAATTGGGCACGATTTTCCCCCAAAGTGAAAACAGCGCCCTCTGTCCTCAACAGGTTAATAAGGTTTGATTGTTGCTGCAGCTGATCACTTGTGATGCTGTAGTTTGTCCACCATGGACTGGAGGTTGGCGTTTGTTTTGCAGAGGCATGTGTCCCTATCCTGGATTGTTGGCTTGACAACCCAAAAATACATATTTTAAAGAATTCATAGTAGGACATTTTAATCCTGATAATGGTTCTGAATTGTGCCATTCAAGAAGCGCTTCTGCTTTTTTTTCTTGTTCCTCGTTAGTGTGTCCTTTCTCCCAATTGTTGCTCTACTGTTGTCATCATGTTCATAGAATCTAGTGATTTTCTCTTCTGTGGCTGTGCTAATTATGTTACGCTGCTTTTTCCTAGAGTATTGAAGACTTGTTGGCCTGTTTTCATTTGCTCTCATTGCTTTTGCTGAAAATCCAAATTGTCTGTTTGCAGGTTTGACCAGGCCATACTTTCTCAGGATGTTGCCTCTGAGCATTTTTGAAGCCACTTGTTTGTTGTTGGCACTGCACATTTTTGATACTTTGCTTTAACTCTGCAATGATGGCATTTTGAAACAATAAAATCCTTCTCAAGATCTTCAGAGTTCCCTTCATTTTCTGTTTTATCTTTGTCTTTAGGGAATCTTGTCTATCCATTTTCTTCATCAGTTGATCATACCTTTTTTGTATTTCTTAGTTTTTCCATTAAGCTTTATCAAGTTTGACATTTGTCATGCAAAGATCTCTATGTTTTTGAGCGACCTCTTCCAACCTTTTTCCTTCTAGCAAGTATTAGACTTCTCATTCCTGTTGCAGATGATGAGGAAGGGGTATCAGGGCGTGCATCAGGGCAGGTAAGATGGCTTCATGTTCTGGCTGCAAGTCATCTGGTGACTAAGGTGTTGTGTTGCCTGATAGGTAGGTCTCCATTGCAACTGTTCTCTTTTAAAATCTGTCTTCTATTCCATTGGTTGCATTTCCATTGCCATCTCTTGCTTCTTTGTTCTCGCTTTGTAAGTTCAGAGTTAGATATCATTTATCCTTTCTATTTTTTTTCCCATTATCTCTCCCTGTCTTTTACCAGTTCCTGGTATCGTATAGGATCATTTTATATTTCGTTTTTATGTCTGTGACCTCTATGCTGTTTTTTGTGGCATCTTCTAAAAACAAAGAAAAATACTACTTACGTTTTCCAATTAGATTAAAGTGATTTAAATCATGATTAAATAAGCCTAAAGTAAAAAAAAAAAAAAAAAAAATAATAGCATTGGTTTTTTGTCATTTCCACCACGTTCTATCACAGACTGTGATGGAAATGACTGTGATGGAAATGACGCTTCTGCTGTTTTTGGAGAAAAAGGACATGCTTTGGCCAGTATTACAGCTAGAGTATGGTTTAGACTAAATACATCAAATATATTTTAAAAATCAAAATTCTAACACAAATTACAGAATTTGTAGCCTGTTTGGAAATGACTGACAATAAAAATATGCTCTACACAAGCAATATTTACCTAGATTTTTCTTGAACTTCTGGACATCACATCTGGAATAACTGTCCTCTGCAGCCATGTGCGTCAGTGTCGCAATACGTTTCCATGGTAACTCAATTAACATTCTCCTGACAAAACTTTCTTAATGAGGAATTTGCCCTCAGTGGTGGAAATGACACCACTACCAAAGGACAGGTATATTTTGTGTAAATAACAATATAAAGGGCATACTCACAATAAATATTGATATAGATTTATTTAATTTACTCTTTCTCTAGAAGATAGCATTACATTAATGTGTAATTAGAAGCTCAAAAGTCTGTGTCAGGGACAAGGGCAAAACAGTGAAATTGAGGTATAAAATGCATCTGAAAAGTAGCTAAAATACTTGATAGAGAGGTGTTGAAAAAAATATGGGGTGATTGTAGTTTAAACTTAACATATAAAGAATTTTATAAAATCCCCAAATTTGACCCTGTGGACATAAAAGTTCCCAGAGTTGCAGAATTACCCATATAGCCCAATTTGGTGTGGAGTCTCCTCCTTCTCGCGAAACATTGCATCTTTATTGCTAGGCAGGAAATTAAGTGATATGGGCAATACATTGTTCCTTCTCCCTTAATGTAACCTGAACTGACCTCGACCCCCTTCATCACTAATCTACGGCTCTCTCCCCTTATCAGTGCTGCCACGTGATCATTTTCCCTACACTCAGTACATTCCAAACGTAATTGCACTGATTATATACATTCCTCCTACAGATACCCATTCACTTCTGTTGTAGACCCTAAACTATGGCACCCCTCATGTCTCTAACTTAACTGATGATTAATAATATTTAAAGTTTAGAAATCCGAACCCATCAATGGCATATCATGTTCAATTTCAGCCTACTAAAAAGTGTGTGCCCTCAGGCCTGGAGGGAAGCAAATGTAATTCTGCTATCTAAGAATAGTAAAGCCCCATTTACTGGCTCAAATAGCTGACCAATCAGCCTGTTACCAACCCTTAGCAAACTTCTGGGAAAAAAATTGCATTCGACCAGATACAATGCTATTTTACAGGAAACAAATTCACAACAGACTATCAGCACGCTTATAGGGAAGGACATTCAACAAGCACAGCACTTACACAAATGAATGATTGGCTGAGAGATGTTGATGATAAAATATTTTGGGGGGGGCTGTTTCGTTAGACTTCAGTGTGGCTTTTGACATTGGCGATCATAGTCTGCTGCTGGAAAAACATATGCGTTATGGCTTTACACCCCCTGCTATATTGTGGATAAAGAGTAACCTGTCTAACAAAACACAGAGGGTGATCTTTAATGGAAGCCTCTCCAACATAATCAAGGTAGATTCAGGAATTACCTAGGGCAGCTGTGTAGGCCCCTTACTTTTTTCAATATTTACTAACGACAAAGCCAGCGTGTCTATGTATGCGGATGGCTCAACACTATACACATCAGCTACTACAGCGACTGAAATGACTGCAACACTTAACAAAGAGCTGCAGTTCGTTTCAGAATGGGTGGCAAGGAATAAATTAGTACTAAATATTTCAAAAACTAAAAGCATTGTATTTGGGACAAATCATTCTCTAAACCCTAAAACCCTGAACTAAATCTTGTAATGAATCATGTGTAAATTTAGCAAGTTTAGGTGACTAAACTGCTTGGAGTAACCCTGGATTGTAAACTGTCATGGTCATTCATAAAACGGTAGCTAAGATGGGGAGAAGTCTGTCCATAATAAAGAGCTGCTCTGCCTTCTTAAGAACACTATGAACAAGGCAGGCCCTAGTTTTGTTACACCTGGTCTACTGTTCAGTAGTGTGGTCAGGTGCCACAAAGAGGAAAATTACAATTGGCTCAGAACAGGGCAGCACGGCTGGACCTTAAAAGTACACGGGGCGCTAGCATCAATGATATGCATGTCAATCTCTCATGGCTCAAAGTCGAGGAGAGATTGACTTCATCAACACTTGTTTTTGTAAGAAGTGTTGACAAGCTGAATGCACCAAGCTGTCTGTTTAAACTACTAGCACACAGCTCGAGCACACATGCATACCCCACAAGACATGCCACCAGAGGTCTCTTCACAATGCTCGTCCAGAACAGACTATGGGAGTACTACATAAGAGAGAATAAAGTAGACGGCGCGGGTCAAACGTCTGATTTATGACCCTATGTCCGGATGACGCGTACATGCCCAAATATGGGCATCCGGCCAGGACATCCTGTTGTCACGTGTTAGAGGGTGTGTTATTTTATATCTATATTGCATCTATTCCTTTGAAGTTGTCATGATGATTGATGTCTAGGGACCTGGTTGAACTGGGGGGGGATGTGTTTGAACATTTCAAAGAGGATGACCCCACACCCACCCTATTTTATTGCCCTTAGGGCTGTTGTCTATGAAGCAGGAATGTCCGGGGGGTATTGTGTGTGTGTGTATGTCTCTGCAGGGGTGTTTGAAACAATGTCCCTTCTCATTGTGTACATTTCAAGCTTTCAACAACAATAAAACAACCATCTAAATAATGTTTCTCGGCCTAACACACGGTTGAGTTTCCTATTTAGTTCTCTTTATTTGTACATGCACCGAGCTTCCAAGTGGCTCCAGCCTATGGATGCTCGGTGCATGTACACCGTGGCGATTTTGAAAGAGGTAGATTAGAACCCCAAAGTAAGAGGTAAGAGAGATCATAAAGTTAATTTCAGATTCAGGTTTAGGGGGTAATAACTTTAGGGAAACCACTTTTCACACTATGTACAGACATAGAAAGCCATCACATCAAGGTGTAACAGGGATGAATGGCTATTCAATGTACAACAGTAGTCTTCTGTAACAAGCAATACGTGTTACATATGCTTTACATACATCCATGACTGAACAGCTTCACAAACTCCTTTTAAAGGTTATGTAAGTAAGAGGTAACAGGCCTCATTGGGCAGTTTAGAGATGAACCTAGAGACACCAAAAAACATCAATGTTTAGAGCAGCTAGGTGTTTATTCCCCATGTAAGTGGGGCAAAGAGCGGATTTACCTAACTCTGTGCAGACCATAGGAATTTACAGAGTTAGCAATCCCTGAAGGGGATCAAAGGAGAGCTGCTCTCCAGGGTGGGGGCTGTCACAGTCAATCATGACAGCCTCTTTTTGAAAGGCCTTTACTTATGACTTAAACAGATTCATTCTCTTTTTTTAAATAATATGTTTATTATTTTTCAATAAAAATTAAATAAAAAAGACAGCAATACAAACAATGACATTCATTGTACTGTTGAATGGGTTGGCCAATTTAGAGGACAAAACAAAAGTTAACTCACACATACACAAAATAAAACAAAATCCTATTAGGTGGTACATGTATAAGAAGACAGCATATAGTCATTACAAGCAGTGTAGTTAAGCCAAAAATAAATATTGAGTGGAGTACAGCACAGAGTAGCAGCAGATTGTCAGCCCAGTTATGAGACGGGACTAGACCATTTATCCAGTATCGGCTGCCATATTTTGTAAAACACGACTTCTATTGGAGGTGTTGTATCGAATCTTTTCCATATGTATTACATTCCCTAAATCCCGTAACCACATTTCAAAGGTAGGTACAGTCTCCAATTTCCAAAATTGCAATATGAGCCTTATGGCTAATAGAGTACAAAGAGAGACAGCTTTCCCTTCCTGGTTATTCCCATCAACTGTACCAAACAGAGCGATCAATGGGTCTGGGGCTAGAACTCTATCAAAGGCCTTAGATAAGTAATCAAAAATGAGAGCCCAGTAAGCATGTAACTTAGGGCATGTCCAGAATAAGTGGGTCAACGTCCCCTCATCCTGCTTGCACCTCTCACACAGTGGTGAGGTGTCCGGGAATATTTTATGCAGTATGACTTTTGAGTAGTCTGATCTGTGTATCACCTTAAACTGTACAAGGTTGTGTCTGGCATTCACTGAACTGTGGTTTATATTCCTGAGAGCTTCTACCCAGTCCTCATTTGAGATTTCTACCAGCCACAATAATATACCGACCATTAGGATCTGAAATCGAGGTTGAGTAAACAAAAGGAATGTTTTTCCTTATCAGGATTGCTACCCCTCTCGCTTTTGCACCAAAGTTAGACTGGTATATCTGACCGATCTAGCCGACTCGTAGCTTGTCCTGCGTGGAGCGTTTAATATGCGTTTCTTGAAGAAGCACTATGTCAGCACCCAGTGATTTAAGATGAGAAAAACCCTTAGCTCATTTCACGACATGCCCTAAGCCATTACAGTTCCAGCTGACTATCTTTATTCCATCTGGTCTACTCTGTGCTCTGCCACTATGTGGCATTTCTTATTTTAGAGCAAATTGCTGCTGTCATACAAAACCCACAAGAAAAACGTCCCGCCGTGCGGGATCTTGTCATGCCACCTGTATTAATAAACGTGAACATAGAACACAGACCCCATTCCCCCTCCCGTCCCATTACTGAGTGACTTCCCCAAACAAAGCACTCCTTGGCTAACACACAAACCTTAGGGTGTCTAGACATTCAGCTTGAACGAACTCGTCGTCTATAGATGCTCCGCATATAAACTAATATTAAACCTCTTAGCGCTAGGGGTCAGATTTTTTTATTTTCTAAAAATAACGTTCTCAAGGTAAACAGACATTTTCTCTGGCTCAGGTCGTAGAATATGCATATAATTTACAGATTAGGATAGAAAACACTCCAAAGTTTCCAAAACTGTCAAAATATTGTCTGTGAGCATTACAAAACGTATTCTGCAGACGAAAACCTGAGAAAATCTAACCCGGAAGTGATTAAAGAAAAATGTAATCTGTGTTTCCTGGACCGTCTTTCTTCCATTTAAAGGGGTATCAACCAGATTCCTTTCCAATGGCTTCCTCAGGCTGTGACCAGGCTTTAGACATAGTTTCAGGCTTTTATTTTGAAAAATGAGCGTGATTTTTCAAAAGTAGTCAGGTGTCCTCCGAATAATTCCTGCGCGCGCGAGAGGAGCTCTCCATTTTCATTTTCTCTTAATGAATAGGTTATGGTCCGGTTGAAATATTATCGATTATGTTTGTTAAAAACAACCTGAGGATTGATTATAAAAAACATTTGACATGTTTCTACGACCATTACGGATACTTTTTGGAATTTGTCGAACGGAACAAGGCTTTGGTTTTCTGAACATAACGCGCAACCCAAATGGCGTTTTTTTGTGATAAAAGTAATATTTATCGAACAAAAATAACATTTGTGTAACTGGGAGTCTCGTGAGTGCAAACATCCGAAGATTATCTAAGGTAAGCAATTAATTTTATTGCTTTTCTGACTTTCGTGACTATGCTAATTTGGGGCTAGCTGTTGTAGCATTGATTGCTACACTCACAAAAGCTTGGATTTGTTTCGCTGTAAAGTATATTTTCAAAATCTGACACGATAGGTGGATTAACAACAAGCTAAGCTGTGTTTTGGTATATTTTTTACTTGTGATTGCATGATTATAAATATTTGTTGTAATATTTTTGCATTTGGTGCCCTGCAATTCTAGCGGTTGTTTAGGAAAGTGATCCCGCTAACGGGATTCGTAGTGCAGAGAAGTTAAATAACACTTAAATTAACTCTCACGTTCGGGGATGAGTGGCGCTAAAACATGACATGCCAAACAATGCTCTATTAGCCACAACATCTTACCTATCATATAAGTCCCAATTTCTGATCTTCTGATCGCAAAGACATAGGCCGGAAATTCAATTCAAACACATTCCTGGCCTGTATTTGGTCATTTAGCCGGCTGACACAGCCGTTCTGTATCCTCAGCCGGGGAGCTTGCTTGTCAATAACAGATCGGCCTCTTTTGGGTTGTCAAACGTACGTGTTGATCCCTCGACTGTCCCATTAAACCGGGCTGGGAAGAGGAATCCATATCGGATGTTGGCCGCCCTGTACCTCATCATACTCTTTCCGTTGGTTCCTCACCTCCAAGGTAAGATCTGGGTAGAAAGACACCCTGGCTCCGTTGTAGTTAAGGGGGAACTTTTGACTAGCCAGCTTGAGGATGAGATCCCTGGTCTGGGGATGGTGCAGCCTTACAATGAATGGCCTTGGTGGCCCGCCCTTGGCCGGCTTCATTGCCTGAGATCTGTGTGTGCGGATGATCAGGATGGCCGTTTTGAAGTGTTCACTCCCCAGCAATGCCAGTATCAGCTCCGAGACAAATTCAGTGGGTTTCCTTTTCTCAGTGTCCTCCTGGATCCCACATATTCGGATGTTCTGGCGTCTTGAATGCGACTCGAGCATTTCCAAATCGGGCTTTCAGGGTTTTGTTGTCATTTTTGAACGTTGCGCACTGTTTCTCTATGTCCTGTAGCCTGGCCTCGTGATAGACTGTCGTCTGCTCAACCTCGTGCACCCTTTCCTTAGTTGCCTTCACAGTTTCGGCCAAAGTCCCAATACTCTTTGAGATATCAGCCAACCTTGTGTCCACCTTCTTGCTTAGTGAGTTTATGGCAGCCAGTATATCACTTTGAGAAGGATCTGTGGCGAACTCATGGAAGCTAGCCTCTTCAGCCAGCTCCTCGTGGGTCGGCGACGTTGAAATTGGTTCGTTGTCTATCTCATTCCAATTATCTTGTTTAGCGCCCCCTTTTTTGGTGCCCTTTCCCTTTGTCATATTTGTTTGAAGTTATAGGCTGTGAGAGGTTAAGATAAATACTAATTTGTTTCAAAATAGAGCGGAGCTCTAACAAAGCACGTCTACTCCATAGCACGCTCTCTAGCGCCCCCACAGATTCATTTTCTACCCAGCTTATTAATTAATGCTGTGGGATAAATCAGAGATTTCTTGGTGGGCTTAAACAAATCTACTGTCAAACAAAAGTGTACACTTTACACACGTTTATTGACTTTAAAAAAGACCACAATAACATGACAGACATAGTAGAAATGCTACAAAAAAATCTATTAGTTCGTATGTATTTTCCCAAGCCTGTCTGGATGAACTACTTTGTGCCTGGAAAACTTACGGAGCTGGGGCTTGTGTGGAATATCCTGCGAGCAAGAGAGACTCATGACGACGGGGAGGAATTGGAAACGGCAGAATGTATAAACCTATAACCAGGCCCTTTATCTGGAAGAAAGGAATAGTACATTTTTTAAATTAATATGAGCATGTTTTAAAATGTACTAAAGATTTAGAAATAAAGGGATTTAAAGCCGTATCTCACACTTTAACGAACGGGAATCAATCGCTCTCTCTCGCCCCGGTCTGTCGCGGAGAAATGCAATGTCTTAAAAAACAATGTCTTATTTTATACGAATACAGTCTTTCCTACAACAGCATGTTATAAACATTAAAGGTTATTAAAAGTGTAGTACTGTCTGGTAATGATGTATAACTGTTGTACAGCAATGTTTATAAATAAAACATACGTGCATGTTTCAATATTGCACAGTAAAATTGTTTTGGATGAATTATAAGATGTTTTAAAAAGGTCTGTACTAAATATTATGAATTAAATAAATGATTTTAAAGAGGTATCTCACCTTTAACGAAGGCTCTGTCTTTTAGCTCTATCATCATGAATGTCCCGGAGAAAAAGAATTTAGGAAAAGACGTGTGCGGGAATGTAGGTGTGTGTGTTTCAAAACAAAAGTGGGTGGGGGTGTGTGTCTGCATGGGGCGTTTGAAATCAAAAATGTGTGCTTCTCTTCAAATGGGCACTTTCGATTCATTTACCACACATGCCTTTCAAATACGTATTTATCTCACCCACAAGGACGTGGGAGGCTAAAAAGTCAAACAACCCAGGCAGAATATTTCTTGTCGAGACAACCTCCTACGGTTTAAAACATATGTTATTTATAATTAGCCCATATACAAACGGCCCCCACCCAGGTCTATACATTTATTTCGGACACCCCCCAAGCTGCTTCCCCTGAGGTGCTACGAGGCATAAAGGCAATAAAGACAGACATAACATGTCGAGAAACCCTCCTGTTGTTTTGGGGTCTCTAAACATTCTGGGGTACTACTGGTCCATTTTTGCATACAGGATGTCGCCCGAAAAACGTCACCCCCGCTCTGTAAACTCATTACATGCTATCTCTTGTTAGAGACACGACCGCAGAGCGAGGCTAGTGAAACAGACCGTATTCTAACCATTCTGTACGAAAGGCATTAGCGCAACTCCAAACACCAGGCCAGCAGCCCAGAACCGCGGAATCTCGAGCAGCTAATAGATAATCTGTGAATCCATCCTAATGGAGCTTTCTGAAGGTGAGTTAGTGAAAATAATATATTAGATTTGGAGGCGTATGTTTTACATACATCCATGATTAAATGGTTTCACCAACTCCCTTTAAAAGGTTTTGTAAGTTGTAACAGGCCTCATTCAACAGTCTAGAGATTAACCTAGAGACATTCAAAAACAGCAATGTTTAGAGCAGCTTGGAGATTATTCCCCATGTAAGGGGCAAAGAGCAGATTTACCTAACTCTGTACAGACCAAAGGAACTTCCAGAGGTAGCAAACCCCACATGTACCCATTATATAACAAAATTATCTAGGTGCAAATGCATCTACATTTTTTTTAATGAAGTGGTAGCTGCATTCATATATATTATTTTTTCGTACACACAGAAAACAATATAACACAATACCGAGATAATAAAAAATGTATATGCAACATTTGAACAACTATGATGTATGATGTATATGACATGACGATACAAGGGATATTTTAGTATTCTAAAATGTATATACATGTTTATAATCCAAAAGTATATTTTTAGAGTGGAGTGAAATATTGTTTATGTTAACCTTTACAGCCCAGGGGTTCCGCTAGCAGAACCTCCCCCCAACATTCCACTGAAAAGGCAGCGCGGGAAATTCCAAAATATTTTTTTGAAATATTTAACTTTCACACATTAACAAGTCCAATACAGCAAATGAAAGAAACATCTTGTGAATCCAGCCAACATGTCCGATTTAAAAAAAATGTTTTACAGCGAAAACACAACATATATTTATGTTAGCTCACCCCCAAATCCAAAAAAGCACAGACATTTTTTCACAGCAAAGATAGCTTTCACAAAACCCACAGATAGAGATAAAATTAATCACTAACCTTTGAACATCTTCATCAGATGAGTCATATGACATCATGTTACACAATACACTTATGTTTTGTTCGATAATGTGCATATATACACTGCTCAAAAAAATAAAGGGAACACTTAAACAACACAATGTAACTCCAAGTCAATCACACTTCTGTGAAATCAAACTGTCCACTTAGGAAGCAACACTGATTGACAATAAATTTCACATGCTGTTGTGCAAATGGAATAGACAAAAGGTGGAAATTATAGGCAATTAGCAAGACATCCCCCAATAAAGGAGTGGTTCTGCAGGTGGTGACCACAGACCACTTCTCAGTTCCTATGCTTCCTGGCTGATGTTTTGGTCACTTTTGAATGCTGGCGGTGCTTTCACTCTAGTGGTAGCATGAGACGAAGTCTACAACCCACACAAGTGGCTCAGGTAGTGCAGCTCATCCAGGATGGCACATCAATGCGAGCTGTGGCAAGAAGGTTTGCTGTGTCTGTCAGTGTAGTGTCCAGAGCATGGAGGCGCTACCAGGAGACAGGCCAGTACATCAGGAGACGTGGAGGAGGTCGTAGGAGGGCAACAACCCAGCAGCAGGACCGCTACCGCCGCCTTTGTGCAAAGAGGAGCACTGCCAGAGCCCTGCAAAATGACCTCCAGCAGGCCACAAATGTGCACAGGAGAGGTTCACAGGAGAGGCGGCCAAAGGAAGAATTGGTTTTGGGGGTGACCAGAGATATACCTACTGGAGCGCGTGCTACAGGTGGGTGCTGCTACGGTGACCAGCGTGCTGAGATAAGGCGGGACTTTACCTAGCAGGGTCTTGTAGATGACCTGGAGCCAGTGGGCTTGGCGACGATTATGAAGCGAGGGCCAGCCAACGAGAGCGTACAGGTCACAGTGGTGGCTTTGGTGACAAAACGGATGGCACTGTGATAGACTGCATCCAATTTATTGAGTAGGGTATTGGAGGCTATTTTGTAAATGACATCACCGAAGTGGAGGATTGGTAGGATGGTCAGTTTTACAAGGGTATGTTTGGCAGCATGAGTGAAGGATGCTTTGTTGCGGAATAGGAAGCCACTTGCAGATTTAACTTTGGATTGGAGATGTTTGATGTGAGTCTGGAAGGAGAGTTTACAGTGTAACCAGACACCTAGGTATTTGTAGTTGTCCACATATTCTAAGTCAGAGCCGTCCAGAGTAGTGATGTTGGACAGGCGGGCAGGCGCAGGCAGCGATCGGTTGAAAAGCAATGCATTTAGTTTTACTCGTATTTAAGAGAGTAAGCGTGAGTAAGAGGGACGAGGGAGATCATATTTCTTTTCTCACTTGGGCTTCAGAGTTGCTCAGTGGTCTAAGGCATGGCATCTCAGTGCTAGAGGCATCACTACATACCCTGGTTCGATCCCATGATCGGGAGTCCCATAAGCCGGCACACAATTGTCATCCTGGTTAGAGGAGGATTTGGCCAGGGTAGGCCATCATTGTAAAATAATAATTTGTCCTTAACTGACTTGCCTAGTTATATAAAGGTTAATAACTCTTAAGGATTTTGTCAATTTTAGCCTAAAATGACATACCCAAATCTAACTGCCTGTAGCTCAGGACCTGAAGCAAGGATATAAGTATTCTTCATACCATTTCAAAGGAAACACTTTAAAGTTTGTGGAAATGTGAAATTAATGTATGAGAGAATATAACACATTAGATCTGGTAAAAGACAATACAAAGAAAAAACACATTTAAAAAGAGATAATTTGTACCATTATCTTTGAAATGCAAGAGAAAGGCCATAATGAATTATTCTAGCCCAGACGCAATATAGACTTTGGCAACTAGATGCCAGGTGTATGGCAAAGTTTTAGACTGATCCAATGAACTATTGCATATCTATTCAAAATGTTGTATCAAGACTGCCCAAATGTGCCTAATTTGGTTTATTCATACATTTTCAAGTTCATAATTGTGCACTCTGCTCAAACAATAGCATGGTATTCTTTCACTGTAATAGCTACTGTAAATTGGACAGTGCAGTTAGCTTAAATTCTTGTTAATATATCTGCCCTTATCAGATATGTCTATGTCCTGGGATTTTGTTTTGTTTCCTACAACCTCGTGCTACTCACATTAGCATACGTTAGCGCAACCATCCCGAGGACGGGACACAGATCCTCTAGAGCACATATGTCAGAGTCAAGGCCCGCGGGCCACATCCGGCCCGCGAGAAGGTTTTTTACGGCCCCTGGGATGATCTTGATTTATTATTAGAACCGGCCCGCAGACCGCAGCAAGCCGGCAGCCCGCAGATCTTTTACACGCACCAATACTACATTTCCCACAATGCAACGGTGACGCACCGAGCAGTAGGCTGCTTCATTTCAATATTTATTGGCACAGCAGTCGTCAGCATCACAGTAAAATTAACTTTCAGATACCCATCAAAAATGGCAAAACGGAAGGTGGACACTGAGAACTGGGGGTTTCAAACAAGGTGGGAGTCGGAGTATATGTTCACGGAGGTAGCTGGAAAACCTGTGTGTCTTCTGTGTGGAGAAAGTGTGGCGGTACTGAAAGAGTATAATCTGAGACGACATTATGAAACGAAACACGCGGACAAAAACAAGAATATGGACATGGAACAAAGGCTACAAAAGGCAGAGGAATTAAAACGAGGCCTCAAATCTCGACAGGCTCTGTTCAAAAAAGCCAAATCACAAGGCCAGGCTGCTGTCAAGGCCAGTTTTATTTTGGCAGAAGAGATCGCTAAATCAGCCCGGCCATTTACGGAGGGGGATTTCATCAAAAACTGCATGATTAAAGTTTGTGACGAAGTTTGCCCAGAAAAAAGGCAGCTCTTTTTAAATGTGAGTCTGAGCAGAAACACCATTGCCGAGAGAGTAGACCAGTTGTCCATCAATCTAAAAGAGCAGCTTGTGAAAAAGGGAAAAGATTTCATTGCATATTCCTTGGCTGTGGATGAGAGCACCGACATTTCTGACATTGCCCAGTTGTCAATTTTCATCCGCGGAGTGGACTCCAGCCTAAGCGTGACAGAGGAGTTTTTGGCTTTACGTCCTATGCATGGCACAACTACGGGGCATGATTTGTATGAAGAGGTGTCAAGATGTGTAAATGAGATGGAGCTGCCTTGGGAAAAACTCGTGGGTTTGACAACCGACGGAGCACCTGCGATGTGTGGACACAGGAGCGGACTGGTGGCGAAGATACGGGAAAAGATGCAAGAGGAAAACGCGACAGGTGAGCTGACAGCTTATCATTGTATCATACACCAGGAAGCGTTGTGCGGTAAAGCCTTGAAAATGGAGCATGTAATGAGCATCATCACGCGCACAGTTAACTTTATCAGAGCCAAAGGTTTGAATCACCGCCAGTTCAAGGCATTTCTGACGGAGTTAGAAACGGAGCATGGTGATTTGCCTTATCACACAGAGGTGCGATGGCTAAGCCAGGGAAAGGTGCTTCAAAGATGTTTCGAGCTTCGTGAGGAGATTTGTCTGTTCTTGGACAGCAAAGGGAAAGACACAACACAACTCCGAGACGAAATGTTTCTGTGTGAAATGGCTTTTCTGTGTGACATTACGAGTCATCTGAATGCAATGGGTCGGGATCATGTCATCTCTGATATGTACAGTACAGTGAAGGCATTTAAAACCAAACTGACTCTGTGGGAGACGCAGATGCGGAAAGAAAATTTGAGCCACTTTCCCAGCTGCCAGACCATGAAAGAGAAGCTCTCTACCAGTGCGTTCCCGAGCGCACAGTTGGCTGATAAAATAGGTATGCTTGCCGCTGACTTTCGACGCCGATTTGCTGACTTTGAAGCACAAAAAAGCAGGTTGGAACTGCTCGGTAACCCATTTGCTGTTGACGTGGAAAGCTCACCACCAAACCTCCAAATGGAGTTGATTGACCTCCAATGCAATGATGCACTGAGGGCAAAATATGCGGCAGTGGGTGCTGCGGAGTTCGCCCGTTTCCTCCCCGACACAATGCCCCAGCTGCGCATCCAGGCTGCTCAAACGTTGTCTATGTTTGGCAGCACATACCTGTGTGAACAACTGTTTTCTTTGATGAACCTGAACAAAACATCACACAGAAGTCGACTTACTGCTGAACACCTCCACTCAATTCTGAGGATTTCCTCAGCTCAGAGCCTTACCCCGAACATTGATGAACTTGTGGAAAAGATGGGACACCACCAAGTATCACCCTCAACCTCAAACAAGTGAACATTACTGTGCAATCACATATTTAGAGTTTTTACTCAGTTCAAGTTTAAAAGTTAAAGTTTAATATTTGTTTTCACTGCATGTTACTTCTCCTTAAACAAAGTGTTGTTTTTGATTAATAGATTTTTGCACTTTATTTTATTGTATTTCAATCCAATTATATTTTAAAAATATTTCAGTTGAGTGGATGATAGAAAATTGCTATTATTGTTTTTTTCTTTGAAGTAAATTTAGCCCACTTTTGCTAAAATAGAAAATATAGGCTACTGATGGTGCCTTGAATACCGGTTTCTTTCATTTAATGTTCATGTTATGGGGATTTTTATATAAAGGAAATTTGTCTTTTGTGTCTGTTGAAAATTAAAGATTACTGACAGAGCCATAAGAAAATATTGCTTTATTTATCTGATCATATTGGAATATATTTGTTAGGTTTTCAGTAGGTTCAATTAGGTTCACTAGACTATATGCGTCATTTAAAAAATTTTCAATGAACATTCGAACAGTCCGGCCCTCGGCTTGTAGCTAAATTTTTTATTTGGCCCTCCGTCCATTTGACTTTGACACCCCTGCTCTAGAGGTTCAATTAAAAAAATATATATTAAAAAGTTGTTTAGAATACACACAGAACCTCATGAATAGAAAAAGTAGATTTTAATAAGTCAAAAACATATGTGATGTGGTAAAACTTTCAAACAGCTTTTTAACAAAAACATCATCTCCACGCTCCCCCCCTTCCCTGCCACCCCCTTCTGCCCCTCATACCCGGCACCTGACCCTTCAACCCGGACCCCTGACTAGTTACTCGGGACACTCCAGAGTTCCGGAGGAGTGGGTCACTCTTCTTCAGGCGGCTCGGCTTCTCCTCACACTCACCATCAGACCTATACAGACCAGACAGAGGATTTTTATAAATGAAGAATGTGTTCACTATTTTGTAAATATTGTGTACATTTGTGTTTCTATGTTCAAGAGTGTAGTATGCTGTATTTTATTTGTTTGATATTGTATTTTGCTTTTTATGTATTTCATGAAATTGGACAATACGGTCAAAAGTTTTAGGACACCTACTCATTCAAGGGGTTTTCTTTATTTTTACTATTTTCTACATTGTAGAATAATAGTGAAGACATCAAAACTATGAAATGACACATATGGAATCATGTAGAAACCAAAAGTGTTAAACAAATCAAGGTCATCTGATGCAGCACTCCACCACTCTCCTTTGTAAAATAGCCCTTACACAGCCTGGAGGTATGTTTTGGGTCATTGTCCTGTTGAAAAACAAATGATAGTCCCACTAAGCCCAAACCAGATGGGATGGCGTATCGCTGCATAATGCTGTGGTAGCCATTCTGGTTAAGTGTGCCGTGAATTCTAAATAAATCACAGACAGTGTCACCAGCAAAGCAACCCCACACCATAACACCACCACCTCCATGCGTTACGGTGGGAAATACACATGCAGAGATCATCCGTTCACCCACACCGCGTCTCACAAAGACACGGCGGGTGGAACCAAAAATCTCCAATTTGGACACCTGACCAAAGGACACATTTCCATCGGTCTATTGTTCTATGTTTTGGTTTCTTGGCCCAAGCAAGTATCTTCTTATCGGTGTCCTTTAGTAGTGGTTTCTTCGCAGAAATTTGACCATGAAGGCCTGATTCATGCAGTCTCCTCTGAACAGTTGATGTTGAGATGTGCCTGTTACTTGAACTCTGTGAAGCATTTATTTGGGCTGCAATTTCTGAGGCTGGTAACTCTAATGAACGTATCCTCTCCAGCACAGGTAACTCTGTGTCTTCCACTCCTGTGGCGGTCCTCATGAGAGCCAGTTTCATCATAGAGCTTGATGGTTTTTGCGACAGCACTTGAAGAAACTTTCACGGTCCTTGAAATGTTCCGTATTGACTGATCTTCATGTCTTAAAGTAATGGACTGTTGTTTCTCTTTGCTTATTTGAGCTGTTCTTGCCATTATATGAACGGCTATAATAGGGTGGCTATTTGAAGAATCTCAAATATAAAATATATTTGGATTTCTTTCACACTTTTATGGTTACTACATATGTGTTATTTCATAGTTTTGATGTCTTCACTATTATTCTACAATGTATAAAATAGTAAAAATAAAGAAAAACCCTTGAATGAGTAGGTGTTCTAAAACTTTTGACCGGTAATGTATATGCAGGGCTCCCTCCAAAGAGACACTGGTCTCAATGGTGACTCCTTGATTCAATTAAGGTAAATAAAAAATAGACAATATGAAACACAAACCTTAATACACACACAATACACAGCCACAATAAACCGCAGTCTGAATGCTCAGAGCACCAATAACATTCTGAAATACAGCTTGTTAAATGTTTGTTGTGGACAGGTAAGTTCATAAGAGGTGTGTGTCTGTGGTTTACCCATGGGTCAGCGTAGAGAGCAACTGCAGAGAGCGCCCCGCCCTGTCAGGCTGGGAGGGGAACTGCGCCAGGAGAGACCTGAGCTGGGCTGACACCTGACCTGCAAACACACAGGGGTGGAGGTGGGTTTATAAACTGAAATTAGATTAATATTCCCAGGCCATTTTTGTGTTTGTATATGTGTGTATGCAACACACCTGTGTTAGTTGGATTGCGTGTGGGGTGTCTGGTTTGGTCTCCAGGGGAGGAGGGAGTGACCAGAGGGGCGTGAAGCTGAAACTTCACACTGTCCCACGATGACCCCAGACCTAAACACACACACATACCCCCCCTCCAGGTAAATAAAACACACATAATGCTTCACCACCCTTGAGGTAATTAAACCTTGTAATATTAGAATACTAGTTGCCATGGTTACCTGTGTTGTCCTGAGCTGGATTCTCCACGGGCTCTCCTGGAGAACGATCTAACAACTGATAGAAAGACAGATGGAGAGAGGGGTCTCATTGGTTTCCCTTAATAGGCAGTTCATAGCAGGGTTAAAAAGTGGGAACCGGGTTACCGATACTTACTAAGATTTGACACCCAAACCCACTCGCTTTCTACGAATAAATAACTGTGAAAAGCCGGTAAATAAGCTTAACAAGTCACATAATAAGTTGCATGGACTCTCTGTGTGCAATAATAGTGTTTAATAAGATTTTTGAATGACTACCTGATCTCTGTACCACACCACTACAATTATCTGTAAGATCCCTCAGTCGAGCAGTGAATTTCAAACACAGATTCAACTACAAAGACCAGGGTGGTTTCCCAACACTACAAAGATACAGACGTCCTTCCCAACTCCCTTGCCGGAGAGGAAGGAAACCACTCAGAGATTTTACCATGAGGCCAATGGTGACTTTAAAACAGTTACAGAGTTTAATGGCTGTGACAGGAGAAAACTGAGGATGGATCAACAACATATTAGTTACTCCACAATACTAACCCAATTGACAGAATTGTACAGAATAACAATATTCCAGAACATGCATCCTGTTTGCAACAAGGCACTAAAGTAATACTGCAAAAAAATGTGGCAAAGTAATCAACTTTTTGTCCTAAATACAAAAGTGATTTGTTTGGGGCCAATCTACATATTTTCAAACTTCATGTTATGGGTATACTTGTAATCGTTCAGGATAGGGGATTTTTTTGGGGATAAAAGCACAGGCGAAATCCTAGAGGAAAACCTGGTTCATTCTGCTTATCAGCAGACACTGGGAGATTAATTCACCTTTCAGCAGGACAATAACCTAAAAACACAAGGCAAAATCTACACTAGATTTGCTCACCAAGAAGAAAGTGAATGCTTCCGAGTGGCCGAGTTACAGTTTTGAATTAAATCGACTTGGAAATCTATGGCAAGACCTGAAAAATGGTTGTCCATCAATGATTAACAACCAATTTGACAGAGCTTGAAGAATTTTTAAAATAATAATGGGAATGTTGCACAATCCAGGCGTGGAAAGCTCTTAGAAATTTGCCCAGAATTACTAAACTGTAATCGCAGCCAAATGTGTGTCTAACATCTATTTGTATTTATTATGGATCCCCATTAGTTGCCGCCTAGCTATTCTTCCTGGGGTCCGGCAAAATTAAGGCAGTTATACAATTTTTTAAAACATTACAATACATTCATTACAGAATTCACAACACACTAAGTGTGTGCCCTCAGGCCCATACTCCACTCCCACATATCTACAACACAAAATCCATGTGAATGTATGTGTATAGTGCGTATGTTATTGTGTGCGTATGCATGTGTTTGTGCCTATATTTGGGCTTGCATAAGTTACCTGACGTAGAATAGAGTTCCATGTAGTCATGGCTCTATGTAGTACTGTACGCCTCCCAAAGTCTGTTCTGGACTTAGGGACTGTAAAATCATGTATTGTGGGGTATGCATGGGTGCCTGAGCTGTGTTAGTCGTTTAAACAGACAGCTCGGTGCTTTCAGCATGTCAATACCTCTAACAAATAAAATGTGTGAAGTCAATCTCTCTATTTTGAGCCAGGAGAGATATTAATGTTTGCTGTGTACATCCAAAGGCCAGCTGTGCTGCCCTTTTCTGAGACAATTGACATTTTTCTAAGTCCCTCTTTGTGACACCTGACAAATTGACTGAACAGTAGTCCAGGTGTTAAAAGATCTTGTTTTTCATGGTCAAAGTCTTTTAGGTGCCTTTTGGCACACTCCAAGAGGGCTGTCATGTGCCTTTTACTGAAGAGTGGCTTCAGTCTAGCAACGTAGAAATGTAGAAAGGCTGGGAAGACTGAATCTGCAATAGATAAGCAGCTTGGTTTGAAGAAATCAACTGTGGGAGCAATTATTAGGAAATGGAAGACATACAAGACCACTGATAATCTCCCTCGATCTGGGGCTCCACGCAAGATCTCACCCCGTGGGGTCAAAATGATCACAAGAACAGTGAGCAAAAATCCCAGAACCACACGGGGGGACCTAGTGAGTGACCTGCAGAGAGCTGGGACCAAAGTAACAAAGCCTACTATCAGTAACACACTACGCCGCCAGGGACTCAAATCCTGCAGTGCCAGACGTGTCCCCCTGCTTAAGCCAGTACATGTCCAGGCCCGTCTGAAGTTTGCTAGAGAGCATTTGGATGATCCAGAAGAAGATTGGGAGAATATCATATGGTCAGATGAAACCAAAATATAACTTTTTGGTAAAAACTCAACTCGTCATGTTTGGAGGACAAAGAATGCTGAGTTGCATCCAAAGAACACCATACCTACTGTGAAGCTTGGGGGTGGAAACATCACAGTTTTTCTGCAAAGGGACCAGGACGACTGATCCGTGTAAAGGAAAGAATGAATAGGGCCATGTATCGTGAGATTTTGAGTGAAAACCTCCTTCCATCAGCAAGGGCATTGAAGATGAAACGTGGCTAGGTCTTTCAGCATGACAATGATCCCAAACACACCGCCCGGGCAACGAAGGAGTGGCTTCGTAAGAAGCATTTCAAGGTCCTGGAGTGGCCTAGCCAGTCTCCAGATCTCAACCCCATAGAAAATCTTTGGAGGGAGTTGAAAGTCCGTGTTGCCCAGCAACAGCCCCAAAACATCACTGCTCTAGAGGAGATCTGCATGGAGGAATGGGCCAAAATACCAGCAACATTGTGTGAAAACCTTGTGAAGACTTACAGAAAACATTTGACCGCTGTCATTGCCAACAAAGGGTATATAACAAAGTATTGAGATAAGTATTTGGTCAATAACAAAAGTTTATTTTCCACCATAATTTGCAAATAAATTCATTAAAAATCCTACAATGTGATTTTCTGGAATTTCTCCTCATTTTGTCTGCTATAGTTGAAGTGTACCTATGATGAAAATGACAGGCCTCTCTCATCTTTTTAAGTGGGAGAACTTGCACAATTGGTGGTTGACTAAATACTTTTTTGCCCCACTGTAAAGCCCTGATTGCCAAGGCTTGAAAATCCATTCAGCCATTTTGCACAGTGACCCAGTACCCAAACACAACTGGTTTCAAGTGGCCAAGAGACGTCATGCCATCTAGTGGAAGAACTGGGAATCAGACAGAGGATATATTTACAACAATGGAGAAATCAGCTTTCTCCTCATGTGTACTGTAACGGATACAAGTATTCTGTGTGTATTCCTGTTCTCCCTTCTCACAGGTGACAATCATCATTCCCCAATCAGTCATCAATCAGTCGCTAATCAGAAGACACCTGCTCCTTTTCTCCTACCCAATCACATTCCCTTTCCCTTGGTTTAAAAACCCTGTCAGTTGTGTTCTCTAGAGCTCAATCTCTGTCAATGCCATATGTCTGTAGATCCATTGTGTGGTTTGCAACTACATGTCACTTTGTCCCCACCTGTGAGTATTGGTTTTGTTATGGTGTTTGAGTGTTTCTTTGATAGTGGGAAAAGGGGGTAACCAGACAGTTCGCCCATGGGCATACACTACCCGTAGGTAAACTTTGTTAACCTGTTTGGGCTGCAGGGGCAGTATTGAGTAGCCGGATAAAAGGTGCCCATTTCAAACGGCCTCGTACTCAATTCTTGCTCGTACACAATGCATATTATTAATACTATTGGATAGAAAACACTCTAGTTTCTAAAACCGTTTGAATTATATCTGTGAGTAAAACAGAACTCAGCAAACTTCCTGACAGGAAGTGGAAAATCTGAAATCGATGCTCTGTTCTAGGGCCTGCCTATAAATGTCCTTGATATATATCAGTATTCATGCACTTCATACGTCTTCCACTAGATTTCGACAGGCAGTGAGAGACGAAATGGAGTGTGTAACTTGATCTGGGGCCGAACAAAAGCTCTTTGTATGACGTGTCACCAGTTTCCTGTTTTCTGGAGAGCGCGTGAAGGGACCTGGTTTTTGCCTTCTGTACAGCTGTCGTTATAGACGACTAATATCTCCGGCTTTGATTTTATTTGATACATGTGACAATATCATCGTAAAGTATGTTTTTTTCAATATAGTTTTATTAGATTATTGAATTTTTTTCCCGGGATGTTAGACGTGTTGCGTTGTGCCTTTGTTCAGGAAGGAGAGCTTCGCGCCACTTTGCTAGCTTTCCGTGCTAATTGACTGGAGAAGAGGACATTCTAAATCCAAACAACGATTGTTCCCGACAAAGGACCCCTTGTACAACATTCTGATGAAAGATCGTCAAAAGTAGGACCCATTTTATGATGCTATTTCATATATCTGTCGAACATGTGAAATAGTCGTTTGCGCCCAGATTTTTGGGTACTCTCTCGCTGGAGCTCTCTCTAAGCTGGATGTCGTAATGAAGTTATTTTTAGAATTCTAACACGGCGATTGCATTAAGAACTAGTGTATCTATTATTTCCTATACAACATGTATTTTTTAGTAACGTTTATGCATAGTTATTTGGTCAGAATAGTTGAGTGCCATAAAAATATCCTCACATTCTGGGAAAAAGATGCTACGTTAGCACAATGTATAACCACTGATTTCAGCTCTAAATATGCACATTTTCGAACAAAACATAAGTGTATGTATAACCTGATGTTATAGGACTGTCATCTGATGAAGCTTAAAGGTTAGTCAAAAATTATATATCTTTTGCTGGTTTATTCGCTATCGCTAACGTGCCTATTGCTATCGCTAACGTGCCTTGATGAACGAATGCGGTAGTGTGGTAGGCTATTGTAGTAAGCTAATATAATGCTATATTGTGTTTTCGCTGTAAAACACTTTAAAAAAAAAATCGGAAATATTGGCTGGATTCACAAGATGTTTGTCTTTAATTTACCATACACCATTGATTTTTCAGAATGTTTTATGATGAGTATTTAGGTATTTGACGTTGGTGTCTGTAATTACTCTGGCTGTTCCGGTCCTATTTGTGACGGTAGCTGTGATGGTAGCTGCAATGTAAAACTGATTTATACCTCAAATATGCACATTTTTCGAACGAAACAGATTTATTGTATAACATGTTATAAGACTCATCTGAAGTTGGTTCTTGGTTAGTTTGGTTGGTTCTTGGTTAGTTAGGTTGGCTTTGTGCATGCTACCTGTGCTGTGAAAAATGTCTGTCCTTTTTTGTATTTGGTGGTGAGCTAACATAAATATACGTGGTGTTTTCGCTGTAAAACATTAAAAAAAATCGGACATGTTGGCTGGATTCACAAGATGTTTATCTTTCATATGCTGTATTGGACTTGTTAATGTGTGAAAGTTAAATATTTCAAAAAAATATATTTTGAATTTCACGCCCTGCACTTGAAGTGGCTGTTGTCATATTGTGCCCGGCTTCGGGCTTGCAGCCCAAAGAAGTTAAAAACACTAGTTAGAACTGGGCGGACCACCCACAATTTTTTTGTTAGTTAGCTGTTGGTGAAGTAGGCTAGTCTAACTTAGGGGTATTTTTGAATACTTATTATTTCTTTCCTTGGGTGCAGCTCAGCCCCTTTTTCCTGCCCCCCTTTACCGCGTGTTTAGAAATAAACCCTGAGTGTTTGACGGTAATTAAGTTGTCTGTGTTATTTCGTTCTCACCGTTACTTTGTCACTGTTATAATTTGCGTGAGTTGTGTTACGGGTCCCATTACCATCCCCTCCAGACTGTCAGGCCAAAGGGATTCGTAACAGTACACTAGACAAAAATATAAACGCAACATGTAAAGTGTTGGTCCTGTATTTCATGTGCTGAAATAAAATATCTTAGAAATTGTGTATATGTACAAAAAGCTTATTTCTCTCAAATTGTGTGTACAAATGTGTTTACATAGTGAGCATTTCTCCTTTGCCAAGATAATGCATACACCTGACATGTGTGGCATATCAATAAGCTGATTAAACAGCATGATCATAACATAGGTGCAACTTTGAACTGGGGACAATAAAAAGCCACTTTAAAATTAGCCGTTTTGTCACATAACACAATGCCACAGATGTATCAAGTGTTGGAGAGTGCAATTGGCATGCTGACTGCAGGAATGTCCACCAGAGCTGTTGCCAGAGAATGTAATGCGATTTATCTACCATAAGCCGCCTCTAACATCGTTTTAGAGACTTTGGAAACCACGTGTAACCACGACAGCCCAGGATCTCCTCTGAGATCAGACACCTAGACAGCTGATGAAACTGGGTTTGTATAACTGAAGAATTTCTGCACTAACCATCAGAAACCGTCTCAGGGAAGCTAATCTGCGTGCTCGTCGTCCTCACCAGGGTCTTGACCGGACTGCATTTCGGCATCTTAACCGACTTCAGTGGGCAAATGCATACCTTCAATGGGCACTCCAACGAACCATCAAACAGGCAAAGCGTCAATACAGGGCTAAGATTGAATCGTACTACACCGGCTCCGACGCTAGTCTTATGTGACAGGGCTGGCAAATTATTAGACTATAAAATGGGAAGCACAGCCGCGAGCTGCCCAGTGACAAGCCTACCAGACGAGCTAAATCACGTCTATGCTCGTTTCGAGGCAAGCAACACTGAGGCATGCATGAGAGGATCAGCTGTTCCGGACGACTGTGTGATCACGCTCTCCGTAGCAGACGTGTGTAAGACCTTTAAACAGGTCAACATTCACAACAAAAGGAACACCTACATGAGAATGCTATTCACTGACTACAGCTCAGCGTTCAACACCATAGTACCCTCAAAGCTCATCAATAAGCTAAGGACACTGGGACTAAACACCTCCCTCTGCAACTGGATCCTGGACTTCCTGACGGGTCATCCCCAGGTGGTGAGGGTAGGTAGCAACACATCTGCCACGCTGATCCTCCGAGAGCATCCTTAGGGGTGCGTTCTCAGTCCCCTCCTGTACTCCCTGTTCACCCACGACTGCATGGCCAGGCACGACTCCAACACCTTCATTAAGTTTGCAGACGACACAACAGTGGTAGGCCTGATCACCGACAACGACGAGACAGCCTATAGGGAGTAGGTCAGAGACCTGGCCGGGTGGTGCCAGAATAACAACCTATCCCTCAACGTAACCAAGACTAAGGAGATGATTGTGGACTACAGGAAAAGGAGGACCGAGCAGGACCTCAGGAAACAAAAAAGATTTGGCATGGGTCCTCAGATCCTCAAAAGGTTCTACAGCTGCAACATCGAGAACGTCCTGACAGGTTGCATAACTGCCTGGTACGGCAACTGCTCGGGCTCCGACCGCAAGGCACTACAGGTAGTGCGTACCTGCATTCCGGGACCTCTACACCAGGCGGTGTAGCAACCCCCCCCCCCCCCTCCCTGGGTTGTGCCGTAGCGTGATCTTTGTGGGCTATACTCGGCCTTGTCTCAGGATGGTAAGTTGGTGGTTGACGATATCCCTCTAGTGGTGTGGGGGCTGTGCTTTGGCAAAGTGGGTGGAGTTATCATCGGATGGTGCCACAGCGCGCCTGCCTGCCTGACCTGTTCACCGGACGTGCTACCTGTCCCAGACCTGCTGTTTTCAACTCTCTAGAGACAGCAGGAGAGGTAGAGATACTCTGAATGTGATCGGCTACGAAAAGCCAACTGACATTTACTCCTGAGGTGCTGACCTGTTGCACCCTCGACAACCACTGTGATTATTATTATTTGACCCTGTTGGTCATCTATGAACATTTGAACATCTTGGCCATGTTCTGTTATCTCCACCCAGCACAGCCAGAAGAGGACTGGCCACCCCTCAGAGCCTGGTTCCTCTCTAGGTTTCTTCCTAGGTTCTGGTCTTTCTAGGGAGTTTCTTAGCCACCGTGTGTCTACACCTGCATTGCTTGCTGTTTGGGGCTTTAGTCTGGGTATCTGTACAGCACTTTGAGATATCAGCTGACGTAAGGGCTTTATAAATACATTTGATTTGAGATGTATGCTCTTCACAGATGAATCCCGGTTTCAACTGTACCAGAGGGCAGACAGCATCGCGTGGGCAAGCGGTTTGCTAATGTCAATGTTGTGAACAGAGTGCCCCATGGTGGCGGTGGGATTCTGGTATGGGCAGGCATAAGCTACGGACACAACTGCATTTTATCGATGGCAATTTGAATGCATAGAGATACCGTGATGAGATCCTCAGGTCCATTGTCATGCCATTCATCCGCCATCACCTCATGTTTCAGCATGATAATGCACGGCCCCATGTCACAAGGATCTGTTCCTGGAAGCTGAAAATGTCCTAGTTCTTCCATGGCCTGCATACTCACCAGACATGTCACCCATTGAGCATGTATGTTGGGATGCTCTAGATAGACGTGTACGACAGCGTGTTCCAGTTCCTGCCAATATCCAGCAGAGCCATTGAAGAGGAGTGGGACAACATTCCACAGGCCACAATCAACAGCCTGACCAACTCTACATAAGAGGTGTGTCACGCTGCATGAGGCAAATGGTGGTCACACCAGATATTGACCTTTTTTAAAGGTATCCGTGACCAACAGATGCATATCTATATTCCCAGTCATGTGAAATCCATAGATTAGGGCCTGAAAATTGTATTTCAATTGACTGATTTCCTTATATGAACTGTAACTCAGTAAATGTTTTGAAATTGTTGCATGTCGCATTTATATTGTTGTTCAGTATATTTTATTTCTGTAAAAGGTATGTAATGTTGCACAAGCCCTGCACTTTTAAAATGGCTGTTTTTTAATGGGAATTTGCATGTTTAGAGCGCCACCATTAGTTATAAGATCTGAGAAAAAGAAATGTAAAAAAATATATAATATGTCACCAACTACTGTTCCAAAATATATATATATATATATATATATATATATATCTCAAACCTAGACTTTTAAATCTCTTAGCCCCCCCCACCCCCACAAAAAGTAAATGTATGTTTTTATTTGGTCTGCTGCATCTTGTAGTCACATTGGGATTCAGATAAAGGTGTCAGAAACACAGTTATTACCTTTCTAACAGTACTAAGCATGGGTTTGTAAGACAGTTTTAAAACCAAAATGTACTTTGAGGATATTATACAATATTAGGCGTTGTTTAGAAAATTCCACCAGAGTTTAACAGGTTAATGTATGGATCAGCATCAGGCTGAAATCAAAGCGCTAATCAAATCCAGACATTTACAGTCCATCCGTTAAGTATTCAAACACCTTGACTTTTCCCACATTTTGTTACATTACAACCTTATTTTAAAATTGATTAAATAACAAATAAACACCCCATACTGACAAATTCAAAACAAGTCTAGAAATTTTTGCAAATGTATAAAAAGAAATAAACAGTAAAACCAGTGGATGTAAAACTGTATATGTAAGGTCCCACAGTTGACAGTGCATTTCAGAGACAAAACCAAGCCATGAGGTCAAAGGAAAAGAGCTCCAAGACAGGATTGTGTCGAGGCACAGATCTGGGGAAGGGTACCAAAACATTTCTGCAGCATTGAAGGTCCCCAAGAACACAGTGGCCTCCATCATTCTTAAATGGAAGAAGTTTGGAACGACCAAGACTCTTTCCTAGAGCCGTCCACCCGGCCAAACTGAGCAATCGGGGGAGAATGGCCTTGGACAGGGAGGTGACCAACAACCTGATGGTCACTGACAGAGCTCCAGAGTTCATATGTGGAAAACCTTCCAGAAGGAATCTCTGCAGCACTCCATCTATCAGGCTTTTATGGTAGAGTGGCCAGGGGGAAGCCACTCCTCAGTAAAAAGCACATGCCAGCCCGCTTGGAGTTTGCCAAAAGGCACCTAAAGACTTTCAGAAAATGAGATTCTCTGGTCTGATGAAACCAAATTATACTATTTGTCCTGAATGCCAAGTATCACGTCTGGAGTAAACCTGGCACCATCCCTACGGTGAAGCATGGTGGTGGCAGCATCATCCTGTGGGGATGTTTTTTAGCGGCAGGGACCGGAAGATTAGTCAGGATCAAGGGAAAGATGAACAGAGCAAAATACAGAGAGATCCTTGATGAAAACCAGCTTCAGAGCGCTCGGGACCTCAGACTGAGAAGGTTCCCCTTCCAACAGGACAACGACCCTATAAGCACACAGCCAAGACAAAGCAGGAGTGGCTTCGGGACAAGTCTCTGAATGTCCTTGAGTGGCCCAGCCAGAGCCCGGACTTGAACCTGATCGAACATCTCTGGAGAGACATTATAGCTGTGCAGTAACGCTCCCCATCCAACCTGACAGAACTTGAGGATCTGCAGAGAAGAATGGGAGAAACTCCCCAAATACAGGTGTGCAAAGCTTGTAATTGCTGCAAAAGGTGCTTCAACAAAGTACAGAGTAAAGTGTCTAAATACTTATGTAAACGTGATATTTCCTCGGCATTTTTGGTATAAATTTGCCCCCCAAAATTGAAACCTGTTTTTTCTTTGTCATTATGGGTAGATTGATGAGGAAAAAAAACTATTTATCACCTTTAAAATAAGGCTGTAACAAAATGTGGAAAAAGTCAAGGGGTCTGAATACTTACCGAATGCACTTTAGAGAACTGTGTGAAAGTAAAGAGAACACAGACAGAGTGTGTGTGAGTTTGTCACAGATAGCAAGAGAGAGGTACTCACCATGGAGACATAGTACTGTAGTTCACTCCTCCTTCCGGGGTCAAAGCTAGGGCTGGGGCCAGAGGTGAGGCTGGGACCCCTCTCCGCCCACTGTTGCCTCTCTCCACTCTCAGCTCTCTGTCTTTCTCCCTTATGCTCCTCTTCCTCTGCCACACATCCCCTCAGATCTCCCCCTCTGTCACACAGCTCTTCAAGTCCTGCTGCACAAACACACAGAAAAGTGGCGATGTAGGCAAGCGTAGAGTATATTTAGCTGTGTAGAGAGATTAACCCAGGATGTGTACGATTGTGCTTTTTTGTTCATTTATTTGCGTTTGTAACTTTAAAAAAAACTTATTTTGTACATGTTGCTGCTACCGTCTCTTATGACCAAAAATAACTTCTGGAGATCAGGACTGCGATTACTCACCACGGACTGGCAGAATCCTTTTTTCCCTTTAACGAGTCTGACGAGGCAAACGCGAACGATATACTGCATTATCGTGAACAGGCCCAGATCCCCGTGATTTGCGTGAAGATGAGGTGGAGAAAAAGGGCCGGAGGGCAGGCTGCCTTCTGAGAATTCGTATGTGATCAAAAAAACAACAACACTTCCTTCCATTCTGCTTGCAATCTTTGGACAATAAAAATAGATGACCTACGCAGAAGATGAAACTACCAACGGGACATTCAAGACTAATATCTTATGCTTCACAGCAACGTGGCTGAACGAAGACACTATCAACATACAGCTAGCTGGCTGGTTATACGCTGCACCGGCAGGATAGAACAGCGGCGTCTGGTAAGACAAGGGGCGGCGGACTATGAATTTTTGTAAATAACAACTGGTGCACGATATCTAAGGAAGTCTCGAGCTATTGCTCGCCTGAGGTAGAATATCTCATGATAAACTGTAGACCACACCACACTGTTAGAGAGTTTCTGTATTTTTCGTAGCTGTTTACATACCACCACAGTCAGAGGCTGGCACTAAGACAGCATTGAATGAGCTGTATTCCGCCATAAGCAAACAAGAAAACGCTCACCCAGAGGTGGCGCTCCTAGTAGCAGGGGACTTTAATGCAGGGAAACATAAAACCGTCTTACTAGATTTCTATCAGCATGTTAAATGTGCAACGAGAGGTAAAAAAAAAAAAAAAAAAAAAAAAAAACTCTGGACTACCTTTACTCCACACACAGACGCATACAAAGCTCTCCCACCATTTGGCAAATCTGACCATAATTCTATCCTCCTGATTCCGGCTTACAAGCAAAAATTAAAGCAGGAAGCACCAATGACTAGATCAATAAAAAAGTGGTCAGATGAGGCAGATGCTAAGCAACAGGACTGTTTTGCTAGCACAGACTGGAATATGTTCCGGGATTCCTCCGATGGCAATGGAGTACACCACAGTCATTGGCTTCATCAATAAGTGCATCGATGACAGTGACCGTAAGTACATGCCCCAACCAGAAGCCATGGATTACAGGCAACATCCCCACAGAGCTAAAGGCTAGAGCTGCCGCTTTCAAGGAGCGGGACTCTAACCCGGAAGCTTATAACGAATCCCGCTATGCCCTCCGACGAACCATCAATACAGGACTAAGATCGAATCATACTACACCGGCTCTGACACTCGGATGTGGCAGGGCTTGCAAACCATTACAGACTACAAAAGGGAAGCACAGCCGAGAGCTGCTCAGTGACACAAACCTACCAGACGAGCTAAACTACTTCTATGCTCGCTTTGAGGCAAATAACACTGAAACATGCATGAGAGCATCAGCTGTTCCGGAAGACGCTCTCCGCAGCCGATGTAAGACCTTTAGACAGGTCAACATTCACAAGGTCACAGGGCCAGACGGATTATCAGGACGTGTACTGCGAGCATGCGCTGACCAACTGGCAAGTGTCTTCACTGACATTTTCAACCTCTCCCTGTCCAAGTCTGTAGTACCAACATGTTTTAAGCAGACCACCATAGTGCCTGTGCCCAAAAACACAAAGGTAACCTGCCTAAATGACTACCGACCCTTAGCACTCACGTCTGTAGCCATGAAGTGCTTCGAAAGGCTGGTCATGGCTCACAACAACATCATTATCCCAGAAACCCTAAATCCACTCCAATTTGCATACCACCCCAAAAGATCCACAGATGATGCAATCTCTACTGCACTCCACACTGCTCTTTCCCACCTGGACAAAAGGAACACCTATGTGAGATTGCTATTCATTGACTACAGCTCAGTGTTCAACACCATAGTGCCCTCAAAGTTCATCAATAAGCTAAGGACCATGGGACTAAACACCTCCCTCTGTTACTGGATCCTGGACTTCCTGACGGTGGTAAGAGTAGTTAATAACAAATCCGCCATGCAGATCCTCAACACAGGGGCCCCTCAGGGGTGCATACTCAGTCCCCTCCTGTACTCTCTGTTCACTCATGACTGCACGGCCAGGCTAACATGGTCCATGCACACCAAGACAGTCGTGAAGAGGGCACGACAAAACCTATTCACCCTCAGGAGACTGAAAAGATTTGGCATGGGTTCTCAAATCCTCAAAGTTCTACAGCTGCACCATCGAGAGCATCCTCACTGGTTGCGTCACTGCCTGGTATGATAACTGCTCGGCCTCCGACCGCAAGGCACTAAATCCCCAAAGGTTCCCACATGGACAATTCTCCCTCGTGGGGACATTTCCCACGTCCCCATGAGGACAAATGCTATTTTAAACTCAGTGGTTAGGTTTAGGGTTAAAATTAGGGTTAGGCTTACAATGAGGGTTAGGGGTAAGAGGTTTAGGGTTTGGGTTACAGGTTAGGGTAAACAGGATTTTGAATATAAATTCATTTTATGTCCCCACGAGGATAGAAGAACAAAATGTGCAAGTGTGTGTTTGTGCCTGCAAACATGTGTGTACCCGATTGAAGAAAAAAAAGTTAAAATAAAAGGATACTATTTTTGACAATATCGTATTGTTTGGACTATAATCACAATATAATTTTTGCGCTAGTTGGCTGTACTTGCACCAAAACGCCAGTATTTTTCCTTCATAGCCTTTTCTCCATCTTTTTAAATAGGGAGACAATTTGTTTTCAGCACTTATTTCAATGACTGATCAAAACTTGTTTTCTCATAGCTCTCTTTTGTCCAACAGCAGCAGACACATGAGCAATATGATTGGAACAACGAATCGCAATAAAAATCACAGTACATATTGTATCGGCAGCAAAGTATCGTGATAATATCGTATCGTGAGGTCCCTAGCAATTCCCAGCCCTACCGTCATGTTGGTGGTTTCTAGCTGGACGTGCGTGTGTGTGTGTGGGTACCTGTCATGTTGGTGGTGTCTAGTTGTGGCTCCAGAAGGTTGAAGGAGAGAGTGTGGTTCAGCACGCTGAGGTTTCCACTCTCTTCTCTTCCTGCCCCTCTCTCCCATCTTCTCTCTCTTCCCTCTGTTATCGCTCTTGCTTCACCCTCTCCACTTAATTCTCCTCTCTCTCTGGAGAGTCGGAGGACCACTGCTTGAGCGTCTGGTGAAACAAATATAATAATAATTATACTAACAAAAATATAAAAACAATAACAAAAGAGAAAGCACTTCTCTCAACTGAGACACTGCAGGACTCTACAGTTAAATCATTATACACACGTTTGGGCCGGTGCAAACCATATTAATGTTTCATGAGCACATTTGCAAAATTATTTTTGAGCTTAGAAATCGCAAAATAAAAGTGACTGACAAAAAAGATGACAATGGGGGCTTGTGGATTTGCCACCATTTACCTTGAAAGTGTTATTTATGTGCGTTTTTCTCAGCATGCAATGTTTGATTTGAATGTAGCCTCACAAGCCAGACATTAACACCGTATCAATGGGAATAGAGAATCAGTGCTTGATCTCTGGCACCGTTTGAAGGTTTGAGAAGCTAGCACTTTCAGGTTTGAGTGGTCCAATCAGTGAGTTTAAGCAGAGTGGTTTAAAACACAAGGTCTAATCAGTGAGTTTAAGCAGAGTGGTTTAAAACATAAAATGTTCCTATTGATTACCTTGTGCCAAGTGAGCAACTTCCTCCCCCTCCTGCTCTCTCTGCACCATGTGCGTGTCAGCTGCAGCTCTGTACTGTACTGTAATGTGTGAACTAGATGATGGTTCCTGTAGTAGATGTTGGTTCATCCAGTCTTTGGGCTCATCCCACAGCGAAGGAAGAGAAGACCCTTCTGTCTGCAAAACAAACACACACACACACACACACACACACGTACCTCTGGTGGCTGGCTCAGAAGGCTGTGCCTTGACCATTGAAAAAACGGATGATAGCAAATCAACTACACAAGCCTAATTCAAGTGTCCCATAAGCATAGTTTTTGGCATGCTACATCGAACCAACATTAGCAGAGGCAGAAAGCAAAAGTGCAAGTCAGTATCTCTCTTAACAGGAGGTGACATAAATGATCTGTGTGGAAACACTGTTTGACTGTGTATGTGTACCTGTGTACTGAGCAGTCTCAGTGCTTCTGTCCAATGGGAGCGTAGTAAACTCTGCAGTCTGCTCACAAGCTCCTCTCTCTGCCCTTCGAGCCTCCTCCTGCTCTCCTCCAACAAAACAGACTGCTGCTTGGAGTGGGCCAGCCTGACACACACACAAAAAATGGGCAGAAACCATTACAAGTGCAAAAACTGGTGTGATAAACTTTCCGTGGTGTGTGTTACCTGGTCTGGTAGTCCTGGGTGAGTGTCAGTGTGTGCTGCTGGTGTTGCTGTAACTGGGAGGAAAGTTCTCTCTCATGGCGAGCACTCAGATCCAGCAGCTGATTCCTGAAAACACACGTCAAACACTGTGGAAAAGTGTGTGTGTGTTCAAGTTTCAATGTCACATGCACAAGTACAGTGAAATGCCTTTCTTGCAAACTCAAAACCCAACAATCAATAACAATGTAATACTATAAAAAACACACAAGTAAGAAGAAGTATGAAGAACACAATAAGTAAGTAAATAAGCGTACTATATACAGGGTCAGTTCCAAAAGCATATTTACAATGTGCAGGGATACTGGAGTGATTGAAGGTAGATATGTATAGGGGTAAGGTGACTAGGCAACAGGATATAAGACAACAGAGTAGCAGCAGCTTGTATGTGAGTGGGTGTGCGTGTGTGTAGTCACTATAAATGTATGTGCATATTATATGTGAGGGAAGATGGAGTGAGTGTGTAGGGCCCTGTGACAGCGCAAAAATAAAGTTAATTCAGATAGTCCGTGTAGCTATTTTGTTAGCTATTTATACGTCTTATTGCTTAGGGATAGAAGCTGTTCAAGAACCTGTTGGTGTCAGACTTGTTGCACCGGTACCGCTTGCTATGCAGAAGCAGAGATAGTAGTCTATGGTTTGGGTGGATAGAGTCTTCAGCGATTTTCCGGGCCTTCCTTCCACACTGACTGATATAGATGTCCTGGATGGCAGGGAGCTCGGCCCCAGTGATGTACTGAGCTGTCCGCACAACCCTCTGTAGCGCCATGTGATCAAGGGCGGTGCTGTTGCCATACCAAGCAGTGATACAGCCAGTCAAGATGCTCTCAATGGTACAGCTGTAGAACTTTTTGAGGATTTGAGGGCCCATGCCAAACTTTTTCAACCTCCTGAGGGGGAAGAGGCGCTGCCGGGCCTTCTTCATGACGAGTTTTAATTCTTTAGTGATTTGTACAACGAGGAACTTGAAGTTCTCGACCTGCTCCACTGTCAATGTGGACTACTACGTTTCCTGTAGTCCACGATCAGCTCCTTGGTCTTACTGACGTTAAGGGAGAGGTTGTTGCTCTGGCACCACACTGCCAGGTCACTGACCTCCTCCCTATAGGCTGACTTGTTGTTGACGGTGATTAGGCCTACCACCATCGTGTCGTCAGCAAAGTTGATGATGGTGTTGGAGTCGTGCGTGGGAGTACAGGAGGGAACTCTGTTTTGAGGGTCAGCATGGCGGAGGTGATTTAGCCTACCTTCACCACCACGGGTCAGCCCGCCAGGAAGTCCAAGATTTAGTTCCTGAGGGAGGTGTTGAGACCCAGAGTCCTAAGCTTGGTGAGCTTATTTACAATGACGGCTTACACAGGCCAAACCCGGGCGACGCTGGGCCAATTGTGCGTCGCCCTACGTCAGAATGAACAGCATTCTCACATAAGTGGAATACCTATCTAGGTGGATGAGAGCAGTGTGTAGAGTGAGTCATCTATGGATCTGTTGGAGCGGTATGCAAATTAGTGGGTTTAGGGTGTCTGGGATGTTGGAGTTAATGTGCCTCTCAAAGCACTTTATGATTACAGAAGTGAGTGCTACATGATGGTGGTCATAATAAAACATGTGGGGATTACAGACTGGGACAAGGAGAGGTTGAAAATGACCGTGAATATGCCTGACAACTGTCCTGCGCATGCTCTGAGAACACGCCCTGGAATACCGTCGGGCCCCACGGAATTGCGGGTGTTACCCTGATTGAAGACCTTTCTCATGTCGGCCTCGGAGAGCGATATCACCCAATCCTCTTGGTTGGGGAAGGCCCTCACACCCGGCACAAAGTTGTTGTCAAAGCATGCATAAAATGCATTGAGTTTGTCTGGTAAAGAGGCATCGTTGGGCAGATCACGGTTGGGTCTTCCGTCGTAATCCATAATGGACTGTAGCCCCTGCCACATGTGGTGGACGTTGGAGGCTGTGTAATATGATTCCACTTCATTCCTATATTGTCCTGCTCGTTTGATGACTCTGCAGAGGTCATAGCAGGACTTCTTGTACTTATTCCTGTCCATGGCCGTAGCCTTAGGGTTGTCTACGATAGCTATGTGTGGTAGCCCCGTTCTTTAGTTTAGCACCAACATCGGTGTTAATCCAAGGTTTTTGATTGGGGAAGCAGCGAACCCTCACCGTTGGGACATCGTCGCTGATGCATTTTCGAATAAAGCCTGTAACAGAGGTGGTTAGCTTGTCAATGTTATCGACGCAGTCTCAAAACATATTCCAATCAGCGTTAGCAAAGCAGTCCTGAGGCATAATCTTTGTTTCTGGTGACCATTTCTCAATGGAGCAAGTCACGGGTACTTCCTGTTTTAGTTTCTGCTTGTAAACAGTTAGCAGGAGTACAGAGTCATGACCTGATTTGCCAAATGGCGGACGAGGGAGGGCCTTGTATGCTTGCGTGTGGGTAAAATAACTGTGGTCTAGGACTTTATCACCCCTAGTGGCGTTTGTGTTTGTGTGTACCTGTGCTGTTCTTTCAGGGCAATGTGTTCCTGCTGTGAAGCTGACAGTCTCTCAGTCTCCTGTTTCAGCTTTACTTCCAACTGAGAACGCTGGGCTTCAAATCGGGCCTACACACACACAATTTTGTAAACAAACCACCAGACCCCCAATTTTGTAAACAAACCCCCAGAGTCATAAGATCTTGTAAACACAGACAAATAGATATGTACCTGTTCCAGAGCCCAATCCATGCGCTCCGTGTCCCACTCTCCCCGCGCCTCCAGTTTCTCCTCCTCCAGCTGTAGCAGTCTCCCCCTCTCTTTGGTCAACTCTCCCCTCACCTCCTCCAACACCTGTCTTACCTCCAACAAATGCTGCTCTTCTCGCTGCTTGCACTCCTACAAACAAACACACGCGCACACACACAGGATGGGGTCAATTTAGAATTAACTCCAATTCAAGATGCTTTGAGTTATTTAAAGGACATTGATTCCATGAGGTACGCTTCATGCACAATTTAAAAAAGACACTTCATAAATGGAAATGCTAGTTAGACTGCTGTTAGTTGCTAAATAACAGACCAGAGCTGCTTTCAAGGCTTGCGTTTGCGGCAAACATGTTATTTAGTAACAATTTCAGTTGAATGATTTTAACGGACATTACAAAATGTTGGACAGGAGAGATAAACCCACCCTCTCCTCTTGCAGTTGATTGGCTAGCTGGACTGTCTGGTCCTCCAGCGATCTTCTCTCATTGGCTGTTTGCTCCTGGAGGCAGGTCAGAGCAGCCTGGGCTTCCTGGGCCTGTAGATGCAGCCCGTCTCGCTCCACACACAAGAGCTCACACTCATGCCTACAATCACACAGAGACCCTTCCAACTCCACCAGCCGCAGCTCCTACACACACACACGCACACAAAGAGTCAGATAGGTGTAAATGATAGTGCGAGAGAATGTGGCTGTGTGTATGTTACTCACCAGCTGTCTGTTGGTTCTCTGTAGTTCCTCAGTGTGTTTCTGCTCTTGCTCCAGGGCCTCGGCAACCTGAGCCAGAGACTGCTCTAATTGACCAAGGGTCTGGAAAACACATGCATGCACACACTCGTAGTGACATTTGTGAATCCTATGTATATGTGATGATAACAACAGCCAATGACAGTCCCGCCACTTGGTTTGGTATAAAGATGTGGGATGGTGGTGTGGAAATGTAACCACTGTCAAATTCTATGGATGCAAGGCAGCAACATGTTAAATCTTTGTAGGCACATAAATACTGTGTTTGTGCTACCTCTTGCTGCTTTGTATGTCGTCTCTCCGCCAGCTCCTTCTCTTGCTGTAGTCTCTTCACTCCCTCACTCTTCTCCTGCTCATGTTTCCTCCAGCCTTCAACCACCTTAGCCAGGGTCTGATAAACACACACAGGTTATTAGTAATATATGGTGACAGCTCCACCTTGGCCTCTGATATTTTCACCATATACAGTATGAGTCAAAAGTTTGGACACAACTACTCATTTGTATTTATTGGGGATCCCCATTAGCTGCTGCCAAGGCAGACACACCAAAGCACCCACACCAAAGCACCCACATTACATATAAAACAGTGAACTATGTTTGTACTGAATGAGCTAAAGATAAAACCCTACACCACCGCATATCCACAACACAACATTTTCAATACCACCATTCAACATCAATGTGTGCGTAAGCATGTGTTTGTACCTGTGTGTCTCATTCAAGGTTTTTCTTTATTTGTACTATTTTCTACATTGAAGAACAATAGTGGAGTCATCAAAATTATTAAATAACACATATGGAATCACGTAGCAACCAGAAGTGTTAAACAAATCAAAATATGTTAAAAGTTAATTTGTGGAATTTCTTTCCTTAATGCGTTTGAGCCATCAGTTGTGTTGTGACAAGGGAGGGTTGGTATATAGAAGATAGCCCTATTTGGTAAAAGACAAGTCCATATTACGGCAAGAACAGCTCAAGTAAGCAAAGACAAACGACAGTCTGTCATTACTTTAAGACATGAAGGTCAGTCAAAACGGAAAATGTCAACTTTTAAAGTTTATTCAAGTGCAGATGCAAAAACCATTAAGCGCTAGGATTAAACTGGCTCTCATGAAGACCACCACAGGAAAGGAAGACCCAGAGTTACTTCTGCTGCAGAGGATACGTTCATTAGAGTTAACTGCATCTCAGATTGCAGCCCAAATAAATACGTCACAGAGTTCAAGTAACAGACACATCTCAACATCGACTGTTCAGAGGAGACTGCGAGAATCAATGGATATTTAACGGGTGAAAATCTGCCCTTTGGTCTGATGAGTCTAATTTGTAGATTTCTGGTTCCAACCGCCATGTCTTTGTGAGATGCAGAGTAAGTGGACGGATGATCTCTGCATGTGTGGTTCCCACGTGAAGCATGGAGGTGGTGTGATGGTGCTTTTCTGGCGACACTGTCTGTGATTTATTTGGAATTCAAGGCAAACTTAACCAGCATGGCTACCACAGCGATACACCATCCCATCTGTTGTGCAATTAGTGGGACTATCATTTGTTTTTCAACAGGACAATGACCCAAAACACACCTCCAGGCTGTGTAAGGGCGATTTGACCAAGAAGGAGAGTGATGGAGTACTGCATCAGATGACCTGGCCTTCACAATCACCCAACCTCAACCCAATTGAAATGATTTGGGATGAGTTGGACAGCAGAGTGAAGGAAAAGCAGCCAAGTGCTCAGCATATGTGGCAACTCCTTCAAGACATTCCAGTTGAAGCTGGTTGAGAGAATGCCAAGAGTGTGCAAAGTTGTCATCAAGGCAAAGGGTGGGTACTTTAAAGAACCTAAAATATATTTTGATTTATTTAACACTGTTTTGGTTACTACATGATTCCATATGTGTTTCACAGTTTAGATGTCTTCAATATTATTCTACAAAGTAGAAAATAGTAAAAATAAAGAAAAACCCTTGAAAGAGTAGGTGTGTCCAAACTTTTGACTGGTACTGTAGAGAACATCCATCCCAAAGATTTGCATGTGTGTGGGAGAGCTAGAGAGAGAGAGCAAGAGTGTGTATGAGTGTAAGGTGTCCACACCTTATCCAGCTGCTCGATCATGACATCCTTCTTCCGGTCAGCTGACAAAGCGAGAGCCAATCGTTGCTGCAGCTCCAGAGCCTTACTCTGCAACACCAGCACGTGCCCCTCACACTGCTAGAGACACACGTAACGTCACAAACCAGCAGCCCCTGCCCCTCACACTGCTCCTGACTAAGTTTGTCCCAATACCAGTATTGGGATAGTGGTACCGTGACAACCCTACTATAGACGCACAGTTACACACCAGGCAACACTTGCCCCTCACACACACACATCTGCCCCTCATACTGGCACATAGAGAGGGGTTAGACACTGAACAGGCTAGAGCAGGCTAAAGCAGGGCTGATCCTCAGGAATTGGAAGGTATTGGGGCCAAAGATCATATCAGGATCTGTGTGCGTGTGTTTACCTTGCGGCTGGTCCTCTCCCTGTCTAGGCTCTCCCTAAGGACAGTGGCTTCCGGGGAGGAGAAGACACCATCAGAACGCAGACGAAAAGAATACCGCGGGAACAACTCCTCTAAACCTCCTATCCCACCACTGGAGAAGAGAATAAGAAGTGCAATTTGTTTTACATTTAGTCAAATACGTACCGACAACATAGATATTATAGAGAACACAAAAACGTATCGAAAAACTAAAATAGAGAAGGTGTGTAGTGTTACCCGAGTAGCTGTGAGGTGCTTTCACTGTTAAATGACTGGTTGGGACTCTCTGTAACACTGCTACCTCCTGCAGGACAATACAGGGAATAACATATTAGCAAAGTTTGTGTGTGTTTGTGAGAGTGGCGTGTCTGTCTCCTTTTTCTTCAGTGTGTGTAATCCATTCCCTGAATCCCAAATACAAAATCAGCCCCTACCCCCTAGGCACAGATCTAAAAGGATTGGATAGGTGTAAGCAATATGGTGGTGGTTCCACCTAGGGTTGGGTGATGTCAACCTCTGTCCTATCATGATTATGTTCCCATAAAACATTGTTATATACGATGCGATCACCCCCCAAAAAGTGTGCTAAAACTAGTTGTGCTATAGCGCAAAAAAAAATGCAACTGGACGAATCATGGCGAAAGATAATGTTGTTGAAAGCCTGAGCAGAGGCTAAATGCAGGCAATGGCAAATCTTATCTAATATTCCTTTCTTGTGGAGGAGCAGAAAAGGTTTGCGTGTGGCGCACACATGATGCAGCAGTGACCAATGAGGAACGGGCTGTTTTACCATAGTGAGCTAGGTTATAGGCCTACAGGCTGGGTAGAAGCGGTCTATAGTCATCAGAACTTGATAATATTGTTTGTTCCATTTTTCATAAAGCTTTGTTCGATCTTTTATAAAGCTGTGATTGAGAATAGACTACGCCTAGTCTATTAACTTTCATTCTTGTTATTTTTGAAAGCCACAACTTTAGGACAACACCTTTGTAGGTTAGAATATTTGGGAAATAAGTAAAAGTTATCAATACTAGCTTATCTCAAAGCTTTTATGATAGTCGGAGAATAGGTTCAGGATATCTGTAGGTTCCATGAAATTGAATATAAGACAAGACCTTTTTAATGCCACTTAGAATGCAATTTAATAAAATGTTGAGGCCTGCGTGCGCCACACAACTGTCTATATTCCTTTCTAGAAAGAAGCCCATGTTGGCAAAAAGTAGTATTTTTAGGGCTGGCTCGTTCACCAAATGCTACGGCCTACAGGCTCATATTAGGCAGGTGTGCTATTTTAGCAATGAGCATTCTCCTGTAGCCTAACGGATGTTGTAGCATAGTGGCTAGACTATAGATGGCTGAAGCATGGGGTTTCCCAATGGCTAATCATTCACTAGATAAACTAAGTGGTCAAAATGTTTCCTTTGATACCAATATCAGCTTAGAATGATAATACCATTATGATACCATGTATCATGTATACTATGTAAAAAATGCCTTAAAGTCAAATGTACAGCACTGTTACTGTATAAAACGTGGTCAACTCTAAATCCGGAGAGCTAGGCTTCTGGGTGTGCAGCCTTTTGATCCAGCACTGCTCAAACACACCCGAGTCAGCTTAACAAGTTCCTGTTGAGCAGCATTTGTTGAAGCGGGTGTATAAAAGAGCGGGTGTATAAAAGAGTAGGGCTGGAACAAAAGTATACACAACCAGTAACTCTCTTGGAGGTATTATGCTATAACATTAGAACATTGGCCTACAACCAAAAAGTTAAAAAGAATTCCCTCATTCAGTGAATCTGGTATCAATGGCTATACTTTGAAGCAAAGTAGCTAAGCGTGAAGACTCTAGAATGACTTTTTCCAGTGCCAAGTAAGACATGGAAGTAGTTAGCTATTTCATCTAACATCTTCAGGGAAAGCATGACCGATATTTTGATTCGCAACATGTCAAAATAGGATCCAGAATAATATATTCATTAGCTTTAGGAAGACGGTACACAAGGATAGTGGTAATAGAGCAGGATGATTTGTAAGCAATGTATTCAAATGAGACAGTAGGGACAGTTCAGTTATTTTGATTTAGAGTTACAGTATACAGTACAGCAAAGGCGCCATCACGGCTGGTGGAGTGGGGGTGACACAGGTAGTCATAACCAGCAGGAGTATCTTGGTTAAGAGAAAATAAATCACCGGGTTGTTGCCAAGTTTCAGTTAGGAGGAGGAAGTCTAGCTTGTTGTCAGATATTAGTTCATGGAGCAAGGGGGCTTTGTTCATTGATCGAGTGCTGAGGCGAGCAAAGTTAGTATTGTGAGAGAGTTGAGTTTATGGCCTGCTGGAGGTCATTTTGGAGGGCTCTGGCAGTGCACCTCCTTGCACTAAGGCGGAGGTACCGGTCCTGCTGCTGGGTTGTTGCCCTCCTACGGCCTCCTCCACGTCTCCTGATGTACTGGCCTGTCTCCTGGTAGCGCCTGCATGCTCTGGACACTACGCTGACAGACACAGCAAACCTTTTTGCCACAGTTCGCATTGATGTGCCATCCTGGATGAACTGCACTACCTGAGCCACTTGTGTGGGTTGTAGACTCCGTCTCATGCTACCACAAGAGTGAGAGCACCGCCAGCATTCAAAAGTGACCAAAACATCAGCCAGGAAGCATAGGAACTGAGAAGTGGTCTGTGGTCACCACCTGCAGATTCACTCCTGTTTTGGGGGGTGTCTTGCTAATTGCCTATAATTTCCACCTTTTGTCTATTCCATTTGCACAACAGCATGTGAAATGCATTGTCAATCAGTGTTGCTTCCTAAGTGGACAGTTTGATTTCACAGAAGTGTGATTGACTTGGAGTTACATTGTGTTGTTTAAGTGTTCCCTTTATTTTTTTGAGCAGTGTATTTTAAGACTTGAGGCCTTTAAATCAGATAAATTATTTTAAGAGTGTTTAAGGACCCATGGACCCCAAGGTTATTGGCCATTTGGATTTCAACCTCGCATGTAGGGGTTTTCCTAGCCTGCATGGATTTCTTTCTTAATAAGCTTACCCCTTTTGTGGCGTTCATGCTGTTATGCACCCAATGTTCGCAGCTGTAGCCAGTCACCAGCTTGTCTAAATGGTCCACCCACCTTTTGTAGCATTATAATCCATTATGATTAGTTATTTTTATTCAGGGCACTCATGAGTACCACATTTTTCCTTTCTTTGGCACGTAGGACACTAGGGACACATCGGCCGAGCTTCCCTCTGTTCCAATCTGGGTTCAACGCCATATAGTGTGGCTGATTCCCCGGAAATGACATCAATATTTCTCCTCCTGCAGGCTGCTGATGGGCTGGTCCTGGCTGAGGGTTAATCTCATCCACTTCTTTCAACTCACTGTCATACTCAGAATTGACAGACACACGAAAATTCTTAATCTTCCAAAGTGGAAGACACTCCTCCCTCTGCAAAAATCATTTCTAAGGCCCTCTGAGCAGAGATTATTTTTGCCATACTGATTGATTGTGGTAAGGAGTCACACATGCAAAGCTATTTATTTTTTGTGCTCCTCCCCTAATTTGCACCTGGTTGAGGTAGTGTGGGAAAGGACTTTATTTTGATACATTGTGAAAAATTCAGTTTTGTAATAACATTGTGCAGGTTCCCGCAAGACATTGTGTAGTTTCACACACTACAAAAGGTAAAAAGTGCGAGAAAATAGGAAGACAGACAGCACAAAGAACCTGTTGAAACAGCAGGCCCAGGGACGAGGAAAACAGAGTGAAGGCACACAGCAAACCTACTTGTTTTCACCTAGCTAATTTTACCCCAACATCGGACACCCCCTAACTTCTGACACTCTTTAGCGGTTGAAGGATTAAAATCACCTCAAGCTCAACATTTACATTTTTCACGACTCCTAAATTTTTATCCTAGTTAAAATGCCATGTCTTAGATCACCACTTCATTTTAAGAATGTGAAGTCAGAATAATAGTAGAGAGTGATTTATTTCATCTTTTATTTCTTTCATCACATTCCCAGTGGGTCAGAAGTTTACATACACTCAATTAGTATTCGGTAGCATTGCCTTTAAATTGTTTAACTTGGGTCAAACATTTCCGGTAGCCTTCCACAAGCTTCCCACAATAAGTTGGGTGAATTTTGGCCCATTCCTCTTGACAGAGCTGCTGTAACTGAGTCAGGTTTGTAGGCCTCCTTGCGCGCACACACTTTTTCAGTTCTGCCCACAAATTTTCTATAGGATTGAGGTCAAGGCTTTGTGATAGTCACTCCAATACCTTGACTTTGTCATCCTTAAGCCATTTTGCCACAACTTTGGAAGTATGCTTGGGGTCAATGTCCATTTGGAAGACCCATTCGGGACCAAGCTTTAACTTCCTGACTGATGTCTTGAGATGTTGCTTCCAATATATTCACATAACTTGCCATCTATTTTTTTGAAGTGAACCAGTCCCTCCTGAAGCAAAGCACCCCCACAACATGATGCTGCCACCACCGTGCTTCACGGTTGGGATGGTGTTCTTCGGCTTGCAAGCTTCCCCCTTTATCCTCCAAACATAACAATGGTCAGTATGGCCAAACAGTTCTATTTTTGTTTCATCAGACCAGATGACATTTCTCCAAAAAGTATGATCTTTGTCCCCATGTGCACTTGCAAACCATAGTCTGGCTTTTTTATTGCGGGTTTGGAGCAGTGGCTGCTTCCTTGCTGAGCGGCCTTTCAGGTTATGTCGATATAGGACTCGTTTTACTGTGGATATCAAATCAAATGTATTTATAAAGCTCTTCTTACATCAGCTGATATCTCAAAGTGCTGTACAGAAAGCCAGCCTAAAACCCCAAACAATGCAGGTGTAGAACTTTTGTACCCGTTTCCTCCAGCATCTTCACAAGGTCCTTTGCTGATGTTCTGGGATTGATTTGCAATTCTCGCACCAAAGTACATTAATCTCTAAGAGACAGAGCGCGTCTCCTCCCTGAGCGGTATGACAGCTGCGTGGTCCCATGGTGCTTATACTTGCGTACTATTGTTTGCACAGATGAACGTGGTACCTTCAGGCGTTTGTAAATTGCTGAACCAGACTTGTGGAGGTCTAAAAATAAAATTCTGAGGTCTTGGCTGATTTCATTTGATTTACCCATGATGTCAAGCAAAGAGGCACTGAGTTTGAAGGTAGGCCTTGAAATACATCCACAGGTACACCTCCAATTGACTCCAATGATGTCAATTAGCCCATCAGAAGCTTCTAAAGCCATGACATCATTTTCTGGAATTTTCCAAGCTGTTTAAAGGCACAGTCAACTTAGTGTATGACCCACTGGAATTGTGATACAGTGAATTATAAGATAAATAATCTTTCTGTAAACAATTGTTGGAAAAATTACTTGTGTCATGCACAAAGTAGATGTCCTAACCGACTAGCCAAAACTAGTTTAACAAGAATTTTGTGGAGTGGTTGAAAAACAAGTTTTAATAAAAGTGTATGTAAACTACCAACTTCAACTGTATATGAATGATTAATGAGTAATCGGCCTGTGGAAATATTAAAAAATGTAATATGACTTATCAATGACAGTTGCACTTCTGATTATACTATTTAAATAATTAAATTAATACTTTGCTTGTGACTGACAGGTAACAAAATAAAGAATGTCAAAGTGGAACTCCATTGTCTTGTTTTTCATCATTTTTTGCAAGTGTTAGATCTTGGTTTACATTTGGACTTGGGATGTGATCTTAGGCTTGAAAAGGTTGGTGACCACTGGGCTATAGCAAATAGGAATAGGCAAATTAGAATGTCACTTGTCCTGCGATACTTTTTTTACTCCACGGCACCAGTGAAGTTCAAATACGCTAAACCATCATCTGTCACATGTCGTCTGTCATTCATCGTCAATAGAAAATGCCATCATAATATCGCCCAACCCTAGTTTCACCTCCATCTTGCCCTCTGACAAGTCAGGTGGATTTTTGTGACATATTGTGGACATCCATTAATTCCTCTATGATCTGTGCCTATGGGGGAACAGGCTATGGGTTGGTTTGGGATAGAAGGAGAGTCTCCAGGGTCTCACCCTCTGTCTCCAATATGGGTGTGCTTCTCAGCATGGTTTGAAGGTGAGCTCTGACATTCTCCATGTCCTGGATATGTCTCCTGCCATTCTGCAACCAACACACCAACATGAAGTCACACACACACGTCGCATACATACAACAAACACGTGTCGGATGTAAGGGGTTAGTTACAGTGAGTCTGTTGCTGTAGTCCACACTGGTCTGGAGATTAACACCCATCTCCTCTACCAACACCCTATCTTCCTCTCCCTTCTCCTCCTGTCTCCCCCCGGGGGAGGGGGTGTGGAGGTTCTCGGGGGGTCTAGCCTTATCCCCTCCCTCCCCCCCCAGCTGAGGAGAAGACAACTGAAATGACACCTGTCTGGAGACACACAGATAGTTAGAGTGAGACATGACACTGTCCATCAACCAGTCTGTCTATTTGCATGTTGAAAACCCAGTCTTATTTCTGGGCAAGACGGGTGAGGTTGTTTCTGTGAGCATAGGGATTGTTTCTGGACAGGGCCAGGGTTACCTGTGAGTGTGGCCTGGTGATGGTTGACCTTTGGCCTGGAGGTCTCGGGTGAGTTGCAGCGAGGAGTAGAGGCGAGCTGTGACCTCACAAGACTCATCCCACGGGGAACGGTGCGAGGAAGGCCAGGAGCGGATCAGAGAGGTGGGGGCTTGTTTAGAAAGGGAAGCAGTGAGAGAAATGGGGGGAGGAGAGGTGGGGGCTGATATATGCAAAGGTTCTTTGTCACTTTGTAGTTCTTCACACCTGCTTGATGCCATCCCTGAACAGTCAGTGTAGAAAATACTAAATCAGTCAGAGTTTCTGTACAATCACCAACCACATGAGCTAGTTACAGTTCATAGCTAACCAATGTTAGCTACTTATGTTCACAAACAATAACTTTCGCAGTGAACTCATTCGTCAGCTAACGTTACTTAGCTAGCAAACTAACGAAAGTTAACTGTTGCAGTACATTTGATTGTTCTAAAAAAAAGTTCATATTTAATTCGCTAGTTAACTAGCAACAAAATAAACCAAAACATTAACGTTAGCCAACTTAGTGAGCAAATAAGGCAAAGGTAATGTTAGTCAACTAACGTTAACTAGGCAATTTTGATGCCTTTGTTTGTTGTGGCAACGTCGGTAGTCCAGCAACAGGAAGTGACTAATCCTAAAAATTGGCTGTATAAAGTTATGACAGCTAGCAATATATGGGAGACGAACAAGTGAGACATTGCTAGCAAATAGCTAACTACCTACACATTTTCAAATCAAACTAGCGTACTGTAGATTATAGTGACGCATAACGGTAAAACAAGCTCAGCTAACTAACAAGAGACATTAGTTTAGTATGACTCTGGTTAGGCTAACAAGCACCCAATCCCACCCTACCTATCGGTTGAGAGTGGCTGTGTACGTACCATCGGAAACTCCCGGGCGCGAAAAGGTAGTAGATAGCTACCTACTGTACCAAGCTATCCTTCAGTGGTAGCTTCTAACTGACGTTACAAGAAGGCTATCAACATCTAGTCAGTATATTGATGCTCTTTGGTACAGTACTAACGTTAGCTAACGGGGAAAAAATAAAAACTCCCTGGGCCTGATTTAAAAAACAATAATTTTAAAAACCGCGCTTGCCTGTGTTAACTAGCGGCACTTCGCTTGTTTAAGATACGACACGTCCGGTATTAAAGTCCACACACCAGTAGTTTCCTTCTTCTTCTCTGGTATAATGGCGCTCGAATGTGCATGCCGCCACCTAATGTGCATGTTGAAAAAAAAAAAATCCCTAAAAACGGAAAATATTTGTGGTGGTTGGGTAACCTTCAAACAGTTGTGTAAAGTACTCAAGTAAAAATAATTTAAAGTACTACTTACAGTGGCGGAACTAGAGTTTTATACATGGGGTGGCCAAGGGGTGTCCAAGGCTACTTCGGGAGTCCAAATGTAACAGGGTTGGTTATGTTTCCACTTGCCTCTAAGGAAAGGTGTATTCAATGTTCAAGCATTCTTATTGGTTGGTTCAACTCTGATGACAATATGGCGTGTTGTGATTGGTCCTGCATACAGATAAGCGGAGATCGCGAACGTCAGGTCTCCCCAGTATGAAAACGTGATGCAAGAAATTTTACCATCGACAGCCATCAACATTGTTAAGCCCTGCAAAACTGGGTAGTCGAGATGAAAGGAACACTATGGACGATTTTTAGCATTTTGCAACCATGAATTATAGTTAAAAACAGTTTCCCACAAAGAAGGTCTAAAACATGTTCGATGCAATTAGTAAATAAAAACAACTAACGTGCTGTTTCCTATTTAACAACAGAAATAAATAATGCTTAACTGGGACCACTGGCTGGGGTGATTTATTTGGACAAAACACAATGCAAGGAGAGTGCGATTTACATCTGTTACACATAGACCATGATAAAAAATGTGTGTAACTCTAACCTGGCATCTAAGGAGCATGAATGAATCCTATGATTGGTGATTAGAGATAGAAGTGATAATTCACTTAACCCAGAGTTTTTCAATGTGGCAGATAGTGTGGTCCAAAAGGGTTACTTCACTAGAATTCTTTATCATCTCTCACACATGCACACGCTCACGCTCACGCTCACACACACACACACACACACACACACACACACACACACACACACACACACACACACACACACACACACACACACACACACACACACACACGCACACACACGCACACGCACACACACACACACACACACACACACACACACTGTACTATACTCACATACTGGAGATTTGGGTCACTGTTTTCATGAATATATAATCTGGGTCTATAAGTGTTGAACATCCAGAAAATAAAGCTCAAGCACCAAGTAGATAAAATAGCATTTTTGTGTTGCATAAATTGCATAGTTTAATTACAAAAAAATTAGATTGACAAAAAAACAATGCAATTTGACATACCAGGTATCAAGCAGAAATGGACTTGAAAAATATAACTAATTTTGATGCCCATCAGTATTACAAACTTACTGTATCATATTTACGCTCATATACACTGCTCAAAAAAATAAAGGGAACACTTAAACAACACAATGTAACTCCAAGTCAATCACACTTCTGTGAAATCAAACTGTCCACTTAGGAAGCACCACTGATTGACAATAAATTGCACATGCTGTTGTGCAAATGGAATAGACAAAAGGTGGAAATTATAGGCAATTAGCAAGACACCCCCAAAAAAGGAGTGATTCTGCAGGTGGTGACCACAGACCACTTCTCAGTTCCTATGCTTCCTGGCTGATGTTTTGGTCACTTTTGAATGCTGGCGGTGCTCTCACTCTAGTGGTAGCATGAGACGGAGTCTACAACCCACACAAGTGGCTCAGGTAGTGCTGCAGGCCACAAATGTGCAGGCCACAAATGTGCATGTGTCAGCATATGGTCTCACAAGGGGTCTGAGGGTCTCATCTCGGTACCTATTGGCAGTCAGGCTACCTCTGGCGAGCACATGGAGGGCTGTGCGGCCCCACAAAGAAATTCCACCCCACACCATGACTGACCCATCGGCGTCTCCAGACTCTGTCACGTCTGTCACATGTGCTCATGTGCTCAGTGTGAACCTGCTTTCATCTGTGAAGAGCACAGGGCTCCAGTGGTGAATTTGCCAATCTTGGTGTTCTCTGGCAAATGCCAAACGTGCTCTTGTTTGAGGTCCTCTAAATCTGACTCGAAAGTCTGAGCAAAGGCAAACAGAGGCTCCTCATTTAAGAATGGTGTACTCTTTGCGTTGAGAGACTGGACCCCTTGCAATATCTCGCAATTATTATTTGAAAATGCCTTTGCAGCTCAGCTGTGAGACTGTCAAGCACCTGATAAAAGATAGCTCTTTGGAAGCTCTCACCATCACTTTGTTCACTATTTTTCTGTCCTACAGTGCTCATCATCAATGAGTCATGAAATCTTAAGCTTCTTTTAGGCTGTCTTTTACACACTGTTTGTACACATGTTTTGCAGTGCTCTGCAATATCTTCAACCTCTTTCCATAGTTCTTCAAAGTTACCCTCACTTCTGTAGTCCTTTAATGTGTCTGTACAGGCACCCCTTAACTCCACTGATCTATCACCACTATTTTCAAGTGTGATATCCTGTAGCACTCTCAGAACTGCTGGAAGCCTGTCCCTCAGATTACTGCATGCCATGTATCTGCATGCCCACCTTACATCCGGCAGTCTCTGTAGTTCCCTGTGCTGCTGCTGCAGATACAGCTCTTTCTGAACTGCAAGCCATATGAGATGAACGTACGAGCCAGATACAAAGTTATAAAGCTTCTGCAGGAGAGCAAAAATGTAATTGCCTCATGCACTGATTTTACAGCGTCGACAAGAACCAAATTCAAACGATGTGCATTACAGTGCACATAAAATGCAAATCTTGCACTGTTTTTAATCCGTGCAGACACACCAGAATGCTTTCCGCTGATGACGGATGCACCATCATAGCCTTGCCCCACAATATTATATCTGTAGTCCAGACCATGTTTTTCAAGGCAATCAATTATCATTTTTGTGAGACCTTCTGCATCTAATATTTCTGTCACGTTCCTGACCTGTTGTCTGTTATTTTTGTATGTGTTTAGTTGGTCAGGGCGTGAGTTGGGGTGGGCATTCTATGTTTTGTGTTTCTATGTTTAGGCCATTGGTAATTAGCCTTATATGGTTCTCAATCAGAGACAGGTGTTTGTCGTTTCCTCTGATTGGGAACCATATAAAGGTAGGGTGTTCACACTGTTTGTTTGTGGGTGGTTGTCTTCCGTGTCTGTATGTATGTTCGTACCACACGGGACTGTAGCGTTTTTGTTTGTAGTCTATACCTGTTCGTGCGTTCTTCGTGTTATTTGTAAGTTCTATAGTTCAGGTCTGAAGCTAAGAATGAACTAGTGCATACATGCAACATAGAACATCGACATAGACAATTACCCACAAAAAGCTAAAGCCTATGGCTACCTTAAATATGGCTCCCAATCAGAAACAACAGAAACCAGCTGTCTCTAATTGGGAACCCATTCAGGCAACCATAGACTTTCCTAGACAACTACACACAACATTAAACCATCTATACACCTTAACCCTCTAAACCACAGGTGTCAAACTGATTCCACGGAGGGCCGAGTGTCTGCGGGTTTTCGCTCCTCCCTTGTACTTGATTGATGAATTAACATCACTAATTAGTTAGGAACTCCCCACACCTGGTTGTCTAGGGCTTAATTGAAAGGTAAACCCCAAAACCTGCAGACACTAGGCCCTCCATGGAATGAGTTTGACACCCCTGCTCTAAACCATACAACCCCCTAGATCAGGGGTGTCAAACTCATTCCACGGAGGGCCTAGTGTCTGCAGGTTTTTGGTTTTTCCTTTCAATAAAGCCCTAGACAACCAGGTGTGGGGAGTTCCTAACTAATTAGTGATGTTAATTAATCAATCAAGCACAAGGGAGGAGCGAAAACCCGCAGACACTCGGCCCTCCGTGGAATGAGTTTGACACCTGTGCCCTAGATAATACAAAAACACATACTTCACCATGTCACACCCTGACCTAACTAAAATAATAATGAACACAAAGATAACTAAGGCCAGGGTGTGACATCGAGTGAAAAAGGCAATTTTCCCACACGACATCTGTCCTTCTCACTATAACGCATTAGTTTCGCTTCCTCACCCGCCATTTTTATAAAGACCCGATGGAGCTCATGCCTTCTTGAATTATGCAGAAACGGGCAGCGTGAAGGTCTCGGCATGAATTCTGTTGGAAAGGGGAGAAATTGTGCTTTACAATGGTATTGAAATTACAGTTGATCTGGAAGTATTACATTTTTGGGGCGCTAAAACAAGGTCAATTGTACGGACCAAGGCGATGTACGAGTTTACGTGAGATTATGTTAAGTAAATACATTTAGAAAATGTAAAAAAAAATGTATTATTAGCTAACTATCTACAGTGCAGACTAACTCAAATGAGCTGCTAAATGAGCTCGCTAGTTGACTAGCTTGCTTTCTAGCCAACTTCACATACTGTATAGATAGCTAATTGAATTAAATATCACCAGCTACCTAACTTCATATTAGCTAGCTATCTTGATGTATTTATCATTGTAAAAAACAAACTCCAAATGCATTTATAGGTAGCTATGGAGGAGCCATGGAGGAGGGTGAAAGGATAGCAGCCCCAAATGTCAATGTGAGAGAGTAGGCTATTTTGCATAGGGCAGGTACTTGTGTAGTTCCTGTCCCTAGAAGTGAGGACGGAGATATTAGTAACACAATATTCAGTGCGGTGTAATTTGACTATGATGAAGTCTGTTTCTTGTGAGGTTTTCTGTCCTCAGATAAAGAGAGCTATGAAAGACTGTCTGCATATGAAGAGGTCCCAATGAAGAGCAGTGGTTCTCGGTCCTGGTCCTGGGGACTCAAAGGGGTGCACATTTTTGTTTTTGCCTTCGCACTGCACAGCTGATTGAAATGATCAACTCATCATCAAGTTTCGAGTGGTATTTATGTATTCATTTGTAATCCTTGATATGATCCTGCTTTGGTCACATGCTACACATGCACATAATGTATGTGTGCCCATGCATCTATCAATCCAATGTTATCATGATTTGTTATCAGGGATATTATATTTCAGTAATCCACAATGACCTGGTGATGTAAAAGTCTAATAATTACATTGTCTTCCATATTCCTACAGATACCTTGTAAGATACCTTGGAGATTCCTTCAAGACGATTGCCTTCAGTTAACGTGTAGCGCACTGCAAGGTTGGGTGACTAGGGCCATCTGGGACTGCCTCCTGGGGGAATTCAGGTGTGTGAAGGCTACCTGTGTCCTGCATAACTTCATGAGGATGGACACGAGGACCGGGAGGTGATCTGCAGCACGCCGCCGTGTGCCAGAAGAAAGTCTGCTGCTCTGCAGGATGTTTCAAGGATGGGGTCCATCAACGCAGCAAGAGAGGCAATCCGTGTGTGGGAGATCTTCACCTCCTACTTCGAAGAGGGTGCTGTTCCCTGGCAACACCATAGGCTACACTACGCACAACCAAAGGCTCTTTTAAGAGCCATTCACATTGCAATAAGAGTGTTCTTCCATTTACTTAGCTATGTGCTTAATGATGAGCTTGGAGGGTACTATGGTTTTGAATTCTGAGCTGTAGTCAATGAACAGCATTCTTACATAGGTATTCCTCTTGTCCAGATGGGATAGGGTTGTGTGCAGTGTGATTTGCATCGTCTGTGGACCTATTGAAGTGGGTCTAGGGTGACAGGTAAGGTAGAGGTGATATGATCCTTGACTTGTCTCTCAAAGCACTTCATGTTCTCAGAGGTGAGTGCTACGGGATGATATTCATTTAGCTTAGTTACCATTGCCTTCTTTGGTACACAAACAATGGTGGCCATCTTGAAGCATGTGGGGACAGCAGACTGTGATAGGGAGAGATTGAATATGTCCGTAAACACACTAGCTAGCTGGTCTGCGCATGTTCTGAGGATACGGCTAGGGATGCCGTCTGGGCTGGCAGCCTTGCGAGTGTTAACACGTTTAAATGTCTTACTCACGTTGGCCACAGAGAAGGAGAGCCCACAGTCCTTGATAGCGGGCCACTTCGGTGTATTATCCTCAAAGCAGGCAAAGAAGGTTTTTTATTTTGTCTGGAAGCAAGACGTCCGTGATTGTCTGTAGACCCTGCCACAAACGTCTCGTGTCGAGCCGTTGAATTGCGACTCCACATTGTGTCTGTACTGACATCTTGAGTGTTTGATTGCCTTGCGGAGGGAATAACTACACTGTTTGTATTCGGCCATATTCCCAGTCAACTTTCCATGATTAAATGCGCAAACATTTATCTGTCTTCAATTAGATTTTTTTTCCTCAGATGACTTAATTGAAATATTTCCAGCCACATCAGTGGAAGAGAAAAGGGGAGCAGGGACAAGTGTCAGGTAACGTTAACTTAGCTAGCTATCGTCAAATCAGTCTTTAATTAGTTAGCTAACTCTTTAAAAGATTAAGCTATCGTTTTTATAACAAGTGTATGGCTTACTTTACTAGACAGAGAAGAGGCAGAATCTCGGGAGTGAGGTAGGGATGCATAAGGGACAGAGGGGAACAGAGGAGAGGAGAGAGCCAGGATGGGAGATGGAAGGAGAAAGGAGAGCTGAGAGAAGGAGAAGAAAGAGGAGTAGATAAAAGGAGAGGAGTAAGGCCAAGTGCGCACCACCGGCAATCCGGATGGGACCAAAAGTGGCTTAAAATTGTCAGACTGAAGCTGTGGCTCTATAATACGGTTAGTCAAATTTCCTTTAATTGGGCTAAGGGCTAAAAATGTTTGTGCATATTTAGTCTGTGCTAGTCTACAGCATTATGTGTATTTGTATTGTATTTTTATTTATTATGGATCCCCATTAGCTGATGCCAATGCAGCAGATACTCTTCCTGGGGTCCAGCAAAATTAAGGCAGTTTATACCATTTTAAAACATTACATTCATAGATTTCACAACACATCACACACCCTCAGGCCCCTACTCCACTACCACATGTCTACAGTACTAAATCCATGTGTATGTATAGTGCATATGTTATCGGATGTGCGTGTGCGTGTGTGTGTGTGTGTCTGTGCCATTGTTTGTGTTGCTTCACAGTCCCCGCTGTTCCATAATGTTTAAAAAAAAATCTAATTTGACTGCTTGCGTCAGTTACTTGATGTGAAATAGAGTTCCATGTAGTCATGGCTCTATGTAGTACTGTGTGCCTCCCATAGTCTGTTCTGGACTTGGGGACTGTGAAGAGACCTCTTGTGGCATGTCTTGTGGGGTATGCATGGGTGTCTGAGCTGTGTGCCAGTAGTTTAGACAGATAACTCGGTGCATTCAACATGTCAATACCTCTCATAAATAAAAGTAGTGATGAAGTAAATCTCTTCTCCACTTTCAGCCAGGAGAGATTGACATGCATACTTAATATTAGCTCTCTGTGTACATCCAAGGGCCAGCCGTGCTGCCCTCTTCTGAGCCAATTGCAATTTAGTGTTGTTAAGAAGGGAGAGCATCACTTTACTATAGACAGACTTCTCCCCATCCTAGGTACCACTGCATCAATATGTTTGACCATGACAGTTTACAATCTAGTGTTACTCCAAGCAGTTTAGTCATCTCAACTTGCTCAATTTCCGCATTATTTATGAAGTGTTGTAATGCTTGCTATGTGTAATAGGTTCTGCCCTAGCCACCAGTAATTCCACTAAACTACACTAAACTCTACATTCCGTCTGGGAATGTTCTGCCGCCTGTGCCGTCAACATAGGCAGGCTGCTAAGAGGGATGTGTCAAAGTGCCCTTTTATTGAAATAGGGGCCCAGATTCATCGTCTGGACTATATTAACCGGCACCAAGGGACAGAGCACCACATGGAAAGTGTGAGGGCTCATGCAATGCTGGCTAAAGGTGAAAATTGTTCAATTTGATTCTTACATTTCTCAAAATCTCTTCTAATGTAAAAGATGCCTCAGATTGTGCACTAACCGTGGCTCAATAATAACGCATTACGCCTGTTGCTGTTCACAGGCTCCTCAGTCATGGTTGCATTCAAGCCAACCACAGTGCTTAAGCACAACACCGTATGTGGGGGTTTTGAATGTCTGTACCATATAACAAAATGGGGGCAGGCCCATCACACAAACTTCCCAGAACTGCTGGACCTTGCTGAATTGCTGGGTTGTGATTATTTCACAAAGCTCAAGGTGAATGAGGGCTCCACAATTCTGTTGTGACGTAGAAGTCCGTCACTGGCCGCGGGCAGCATTTGGTACTTTAACGCACACACACTGTGCTGCCATCCTGTTTGAAGGTAACAATGGTTAAGATGGATTTTCATTGTGTTCCATGGTGTTATTTGCCCCCTAGTGGAGCTTTCTGGTACTTAGACTGTACGCAAACAGGAAGTAGAGAATTCGTTCTGCACGCGTAGAAGCAGCTAAAAACAACGCTACGGTGCAGGTCTTTCAGTGTAGTTATTTCTTGTCACGCTTCAGCCTTGGAAAATATTTGTTTGTAAGTTCGATTCAAGCATTTAGCTAATGATGATAATCTTGTTATTGATAGAGTTTCTTACATATCAATGTTGGTTGGTTGCATTTACTCACACAAATTGCAATGCCTTTCATGTATGATGTTAGCTGTATTACTTTGCTCGTGCGTCATGCAAACGAATTGTAAAATATACAATACTGTATTTTTGTTACTGTTTCTAGTGTAATATGCTTTCTTATTCTACATTGATGGTTGTACATTATTAGAGTAATGAAAGGAGTTAGTCAATAACCATATGAGAAAGCAATTAGCTATATGTTTTGGCATCATGCCAGATGCATGGTACCGTAGCACGTGCTTTGTATTCATGCAACTTCAAATGTATAATGTACAGCTACAGTATGTCGGTCTGAATTGAATACTAAAGTATATTCTTTTCTGTGTTTTGCAGTTTTACAACATAAACGTTTTCAATATATTCATTCAAGAAAAGTCAAGCCTTGGGAGTTTTATTGAAGACTTAGTTGTTAGCTATCTGTGTAGTTTTGCATGGGAACGCATCTCAAGGGCAGAATAGTAAAAAAACATCATCACGGCGGGCTCAAGCTCAAGAATAACCACACACGGTGGTTTGTTTCTACATTCCTCAGCCAACAAAGTCTCAGTTCCTATGGAAGACCAGCAGTCTACGGTACAACAACCAGAGCCAAGAGGTCGACAGAGAGAGATGGAGGAGCCTCTTAACCACATTGGGACCAAGTCTCAATCTACAAGATCAAGGTCATCAAAACAGTCAAGCAGATCCTCAACGGCGAGTTCTGCAGCCATCAAAGTACGCGCCAAGGCAGACGCAGCGCGTGCACAAGTCTCCTATGCTGAGAAGGAAGCTTCTGTGATGAAACAAAAGGCAGAAATAGAGGCCAGCTTGTTGAAGCAAAAAGCTGACCTCGAGGCAAGTTTATATGTTCTCCAATTTGAGAGAACAGCTGCTGCTGCATTGGGTGAAGCTGCAGCCTTTGAAGAAGCTGTAGAATCAGAACGCAGAGAGCTTCGCAAAGAACTAGACACAGGGACACAGCCCTTAAGTCCAGTCCAGCGTACTTGTGAGTATGTGCAACAACATGCTAGGCCCTACTTTGCTGAACTTCCATTTGAAGTGGAGAAACAAGAGCTTAGTCTTGACCCAGCTACATGCCATAATCCAGAAAGTACCAAACAACAGAGCATGAGCAGAGACTCTCCGTTCAAAAGAAATGAGCAGCAGCATGGTGTAAATGGAAAACAAGCCCACTTCCAGTCACACACACAAAGCGTCCTGAGTCACAAGTGGCACCAGACCTCATCAAGTACCTCCTACGCCGTGAGATGGTGAGTTCCGGACTCCTGAAGTTTGATGATCGCCCTGAAAATTATTGGGCATGGAAAGCATCCTTTCTCAATGCGACCAGAGACTTGAATGTATCAGCCAGGGAAGAGTTAGATCTAATTACCAAGTGGCTAGGGGCAGAGTCGTCTGAGCAAGCAAACAGAATTAGATCTGTCCATATTTTCAACGCAACAGCAGGGCTTAACATGGTCTGGCAACACCTAGAAGAGTGCTATGGTACACCCGAAGTGATCGAGAATGCACTGTTGAAGAAAATTTATGATTTTCCAAAACTGGCTAACAAAGACAATCACAAACTAAGAGAACTAGGTGACATTCTTCTCGAACTGGAGAATTGCTGGGTTAAAGGAGAAGGGTACCTTCCAGGCCTCGCTTATCTGGACACATCTCGGGGGGTAAACCCTATAGTAGAGAAACTTCCATTCAGTTTACAAGAAAAATGGATTGCACAGGGATCCAAATACAAGGAAGACTATCGGGTAGCATTCCCACCATTCTCGTTCTTCTCGAGATTCATCAGGAACCAGGCGAAAACTAGAAACGACCCCAGTTTCACCCTCTACACCTCAACTAACCAGGTGTCTATGAAAAGTGAGAAACCTGCCAGGTACAGCAGCAAGACACCTGTGACTGTATACAAAACCGATGTGTCATCTGAGCCCTCAGACCACCAAACCAAACCCAGTAAGACAAAGATTGAAAACCCTGACCATCACTGCCCGATACATAACAAACCTCATCCTCTTAAAAAGTGTCGTGGGTTTAGATACAAAACTCTAGATGAGCGCAAATGATATCTCAAAGAGAATGGAATTTGTTTCCGATGTTGTGGGTCAACTCAGCACAGAGCTAAAGACTATAAGGTGTCAATCAAGCGCTCTGAGTGCGACAGCGACAGACATCTTGCTGCTCTGCATCCAGGCCCAGCCCCTTCAAATACAGACACTGCTACAGCAGAGAAAGAGCATGGCGGGGAGCAAGGTGACGATGCTCTTCTATCTGTCACCTCAAAGTGTACGGAGATCTGTGGTGAGGCAGTTAATCCAAGATCATGTTCAAAAATATGCCTAGTTAAAGCTTATCCGTCTGGAAAAAGAGAGAAAGCTGTCAAAATGTATGTAGTGCTTGATGAACAGAGTAACAAATCTCTGGCCAAGACAGAGTTTTTCAATCTCTTCAACATCAATGACAACTCTGCTCCATACACCATGAAGACCTGTTCTGGGGTAATAGAGACTTCAGGCAGGAGAGCCGTCAACTTCATGGTGGAGTCTATAGACGGACACATGCAGCTATCTCTCCCTACTCTGATAGAGTGTGATATGATGCCAGACGATAGGACGGAGATTCCCTCCCCCGACATGGCGTATCATCATCCCCATCTGCAACCAGTTATGGACAAAATTCCAGCTGTGGACCCAGACGCTCCCATCCTCCTGCTCTTAGGACGAGACATCTTAAGGGTACACAAGGTACAAGAGCAAATCAATGGGCCCCACGACACTCCTTTTGCACAGCGACTCGACCTCGGGTGGGTCATCGTGGGTGAGGTCTGTCTGGGAACAGCTCACCGACCAGCCAATGTTAACGTGTTCAGGACAAACATACTTCAAAATGGTCGCACATCCTATCTGAGCCCTTGCCCTGACATCATCCAGGTAAAAGAGAACTACAACAACGTAGCTCAGAAACACATCTCTCCCTCTACAGTGCACTCGAGAGATCCGAGCACAACTGTGAACACAGACAACCTGGGATGTTCCGTGTTCGACAAAACAAAGCCTTTTTGGACATTATGAACAAACAGGTTTTCCAGGATGATGGAAACAACTGGGTGGCTCCACTACCCTTTCGCCCCACTCGACGTCGCCTTCCTAATAACAGGGAGCAGGCCATAAACCGTCTCACATCACTTCGCAGGACTTTAGACAAAAAGCCTGACATGAAGCGTCATTTTATTGACTTCATGCAAAAGATGCTGGATAACGACCAAGCCGAACCTTCACCGCCACTAGAGGGAGACAACGAATGTTGGTATCTACCCATATTTGGTGTTTACCATCCACAAAAGCCTGAACAAATAAGAGTAGTATTTGACTCCAGTGCTAAGTGTCAAGGCGTGTCACTTAACGATGTTCTGCTCAGTGGTCCAGACTTAAATAACACACTCTTGGGTGTCCTAATGCGCTTCCGCAAGGATTGATCCTCTCCCCTTTCAACGAAGTCTAGGACTTTCCTGGAACCTGGAAACAGACAGCTTCTCATTCCAGGTGTCCCACAATGAGAAGCCTTTTACGCGGAGAGGCATCCTGTCCACAGTGAATAGTCTTTATGACCCCCTTGGGTTCGTGGCTCCAATAACAATGCAAGGTAAAGCCTTAATCAGAGAACTCTCTTCTGATCAGAGTGAGTGGGATGCCCCTCTTCCCCCAGAAAAATAAGAGAAATGGAACATGTGGAAGGAATCTTTGATGGAGTTGGAACATATGTATATTCAGCGGACCTACATCCCAGTCTCCTTGTCTACCACTCAAAGAAGAGAGCTACACATCTTCTCGGATGCCTCTACAGTAGCCATAGGAGGGGTAGCCTACCTGAGAGTTATTGAATCGAAAGGTCAATGCCATGTTGGATTTGTCATGGGGAAATCAAAATTGGCCCCTCGTCCGGCCCACACTATCCCACTCCTAGAACTGTGTGCGGCTTTGCTAGCTGTTGATATGTATGAACTGATCAGAGACGAAATTGACATTGATGTAAATGCGGCCAAGTTCTACACAGACAGTAAGATAGTTCTCGGTTACATCCACAATGTCACCAAAAGATTCTATGTGTATGTTGCCAATAGGGTAACTCGCATCAGGAAGTCTACCCATCCAGATCAGTGGTGTTATGTACACACTGACAGCAATCCAGCAGACCATGCAACCAGGCCTATACTTGCTGCGCTCTTAAAGTACACCAGTTGGTTCTCAGGTCCACCTTTCCTGACCCAAACAAACTCAAGTGAGCCTGAGAACATAAAATCTGACCTTGTAGAGCCTCACGCAGACACAGAGATTCGACCAGACGTCACTGTCTTCGCCTCTAAGGTTTCTGGAGCTCAACTCGGCTCTCATCGCTTTGAGAGGTTCTCAAGCTGGAAAGCTCTCAATCGAGCCACAGCACGACTCATTCATGTTGCCAGATCCTTACATGAATGTGCGGACAACACCAGCTGCAGAGGCTGGCATGACTGTAATAAACCATGCGGTACAAGTAAGTTGTCACAGGCCAAAACAGCAATCATTCACTGTGTGCAACATGAAACCTTCAGAGAGGAATTCAAATGCCTTGAAAAAGGAAAAGTGTTCCCTAAACAAAGTACACTCAATGTTACTGACACAAAAGACCAGCGCTACCTCAGCCCCTTCTGGATACTTCAGCATGAACGACCTTCATGGAAAACAGTGGAAGCAAGTCCAGTGTCTCGCTGACACCTTTTGGAAAAGGTGGAGACAGGAGTACCTGACAACGCTGCAGAGACGCAGAAAATGGACAGCAGAAAAGCCAAATGTAAAAGTGGGAGACGTTGTCTTATTGAAAGACAGTCAGGCACACAGAAATGACTGGCCAGTCGGGCTTGTGGTCAAAACCTTTCCCAGTACTGACAAAAAGGTTAGGAAAGTAGAACAAAAAATTGTCAAGCAAGGAGCTGCTAAGGTGTTTCTGAGACCAATCTCAGAGATTGTTGTTCTTCTTTCTGAAGCATCCTAGATACAAAAGATAAAAATAGAAAGGACATTATTTGTTTCTTGATATGTTTTATTTCACAGTGGCACAATTTCATTATACCAGGCGGGGAGTGTGCTGCCATCCTGTTAGAAGGTAACAATGGTTAAGATGGATTTTCATTGTGTTCCATGGTGTTATTTGCCCCCTAGTGGAGCTTTCTGGTACTTAGACTGTACGCAAACAGGAAGTAGAGAATTCATTCTGCACGCATAGAAGCAGATAAAAACAATGCTACGGTGCAGGTCTTTCAGTGTAGTTATTTCTTGTCACGCTTCAGCCTTGGAAAATATTTGTTTGTAAGTTCGATTCAAGCATTTAGCTAATGATGATAATCTTGTTATTGATAGAGTTTCTTACATATCAATGTTGGTTGGTAGCATTTACTCACACAAATTGCAATGCCTTTCATGTATGATTGTCACGTTCCTGACCTATTGTTCCTTTTTCTTTTCTTTTATTTAGTTGGTCAGGGCGTGAGTTGGGGTGGGTTGTCTTTGTGTGTTTTTGTATTGTCTAGGGTGTTGTATGGTTTATGGCAGGGGTGTCAAACTCATTCCACGGAGGGCCTTGTGTCTGCAGGTTTTTGGTCTTTCCTTTCAATAAAGCCCTAGACAACCAGGTGTGGGGAGTTCCTAACTAATTAGTGATGTTAATTCATCAATCAAGTACAAGGGTGGAGCGAAAACCCGCAGACACTCGGCCCTCCGTGGAATGAGTTTGACACCTGTGGTTTAGGGGGTTATATAGAGTAGATGGGTTAGTGTTTAGTATAGGTGTCTAGGAAAGTCTATGGTTGCCTGAATTGGTTCTCAATCAGAGACAGCTGGTTATTGTTGTCTCTGATTGGGAGACATATTTAAGGCAGCCATAGGCTTTAGCTGTTGGTGGGTAATTGTCTATGTGTAGTGTGTGTGTCAGCACTATCTGTTGTTATAGCTTCACGGTCGTCAGTTTTGTTATTTTGTTAGTTTGTGTATTGTTGTTGGTTTCTTGTTTTGTTTTCTCTCTTCTTGAAATAAAGAAGATGTATTTTTCACACGCTGCGCCTTGGTCCAATCTCTCACAGCAAGACGATCGTGACAGAATTACCCACCAATCTAGGACCAAGCGGCGTGTCAAGCGGTAACAGGACCCACCTACACAGGATTCATGGACATGGGAGGAGATACTGGATGGTAAGGGACCTTGGGCACAACCGGGAGAATATCGCCTCCCTCGTGAAGAGCTGGAGGCAGCTAAAGCCGAGAGGAGGCGATATGAGGAGGCACCACGGAAGCAAGGCTGGAAGCCCGTGAGTACAACCCAAAATTTTCTTGGGGGGGGCCTTAAAGGGAGTGTGGCGAAGTCAGGTAGGAGACCTGCGCCTACTCCCTGTACTTACCGTGGAGAGCGAGAGTACGAGCAGACACCGTGTTACGCAGTAGAGCGCATGGTGTCTCCTGTATGCGTGCATAGCCCGGTTTGGTACATTCCAGCTCCACGTATCGGCCGGGCTAGATTGAGCGTTGAGCCGGATGTCATGAAGCCGGCCCAACGCATCTGGCCACCAGTGCGTCTCCTCGGGCCGGCTTACATGGCACCAGCCTTACGCATGGTGTCCCCGGTTCGCCTACATAGCCCGGTGTGGGTTATTCCACCTCCCTGCACTGGTCGGGCGACGGGGAGCATACAACCAGGTAAGGTTGGACAGACTCAGTGCTCAAGGGAGCCAGTACGCCTGCACGGTCCGGTATTTCCGGCGCCACCTCCCCGCTCCAGCCCAGTACCACCAGTGCCTACACCACGCACCAGGCTTCCTGTGTGTCTTCAAAGCCCTGTGCCTCCTCCACGCACTAGCTCTATGGTGCGTGTCTCCAGCCCTTTACCACCAGTGCCTACACCACGCACCAAGCCTCCTGTGTGTCCCCAGAGTCCTGTGCGTCCTGTTGCTGCTCCCCGCACTAGCCCTGAGATGCGTGTCCTCAGCCCGGTACCACCAGTTCTGGCACAACGCACTAGGCCTAATGTGCGTCCCCAGGGTCCAGCATGCCCTGTTCCTTCTCCCCGCACTAGCCCTGAGATGCGTGTCCTCAGCCAGGTACCTCCAGTTCCGGCACCACGCACCAGGCCTACAGTGCGTCTCAGCCGCCCGTCTGCCATGAGCCTTCAGAGCCTTCCGCCAGACAGGAGCCGCTAGAGCCTTCCGCCAGACAGGAGCAGCCAGAGCCTTCCGCCAGACAGGAGCAGCCAGAGCCTTCCGCCAGACAGGATCAGCCAGAGCCTTCCGCCAGACAGGATCAGCCAGAGCCTTCCGCCAGACAGGATCAGCCAGCCTTCCGCCAGACAGGATCAGCCAGAGCCTTCCGCCAGACAGGATCAGCCAGAGCCTTCCGCCAGACAGGATCAGCCAGAGCCTTCCGCCAGACAGGATCAGCCAGAGCCTTCCGCCAGACAGGATCAGCCAGAGCCTTCCGCCAGACAGGATCAGCCAGAGCCTTCCGCCAGCCATGAGCAGCCAGATCCGTCAGCCAGCCATGAGCAGCCAGATCCGTCAGCCAGCCATGAGCAGCCAGATCCGTCAGCCAGCCATGAGCAGCCAGATCCGTCAGCCAGCCATGAGCAGCCAGATCCGTCAGCCAGCCATGAGCAGCCAGATCCGTCAGCCAGCCATGAGCAGCCAGATCCGTCAGCCAGCCATGAGCAGCCAGATCCGTCAGCCAGCCATGAGCCGTCCAGCCAGGATCCGCCAGAGCCGTCCAGCCAGGATCCGCCAGAGCCGTCCAGCCAGGATTCGCCAGAGCCGTCCAGCCAGGATCCGCCAGAGCCGTCCAGCCAGGATCCGCCAGAGCCGTCCAGCCAGGATCCGCCAGAGCCAGCCAGCCAGGATCCGCCAGCCAGCCAGGATCCGCCAGAGCCAGCCAGCCAGGATCCGCCATTCAGTCCGGTGCTGCTCCTCAGTCCGGTGCTGCCCCTCAGTCCGGTGCTGCCCCTCAGTCCGGTGCTGCCCCTCAGTCCGGTGCTGCCCCTCAGTCCGGTGCTGCCCCTTAATCCAGTGGGGTTAATGTGGAGGGTGGTCATTTGGAGGAGGCTACGAAAGCGGGTAGTGACTATGGTGGGGTGGGGACCACGACCAGTGCCAGATGCGTTGGGCCGGCTTCATGACATCCGGCTCAACGCTCAATCTAGCCCGGCCGATACGTGGAGCTGGAATGTACCGAACCTGGCTATGCACACGTACAGGAGACACCATGCGTTCTACTGCGTAACACGGTGTCTGCCCGTACGCTCACTCTCCACGGTAAGTACAGGGAGTAGGCGCAGGTCAGCTAATAACTCCACTTTGCAACCACTTAGACAAAATATGTCAAGTTCTCCAGCTTCGTCTACTTCTCTGCTACTCAATGGAGGAAACACTTTTTAAATTGGGTCTACCGTTCGAGGGAGAGCGATTTAATTAACCCCTCACCTGCTCTTCAGTAACAGCTCTCTGAGTCAATACTGATATTCCAAAACGAAACCGTTGGCGAGGATACTCGCAGACACTGCAGGGCAAAAATCATGATGAGACACTCCTCCTACACCGTTTAAGCTAGAAATGCCGTTCCAATATCAACAATTCCGCAACAGTCTCGACCGAGTTGTTTCTATAGAATGTTTGATATCTGTTATACTTTTTCCGTTATTCACTTTCTTTTCCTCTTTTTGTCCTCCATCTGCTTTCATTGAATTTCTCAAGATACTAAAGTGCCCCATTGTGACATCATCACTTCCAACTGACATTCTCTGTAAGTGAAATCAAGCAACTTTTGACACAAATCAGCTAATAACTCCACTTTGCAACCACTTAGACAAAATATGTCAAGTTCTCCAGCCTCGTCTACTTCTCTGCTACTAAAATCTGGAGTTTGGAGGAAAAAATGATATTCACATCAAAAGTTACAGCAGTATAAGTAACAGCACCAACATCATTTTCTGTAACATTTTGGCAAACAGTGTCCATTTTGACAAATACTGCAACAAGTTAGACAAAAAGTTAGAGTTTATGGGATATTCGTCTACTTCTATGCTATTCATAGCTGTGTGTAGAATCAAAATATTCCATACGGAACTTACGGTACAGCTGTTTTTGTAACTGCATTACCATGTGTTTTTCAAACTTTCACAAACAAAGGTCGTTTTTGACCACTTTCGGAGCTTTTTTGAAGAAAAAAGTTCCCCTAGCTAAAATCTTCCCCCGCTTCTCTGCTCTTCATAGACGAAGTCGGATTTCAAATCGGGGCTTCCAATCTGTAACTATAGCCGTTTTAGTAACCCATCGCCTCTCTTTCAAGTGTCTGTAAATCATGTCAGCAGCAAGGCAATTCATTACTTTCCAAACAACTATCGTTTTGACCCCTAAACAAACAGTTAGACAAACATAGTTTGGCTTAAAATCTTCCTCTACTTCTCTGCTTCTCAATGGAGGAAACACTTTTTAAATTGGGTCTACCGTTCGAGGGAGAGCGATTTAATTAACCCCTCACCTGCTATTCACTAACGGCTCTCTGTGTCAATACTGATATTCCAAAACGAAACCGTTGGCTAGGATACTCGCAGACACTGCAGGGCAAAAATCATGAGGAGACACTCCTCCTACACAGTTTAAGCTAGAAATGCCGTTCCAATATCAACAATTCCGCAACAGTCTCGACCGAGTTGTTTGTATAGAATGTTTGATATCTGTTATACTTTTTCCGTTATTCACTTTCTTTTCCTCTTTTTGTCCTCCATCCGCTTTCATTGAATTTCTCAAGATACTAAAGTGCCCCATTGTGACATCATCACTTCCAACTGACATTCTCTGTAATTGAAATCAAGCAACTTTTGACACAAATCAGCTAATAACTCCACTTTGCAACCACTTAGACAAAATATATAAAGTTCTCCAGCTTCGTCTACTTCTCTGCTACTCAAATCTGGAGTTTGGAGGAAAAAATGATATTCACATCAAAAGTTACAGCAGTATAAGTAACAGCACCAACATCATTTTCTGTAACATTTTGGCAAACAGTGTCCATTTTGACAAATACTGCAACAAGTTAGACAAAAAGTTAGAGTTTATGGGATATTCGTCTACTTCTATGCTATTCATAGCTGTGTGCAGAATCAAAATATTCCATACGGAACTTACGGTACAGCTGTTTTTGTAACTGCAATACCATGTGTTTTTCAAACTTTCACAAACAAAGGTCGTTTTTGACCACTTTCGGAGCTTTTTTGAGGAAAAAAGTTCCCCTTGCTAAAATCTTCCTCTGCTTTTCTGCTCTTCATAGACGAAGTCGGATTTCAAATCGGGGCTTCCAATCCGTAACTATAGCCGTTTTCATAACCCATCGCCTCTCTTTCAAGTGTCTGTAAATCATGTCAGCAGCAAGGTAATTCATTACTTTCCAAACAACTATCGTTTTGACCCCTAAACAAACAGTTAGACAAACATAGTTTGGCTTAAAATCTTCCTCTACTTCTCTGCTTCTCAATGGAGGAAACACTTTTTAAATTGGGTCTACCGTTCGAGGGAGAGCGATTTAATTAACCCCTCACCTGCTCTTCAGTAACAGCTCTCTGTGTCAATACTGATATTCCAAAACGAAACCGTTGGCTAGGATACTCGCAGACACTGCAGGGCAAAAATCATGATGAGACACTCCTCCTACACCGTTTAAGCTAGAAATGCCGTTCCAATATCAACAATTCCGCAACAGTCTCGACCGAGTTGTTTCTATGGAATGTTTGATATCTGTTATACTTTTTCCGTTATTCACTTTCTTTTCCTCTTTTTGTCCTCCATTCGCTTTCTTTGAATTTCTCAAGATACTAAAGTGCCCCATTGTGACATCATCACTTCCAACTGACATTCTCTGTAAGTGAAATCAAGCAACTTTTGACACAAATCAGCTAATAACTCCACTTTGCAACCACTTAGACAAAATATATAAAGTTCTCCAGCTTCGTCTACTTCTCTGCTACTCAAATCTGGAGTTTGGAGGAAAAAATGATATTCACATCAAAAGTTACAGCAGTATAAGTAACAGCACCAACATCATTTTCTGTAACATTTTGGCAAACAGTGTCCATTTTGACAAATACTGCAACAAGTTAGACAAAAAGTTAGAGTTTATGGGATATTCGTCTACTTCTATGCTATTCATAGCTGTGTGTAGAATCAAAATATTCCATACGGAACTTACGGATCAGCTGTTTTTGTAACTGCATTACCATGTGTTTTTCAAACTTTCACAAACAAAGGTCGTTTTTGACCACTTTCGGAGCTTTTTTGAGGAAAAAAGTTCCCCATGCTAAAATCTTCCCCCGCTTCTCTGCTCTTCATAGACGAAGTCGGATTTCAAATCGGGGCTTCCAATCTGTAACTATAGCCGTTTTAGTAACCCATCGCCTCTCTTTCAAGTGTCTGTAAATCATGTCAGCAGCAAGGCAATTCATTACTTTCCAAACAACTATCGTTTTGACCCCTAAACAAACAGTTAGACAAACATAGTTTGGCTTAAAAGCTTCCTCTACTTCTCCGCTTCTCAATGGAGGAAACACTTTTTAAATTGGGTCTACCGTTCGAGGGAGAGCGATTTAATTAACCCCTCACCTGCTATTCACTAACGGCTCTCTGTGTCAATACTGATATTCCAAAACTAAACCGTTGGCTAGGATACTCGCAGACACTGCAGGGCAAAAATCATGAGGAGACACTCCTCCTACACCGTTTAAGCTAGAAATGCCGTTCCAATATCAACAATTCCGCAACAGTCTCGACCGAGTTGTTTCTACAGAATGTTTGATATCTGTTATACTTTTTCCGTTATTCACTTTCTTTTCCTCTTTTTGTCCTCCATCCGCTTTCATTACATTTACATTTAAGTCATTTAGCAGACGCTCTTATCCAGAGCGACTTACAAATTGGTGCATTCACCTAATGACATCCAGTGGAACAACCACTTTACAATAGTGCATCTAAATCTTTTAAGGGGGGGGGGGGGGCAGAAGGATTGCTTTATCCTATCCTAGGTATTCCTTGAAGAGGTGGGGTTTCAGGTGTCTCCGGAAGGTGGTGATTGACTCCGCTGTCCTGGCGTCGTGAGGGAGTTTGTTCCACCATTGGGGTGCCAGAGCAGCGAACAGTTTTGACTGGGCTGAGCGGGAACTGTACTTCCTCAGTGGTAGGGAGGCGAGCAGGCCAGAGGTGGATGAACGCAGTGCCCTTGTTTGGGTGTAGGGCCTGATCAGAGCCTGAAGGTACTGAGGTGCCGTTCCCCTCACAGCTCCGTAGGCAAGCACCATGGTCTTGTAGCGGATGCGAGCTTCAACTGGAAGCCAGTGGAGAGAGCGGAGGAGCGGGGTGACGTGAGAGAACTTGGGAAGGTTGAACACCAGACGGGCTGCGGCGTTCTGGATGAGTTGTAGGGGTTTGATGGCACAGGCAGGGAGCCCAGCCAACAGCGAGTTGCAGTAATCCAGACGGGAGATGACAAGTGCCTGGATTAGGACCTGCGCCGCTTCCTGTGTGAGGCAGGGTCGTACTCTGCGGATGTTGTAGAGCATGAACCTACAGGAACGGGCCACCGCCTTGATGTTAGTTGAGAACGACAGGGTGTTGTCCAGGATCACGCCAAGGTTCTTAGCGCTCTGGGAGGAGGACACAATGGAGTTGTCAACCGTGATGGCGAGATCATGGAACGGGCAGTCCTTCCCCGGGAGGAAGAGCAGCTCCGTCTTGCCGAGGTTCAGCTTGAGGTGGTGATCCGTCATCCACACTGATATGTCTGCCAGACATGCAGAGATGCGATTCGCCACCTGGTCATCAGAAGGGGGAAAGGAGAAGATTAGTTGTGTGTCGTCTGCATAGCAATGATAGGAGAGACCATGTGAGGTTATGACAGAGCCAAGTGACTTGGTGTATAGCGAGAATAGGAGAGGGCCTAGAACAGAGCCCTGGGGGACACCAGTGGTGAGAGCGCGTGGTGAGGAGACAGATTCTCGCCACGCCACCTGGTAGGAGCGACCTGTCAGGTAGGACGCAATCCAAGCGTGGGCCGCGCCGGAGATGCCCAACTCGGAGAGGGTGGAGAGGAGGATCTGATGGTTCACAGTATCGAAGGCAGCCGATAGGTCTAGAAGGATGAGAGCAGAGGAAAGAGAGTTAGCTTTAGCAGTGCGGAGCGCCTCCGTGATACAGAGAAGAGCAGTCTCAGTTGAGTGACTAGTCTTGAAACCTGACTGATTTGGATCAAGAAGGTCATTCTGAGAGAGATAGCAGGAGAGCTGGCCAAGGACGGCACGTTCAAGAGTTTTGGAGAGAAAAGAAAGAAGGGATACTGGTCTGTAGTTGTTGACATCGGAGGGATCGAGTGTAGGTTTCTTCAGAAGGGGTGCAACTCTCGCTCTCTTGAAGACGGAAGGGACGTAGCCAGCGGTCAGGGATGAGTTGATGAGCGAGGTGAGGTAAGGGAGAAGGTCTCCGGAAATGGTCTGGAGAAGAGAGGAGGGGATAGGGTCAAGCGGGCAGGTTGTTGGGCGGCCGGCCGTCACAAGACGCGAGATTTCATCTGGAGAGAGAGGAGAGAAAGAGGTCAAAGCACAGGGTAGGGCAGTGTGAGCAGAACCAGCGGTGTCGTTTGACTTAGCAAACGAGGATCGGATGTCGTCGACCTTCTTTTCAAAATGGTTGACGAAGTCGTCTGCAGAGAGGGAGGAGGGGGGGGGAGGGGGAGGAGGATTCAGGAGGGAGGAGAAGGTGGCAAAGAGCTTCCTAGGGTTAGAGGCAGATGCTTGGAATTTAGAGTGGTAGAAAGTGGCTTTAGCAGCAGAGAGAGAAGAGGAAAATGTAGAGAGGAGGGAGTGAAAGGATGCCAGGTCCGCAGGGAGGCGAGTTTTCCTCCATTTCCGCTCGGCTGCCCGGAGCCCTGTTCTGTGAGCTCGCAATGAGTCGTCGAGCCACGGAGCGGGAGGGGAGGACCGAGCCGGCCTGGAGGATAGGGGACATAGAGAGTCAAAGGATGCAGAAAGGGAGGAGAGGAGGGTTGAGGAGGCAGAATCAGGAGATAGGTTGGAGAAGGTTTGGGCAGAGGGAAGAGATGATAGGATGGAAGAGGAGAGAGTAGCGGGGGAGAGAGAGCGAAGGTTGGGACGGCGCGATACCATCCGAGTAGGGGCAGTGTGGGAAGTGTTGGATGAGAGCGAGAGGGAAAAGGATACAAGGTAGTGGTCGGAGACTTGGAGGGGAGTTGCAATGAGGTTAGTGGAAGAACAGCATCTAGTAAAGATGAGGTCAAGCGTATTGCCTGCCTTGTGAGTAGGGGGGGAAGGTGAGAGGGTGAGGTCAAAAGAGGAGAGGAGTGGAAAGAAGGAGGCAGAGAGGAATGAGTCAAAGGTAGACATGGGGAGGTTAAAGTCACCCAGAACTGTGAGAGGTGAGCCGTCCTCAGGAAAGGAGCTTATCAAGGCATCAAGCTCATTGATGAACTCTCCAAGGGAACCTGGAGGGCGATAAATGATAAGGATGTTAAGCTTGAAAGGGCTGGTAACTGTGACAGCATGGAATTCAAAGGAGGCGATAGACAGATGGGTAAGGGGAGAAAGAGAGAATGACCACTTGGGAGAGATGAGGATCCCGGTGCCACCACCCCGCTGACCAGAAGCTCTCGGGGTGTGCGAGAACACGTGGGCAGACGAAGAGAGAGCAGTAGGAGTAGCAGTGTTATCTGTGGTGAGCCATGTTTCCGTCAGTGCCAAGAAGTCGAGGGACTGGAGGGACGCATAGGCTGAGATGAGCTCTGCCTTGTTGGCCGCGGATCGGCAGTTCCAGAGGCTACCGGAGACCTGGAACTCCACGTGGGTCGTGCGGGCTGGGACCACCAGGTTAGGGTGGGCGCGGCCACGCGGTGTGAGGCGTTTGTATGGTCTGTGCAGAGAGGAGAGAACAGGGATAGACAGACACATATTTGACAGGCTACAGAAGAGGCTACGCTAAAGCAAAGGAGATTAGAATGACAAGTGGGCTACACGTCTCGAATGTTCAGAAAGTTAAGCTTACGTAGCAAAAAATCAATAAAATTAAAAATCTTATTGACTAAAATGATATAGTACTGCTGGCTGGTGGAGTAGCCTGGCTAGCAGTAGCTGCGTTGTTGAAAGTGAAGCTGGCTAGGTGACCTCGACAGTTTCTCTAAGTTTCTCTAAACTACACAATTATCATGGATACAAGGACAGCAAAGACAACTAGCTAACACTACGCTAATCAAGTCGTTCCGTTGTAATGTAAGTTTCTACAGTGCCCCCTAAAGTGCCCCATTGTGACATCATCACTTCCAACTGACATTCTCTGTAAGTGAAATCAAGCAACTTTTGACACAAATCAGCTAATAACTCCACTTTGCAACGACTTAGACAAAATATGTCAAGTTCTCCAGCTTCGTCTACTTCTCTGCTAATCAAATCTGGAGTTGAGGAAAAAATGATATTCACATCAAAAGTTACAGCAGTATAAGTAACAGCACCAACATCATTTTCTGTAACATTTTGGCAAACAGTGTCCATTTTGACAAATACTGCAACAAGTTAGACAAAAAGTTAGAGTTTATGGGATATTCGTCTACTTCTATGCTATTCATAGCTGTGTGCAGAATCAAAATATTCCATACGGAACTTACGGTACAGCTGTTTTTGTAACTGCAATACCATGTGTTTTTCAAACTTTCACAAACAAAGGTCGTTTTTGACCACTTTCGGAGCTTTTTTGAGGAAAAAAGTTCCCCTTGCTAAAATCTTCCTCTGCTTTTCTGCTCTTCATAGACGAAGTCGGATTTCAAATCGGGGCTTCCAATCCGTAACTATAGCCGTTTTCATAACCCATCGCCTCTCTTTCAAGTGTCTGTAAATCATGTCAGCAGCAAGGTAATTCATTACTTTCCAAACAACTATCGTTTTGACCCCTAAACAAACAGTTAGACAAACATAGTTTGGCTTAAAATCTTCCTCTACTTCTCTGCTTCTCAATGGAGGAAACACTTTTTAAATTGGGTCTACCGTTCGAGGGAGAGCGATTTAATTAACCCCTCACCTGCTCTTCAGTAACAGCTCTCTGTGTCAATACTGATATTCCAAAACGAAACCGTTGGCTAGGATACTCGCAGACACTGCAGGGCAAAAATCATGATGAGACACTCCTCCTACACCGTTTAAGCTAGAAATGCCGTTCCAATATCAACAATTCCGCAACAGTCTCGACCGAGTTGTTTGTATAGAATGTTTGATATCTGTTATACTTTTTCCGTTATTCACTTTCTTTTCCTCTTTTTGTCCTCCATCCGCTTTCATTGAATTTCTCAAGATACTAAAGTGCCCCATTGTGACATCATCACTTCCAACTGACATTCTCTGTAATTGAAATCAAGCAACTTTTGACACAAATCAGCTAATAACTCCACTTTGCAACCACTTAGACAAAATATATAAAGTTCTCCAGCTTCGTCTACTTCTCTGCTACTCAAATCTGGAGTTTGGAGGAAAAAATGATATTCACATCAAAAGTTACAGCAGTATAAGTAACAGCACCAACATCATTTTCTGTAACATTTTGGCAAACAGTGTCCATTTTGACAAATACTGCAACAAGTTAGACAAAAAGTTAGAGTTTATGGGATATTCGTCTACTTCTATGCTATTCATAGCTGTGTGCAGAATCAAAATATTCCATACGGAACTTACGGTACAGCTGTTTTTGTAACTGCAATACCATGTGTTTTTCAAACTTTCACAAACAAAGGTCGTTTTTGACCACTTTCGGAGCTTTTTTGAGGAAAAAAGTTCCCCTTGCTAAAATCTTCCTCTGCTTTTCTGCTCTTCATAGACGAAGTCGGATTTCAAATCGGGGCTTCCAATCCGTAACTATAGCCGTTTTCATAACCCATCGCCTCTCTTTCAAGTGTCTGTAAATCATGTCAGCAGCAAGGTAATTCATTACTTTCCAAACAACTATCGTTTTGACCCCTAAACAAACAGTTAGACAAACATAGTTTGGCTTAAAATCTTCCTCTACTTCTCTGCTTCTCAATGGAGGAAACACTTTTTAAATTGGGTCTACCGTTCGAGGGAGAGCGATTTAATTAACCCCTCACCTGCTCTTCAGTAACAGCTCTCTGTGTCAATACTGATATTCCAAAACGAAACCGTTGGCTAGGATACTCGCAGACACTGCAGGGCAAAAATCATGATGAGACACTCCTCCTACACCGTTTAAGCTAGAAATGCCGTTCCAATATCAACAATTCCGCAACAGTCTCGACCGAGTTGTTTCTATGGAATGTTTGATATCTGTTATACTTTTTCCGTTATTCACTTTCTTTTCCTCTTTTTGTCCTCCATTCGCTTTCTTTGAATTTCTCAAGATACTAAAGTGCCCCATTGTGACATCATCACTTCCAACTGACATTCTCTGTAAGTGAAATCAAGCAACTTTTGACACAAATCAGCTAATAACTCCACTTTGCAACCACTTAGACAAAATATATAAAGTTCTCCAGCTTCGTCTACTTCTCTGCTACTCAAATCTGGAGTTTGGAGGAAAAAATGATATTCACATCAAAAGTTACAGCAGTATAAGTAACAGCACCAACATCATTTTCTGTAACATTTTGGCAAACAGTGTCCATTTTGACAAATACTGCAACAAGTTAGACAAAAAGTTAGAGTTTATGGGATATTCGTCTACTTCTATGCTATTCATAGCTGTGTGTAGAATCAAAATATTCCATACGGAACTTACGGATCAGCTGTTTTTGTAACTGCATTACCATGTGTTTTTCAAACTTTCACAAACAAAGGTCGTTTTTGACCACTTTCGGAGCTTTTTTGAGGAAAAAAGTTCCCCATGCTAAAATCTTCCCCCGCTTCTCTGCTCTTCATAGACGAAGTCGGATTTCAAATCGGGGCTTCCAATCTGTAACTATAGCCGTTTTAGTAACCCATCGCCTCTCTTTCAAGTGTCTGTAAATCATGTCAGCAGCAAGGCAATTCATTACTTTCCAAACAACTATCGTTTTGACCCCTAAACAAACAGTTAGACAAACATAGTTTGGCTTAAAAGCTTCCTCTACTTCTCCGCTTCTCAATGGAGGAAACACTTTTTAAATTGGGTCTACCGTTCGAGGGAGAGCGATTTAATTAACCCCTCACCTGCTATTCACTAACGGCTCTCTGTGTCAATACTGATATTCCAAAACTAAACCGTTGGCTAGGATACTCGCAGACACTGCAGGGCAAAAATCATGAGGAGACACTCCTCCTACACCGTTTAAGCTAGAAATGCCGTTCCAATATCAACAATTCCGCAACAGTCTCGACCGAGTTGTTTCTACAGAATGTTTGATATCTGTTATACTTTTTCCGTTATTCACTTTCTTTTCCTCTTTTTGTCCTCCATCCGCTTTCATTGAATTTCTCAAGATACTAAAGTGCCCCATTGTGACATCATCACTTCCAACTGACATTCTCTGTAAGTGAAATCAAGCAACTTTTGACACAAATCAGCTAATAACTCCACTTTGCAACGACTTAGACAAAATATGTCAAGTTCTCCAGCTTCGTCTACTTCTCTGCTAATCAAATCTGGAGTTTGGAGGAAAAAATGATATTCACATCAAAAGTTACAGCAGTATAAGTAACAGCACCAACATCATTTTCTGTAACATTTTGGCAAACAGTGTCCATTTTGACAAATACTGCAACAAGTTAGACAAAAAGTTAGAGTTTATGGGATATTCGTCTACTTCTATGCTATTCATAGCTGTGTGCAGAATCAAAATATTCCATACGGAACTTACGGTACAGCTGTTTTTGTAACTGCAATACCATGTGTTTTTCAAACTTTCACAAACAAAGGTCGTTTTTGACCACTTTCGGAGCTTTTTTGAGGAAAAAAGTTCCCCATGCTAAAATCTTCCCCCGCTTCTCTGCTCTTCATAGACGAAGTCGGATTTCAAATCGGGGCTTCCAATCTGTAACTATAGCCGTTTTCATAACCCATCGCCTCTCTTTCAAGTGTCTGTAAATCATGTCAGCAGCAAGGCAATTCATTACTTTCCAAACAACTATCGTTTTGACCCCTAAACAAACAGTTAGACAAACATAGTTTGTCTTAAAAGCTTCCTCTACTTCTCTGCTTCTCAATGGAGGAAACACTTTTTAAATTGGGTCTACCGTTCGAGGGAGAGCGATTTAATTAACCCCTCACCTGCTCTTCGGTAACAGCTCTCTGAGTCAATGCTGATATTCCAAAACGAAACCGTTGGCGAGGATACTCGCAGACACTGCAGAGCAAAAATCATGATGAGACACTCCTCCTACACCGTTTAAGCTAGAAATGCCGTTCCAATATCAACAATTCCGCAACAGTCTCGACCGAGTTGTTTCTATAGAATGTTTGATATCTGTTATACTTTTTCCGTTATTCACTTTCTTTTCCTCTTTTTGTCCTCCATTCGCTTTCTTTGAATTTCTCAAGATACTAAAGTGCCCCATTGTGACATCATCACTTCCAACTGACATTCTCTGTAAGTGAAATCAAGCAACTTTTGACACAAATCAGCTAATAACTCCACTTTGCAACCACTTAGACAAAATATATAAAGTTCTCCAGCTTCGTCTACTTCTCTGCTACTCAAATCTGGAGTTTGGAGGAAAAAATGATATTCACATCAAAAGTTACAGCAGTATAAGTAACAGCACCAACATCATTTTCTGTAACATTTTGGCAAACAGTGTCCATTTTGACAAATACTGCAACAAGTTAGACAAAAAGTTAGAGTTTATGGGATATTCGTCTACTTCTATGCTATTCATAGCTGTGTGTAGAATCAAAATATTCCATACGGAACTTACGGATCAGCTGTTTTTGTAACTGCATTACCATGTGTTTTTCAAACTTTCACAAACAAAGGTCGTTTTTGACCACTTTCGGAGCTTTTTTGAGGAAAAAAGTTCCCCATGCTAAAATCTTCCCCCGCTTCTCTGCTCTTCATAGACGAAGTCGGATTTCAAATCGGGGCTTCCAATCTGTAACTATAGCCGTTTTAGTAACCCATCGCCTCTCTTTCAAGTGTCTGTAAATCATGTCAGCAGCAAGGCAATTCATTACTTTCCAAACAACTATCGTTTTGACCCCTAAACAAACAGTTAGACAAACATAGTTTGGCTTAAAATCTTCCTCTACTTCTCTGCTTCTCAATGGAGGAAACACTTTTTAAATTGGGTCTACCGTTCGAGGGAGAGCGATTTAATTAACCCCTCACCTGCTCTTCAGTAACAGCTCTCTGAGTCAATACTGATATTCCAAAACGAAACCGTTGGCTAGGATACTCGCAGACACTGCAGGGCAAAAATCATGATGAGACACTCCTCCTACACCGTTTAAGCTAGAAATGCCGTTCCAATATCAACAATTCCGCAACAGTCTCGACCGAGTTGTTTGTATAGAATGTTTGATATCTGTTATACTTTTTCCGTTATTCACTTTCTTTTCCTCTTTTTGTCCTCCATCCGCTTTCATTGAATTTCTCAAGATACTAAAGTGCCCCATTGTGACATCATCACTTCCAACTGACATTCTCTGTAAGTGAAATCAAGCAACTTTTGACACAAATCAGCTAATAACTCCACTTTGCAACCACTTAGACAAAATATATAAAGTTCTCCAGCTTCGTCTACTTCTCTGCTACTCAAATCTGGAGTTTGGAGGAAAAAATGATATTCACATCAAAAGTTACAGCAGTATAAGTAACAGCACCAACATCATTTTCTGTAACATTTTGGCAAACAGTGTCCATTTTGACAAATACTGCAACAAGTTAGACAAAAAGTTAGAGTTTATGGGATATTCGTCTACTTCTATGCTATTCATAGCTGTGTGCAGAATCCAAATATTCCATACGGAACTTACGGTACAGCTGTTTTTGTAACTGCAATACCATGTGTTTTTCAAACTTTCACAAACAAAGGTCGTTTTTGACCACTTTCTGAGCTTTTTTGAGGAAAAAAGTTCCCCTTGCTAAAATCTTCCTCTGCTTCTCTGCTCTTCATAGACGAAGTCGGATTTCAAATCGGGGCTTCCAATCCGTAACTATAGCCGTTTTCATAACCCATCGCCTCTCTTTCAAGTGTCTGTAAATCATGTCAGCAGCAAGGTAATTCATTACTTTCCAAACAACTATCGTTTTGACCCCTAAACAAACAGTTAGACAAACATAGTTTGGCTTAAAATCTTCCTCTACTTCTCTGCTTCTCAATGGAGGAAACACTTTTTAAATTGGGTCTACCGTTCGAGGGAGAGCGATTTAATTAACCCCTCACCTGCTCTTCAGTAACAGCTCTCTGTGTCAATACTGATATTCCAAAACGAAACCGTTGGCTAGGATACTCGCAGACACTGCAGGGCAAAAATCATGATGAGACACTCCTCCTACACCGTTTAAGCTAGAAATGCCGTTCCAATATCAACAATTCCGCAACAGTCTCGACCGAGTTGTTTGTATAGAATGTTTGATATCTGTTATACTTTTTCCGTTATTCACTTTCTTTTCCTCTTTTTGTCCTCCATCCGCTTTCATTGAATTTCTCAAGATACTAAAGTGCCCCATTGTGACATCATCACTTCCAACTGACATTCTCTGTAAGTGAAATCAAGCAACTTTTGACACAAATCAGCTAATAACTCCACTTTGCAACCACTTAGACAAAATATATAAAGTTCTCCAGCTTCGTCTACTTCTCTGCTACTCAAATCTGGAGTTTGGAGGAAAAAATGATATTCACATCAAAAGTTACAGCAGTATAAGTAACAGCACCAACATCATTTTCTGTAACATTTTGGCAAACAGTGTCCATTTTGACAAATACTGCAACAAGTTAGACAAAAAGTTAGAGTTTATGGGATATTCGTCTACTTCTATGCTATTCATAGCTGTGTGCAGAATCAAAATATTCCATACGGAACTTACGGTACAGCTGTTTTTGTAACTGCAATACCATGTGTTTTTCAAACTTTCACAAACAAAGGTCGTTTTTGACCACTTTCTGAGCTTTTTTGAGGAAAAAAGTTCCCCTTGCTAAAATCTTCCTCTGCTTCTCTGCTCTTCATAGACGAAGTCGGATTTCAAATCGGGGCTTCCAATCCGTAACTATAGCCGTTTTCATAACCCATCGCCTCTCTTTCAAGTGTCTGTAAATCATGTCAGCAGCAAGGTAATTCATTACTTTCCAAACAACTATCGTTTTGACCCCTAAACAAACAGTTAGACAAACATAGTTTGGCTTAAAATCTTCCTCTACTTCTCTGCTTCTCAATGGAGGAAACACTTTTTAAATTGGGTCTACCGTTCGAGGGAGAGCGATTTAATTAACCCCTCACCTGCTCTTCAGTAACAGCTCTCTGTGTCAATACTGATATTCCAAAACGAAACCGTTGGCTAGGATACTCGCAGACACTGCAGGGCAAAAATCATGATGAGACACTCCTCCTACACCGTTTAAGCTAGAAATGCCGTTCCAATATCAACAATTCCGCAACAGTCTCGACCGAGTTGTTTGTATAGAATGTTTGATATCTGTTATACTTTTTCCGTTATTCACTTTCTTTTCCTCTTTTTGTCCTCCATCCGCTTTCATTGAATTTCTCAAGATACTAAAGTGCCCCATTGTGACATCATCACTTCCAACTGACATTCTCTGTAAGTGAAATCAAGCAACTTTTGACACAAATCAGCTAATAACTCCACTTTGCAACCACTTAGACAAAATATATAAAGTTCTCCAGCTTCGTCTACTTCTCTGCTACTCAAATCTGGAGTTTGGAGGAAAAAATGATATTCACATCAAAAGTTACAGCAGTATAAGTAACAGCACCAACATCATTTTCTGTAACATTTTGGCAAACAGTGTCCATTTTGACAAATACTGCAACAAGTTAGACAAAAAGTTAGAGTTTATGGGATATTCGTCTACTTCTATGCTATTCATAGCTGTGTGCAGAATCAAAATATTCCATACGGAACTTACGGTTTTCATAACCCATCGCCTCTCTTTCAAGTGTCTGTAAATCATGTCAGCAGCAAGGCAATTCATTACTTTCCAAACAACTATCGTTTTGACCCCTAAACAAACAGTTAGACAAACATAGTTTGTCTTAAAAGCTTCCTCTATTTCTCTGCTTCTCAATGGAGGAAACACTTTTTAAATTGGGTCTACCGTTCGAGGGAGAGCGATTTAATTAACCCCTCACCTGCTCTTCGGTAACAGCTCTCTGAGTCAATACTGATATTCCAAAACGAAACCGTTGGCGAGGATACTCGCAGACACTGCAGGGCAAAAATCATGATGAGACACTCCTCCTACACCGTTTAAGCTAGAAATGCCGTTCCAATATCAACAATTCCGCAACAGTCTCGACCGAGTTGTTTCTATAGAATGTTTGATATCTGTTATACTTTTTCCGTTATTCACTTTCTTTTCCTCTTTTTGTCCTCCATTCGCTTTCTTTCTCTGTAACATTTTGGCAAACAGTGTCCATTTTGACAAATACTGCAACAAGTTAGACAAAAAGTTAGAGTTTATGGGATATTCGTCTACTTCTATGCTATTCATAGCTGTGTGTAGAATCAAAATATTCCATACGGAACTTACGGATCAGCTGTTTTTGTAACTGCATTACCATGTGTTTTTCAAACTTTCACAAACAAAGGTCGTTTTTGACAACTTTCGGAGCTTTTTTGAGGAAAAAAGTTCCCCATGCTAAAATCTTCCCCCGCTTCTCTGCTCTTCATAGACGAAGTCGGATTTCAAATCGGGGCTTCCAATCTGTAACTATAGCCGTTTTAGTAACCCATCGCCTCTCTTTCAAGTGTCTGTAAATCATGTCAGCAGCAAGGCAATTCATTACTTTCCAAACAACTATCGTTTTGACCCCTAAACAAACAGTTAGACAAACATAGTTTGGCTTAAAAGCTTCCTCTACTACTCCGCTTCTCAATGGAGGAAACACTTTTTAAATTGGGTCTACCGTTCGAGGGAGAGCGATTTAATTAACCCCTCACCTGCTATTCACTAACGGCTCTCTGTGTCAATACTGATATTCCAAAACTAAACCGTTGGCTAGGATACTCGCAGACACTGCAGGGCAAAAATCATGAGGAGACACTCCTCCTACACCGTTTAAGCTAGAAATGCCGTTCCAATATCAACAATTCCGCAACAGTCTCGACCGAGTTGTTTCTACAGAATGTTTGATATCTGTTATACTTTTTCCGTTATTCACTTTCTTTTCCTCTTTTTGTCCTCCATCCGCTTTCATTGAATTTCTCAAGATACTAAAGTGCCCCATTGTGACATCATCACTTCCAACTGACATTCTCTGTAAGTGAAATCAAGCAACTTTTGACACAAATCAGCGAATAACTCCACTTTGCAACGACTTAGACAAAATATGTCAAGTTCTCCAGCTTCGTCTACTTCTCTGCTAATCAAATCTGGAGTTTGGAGGAAAAAATGATATTCACATCAAAAGTTACAGCAGTATAAGTAACAGCACCAACATCATTTTCTGTAACATTTTGGCAAACAGTGTCCATTTTGACAAATACTGCAACAAGTTAGACAAAAAGTTAGAGTTTATGGGATATTTGTCTACTTCTATGCTATTCTTAGCTGTGTGCAGAATCAAAATATTCCATACGGAACTTACGGTACAGCTGTTTTTGTAACTGCAATACCAAGTGTTTTTCAAACTTTCACAAACAAAGGTCGTTTTTGACCACTTTCGGAGCTTTTTTGAGGAAAAAAGTTCCTCCTGCTAAAATCTTCCTCTGCTTCTCTGCTCTTCATAAACGAAGTCGGATTTCAAATCGGGGCTTCCAATCCGTAACTATAGCCGTTTTCATAACCCATCGCCTCTCTTTCAAGTGTCTGTAAATCATGTCAGCAGCAAGGTAATTCATTACTTTCCAAACAACTATCGTTTTGACCCCTAAACAAACAGTTAGACAAACATAGTTTGGCTTAAAAGCTTCCTCTACTTCTCTGCTTCTCAATGGAGGAAACACTTTTTAAATTGGGTCTACCGTTCGAGGGAGAGCGATTTAATTAACCCCTCACCTGCTCTTCAGTAACAGCTCTCTGAGTCAATACTGATATTCCAAAACGAAACCGTTGGCGAGGATACTCGCAGACACTGCAGGGCAAAAATCATGATGAGACACTCCTCCTACACCGTTTAACCTGTCTAGGATCAGCGTGGCGCTAGCGGGACGTTTGACAAGAAAAAAAAAAAAAATGGCGGAATGTCATAATTATAAATATTTAGCTTTAATTAAATCAGAAGTGTTATACACAATATCAAATCTATACCTCTTGTTAATCTTGCCAATATGTCCGATTTCGAAAAGCTTCACTACAAAAGCGATTATCGATCAGTAAACAACACATTAGGTACAGTTACAACAAAGTACATTAGTCACAAAAGTCATAAATAGCAATGCAAAGCATCAATTACCTTAGGAAATGTTCTTCTTTTGGCAATCCTAAAGGTCACGACGAAACAATCAAGTGGCTTTTTGATCGATATAATCCATTTTTATAGCCTAAAACGAAACATTTTGTGAACGGCTTGTGTGGAAAATTCAGCGTCCATCAACTTTGGACGTAACATTCATTGTAATTACTCACTCTAAAGGGACGTTTATCAAGTCAAGTTCGGTTTCATTAGAATCCTCTGTTTGTTAGTAATACAACCAAACGTCGTGGTTCTTTTTCCGGGACATATTGACCGAAGAAATTCGATCTGAACACACCTACCAGCTACGTCATTACGCGCCAATCGATTGGCCTGTTCGTCTTTGATTGACTGTATCTCGGTCCAATGACCACTGATCTTTTTGAAATCTAGCTGGATAGATAGCCAATGAGCAGAGGTAAATAGGGATATCAAATGGTTCTACCCGGAAATAATAGGCATCTTTGTAAAGCCATGCGTGTTCGCAGCTATTCCCCATTGAAAATCAGAAAGTAAGGAGCTCACCGTTTTACGCGCCGCGAAAGTTTGTTTTGGAGCATTTTCAAGGATCAATTATGGCAAATAAATCAGCCAAATCAACGACCAAGACGAAGTACACAGATGTGCAAGATATAATTAGTGAAATTGACCGTGAAAGTGAAAATGAGCATCTAATTGATTCCAGCGAGGTTGAATCCGTTGATTCTGAATTCGAAGACATGTTTCTACACGGTGAAGACCCAGTTTTGGATCGGTGAGTAACGTTGTTTGGAATTAGTAATATCATATATAATTCATTTGAGTTGTTTGATATATTTGTATTTTATTTGCCTTATATAAAAATATGACTAGGGCATGAAATAAAGGCACATTGTGTATTTCTAATAGGTGCTATTTACACACACACATACTGCAGTAGCCATAAGCTCACCATGGTCACACATTGTGTATTTCTAATAGGTGCTATTTACACACACACATACTGCAGTAGCCATAAGCTCACCATGGTCACACATTGTGTATTTCTAATAGGTGCTATTTACACACACACATACTGCAGTAGCCATAAGCTCACCATGGTCACACATTGTGTATTTCTAATAGGTGCTATTTACACACACACATACTGCAGTAGCCATAAGCTCACCATGGTCACACATTGTGTATTTCTAATAGGTGCTATTTACACACACACATACTGCAGTAGCCATAAGCTCACCATGGTCACACATTGTGTATTTCTAATAGGTGCTATTTACACACACACATACTGCAGTAGCCATAAGCTCACCATGGTCACACATTGTGTATTTCTAATAGGTGCTATTTACACACACACATACTGCAGTAGCCATAAGCTCACCATGGTCACACATTGTGTATTTCTAATAGGTGCTATTTACACACACACATACTGCAGTAGCCATAAGCTCACCATGGTCACACATTGTGTATTTCTAATAGGTGCTATTTACACACACACATACTGCAGTAGCCATAAGCTCACCATGGTCACACATTGTGTATTTCTAATAGGTGCTATTTACACACACACATACTGCAGTAGCCATAAGCTCACCATGGTCACACATTGTGCATTTCTAATAGGTGTCTGTCTTTATTTCACAGTCGCAGCGATTCTGATTGGGAGCCAAGCTGCAAATCCCCCACTGAAGCTGGTCCATCCAGCTGGACCCCTGCTGTATCCGGCACCACACCTACTCCCGCCCGGCCATCAAGGGGTGGTAAGCCGGCGTCAAGGAAGCGGAGGAAGGGCAGCGTGGAACCGTCCAGCGTGGAACCTGCCAGAGCGGAGGAGGACCGTTGGCACACTGTTCTTGAGGAGGATGTGGCCCCACCAACTCCACTTTTCCGCCCAAAACGCCCAGTAGGCCCTCAATTGGACCTGACTTCCAAATACACCCCCATGCAACTTTTCCAGTTGTTCTTCACCTCGGCAGTTCTTGATACCCTGGTGATGAACACTAATAGATATGGGGCAAAGAAGCAGGAGAAATGGAAGGACATTTCCATTTCAGAACTGTTTTGCTACCTGTCCATGGTCATTTACATGGGGGTGGTGAAGCTGAAGAACCTCAAACACTACTGGAAAACTGCACCACTCTATCAACTGCCTTTCCCCTCAACGGTCATGTCTTGTACTAGGTTTCTGACAATTTCGCGGGCACTTCACATTAGTGACCCAGAGGTTGATAAGGACAACGAGGCGAAACGAGGCACAGCAGGGTTTGATAAGCTCTGCAAGATCAAACCTCTCTACCACGATATCGTTGAGGCATGCAAGACATATTTTCAGCCCGCCCAGAACCTTTCCATAGATGAGAGAATGGTAGCCTCAAAGGCCAGAATTGGCCTAAAACAGTACATGCGCAACAAACCCACAAAATGGGGTTACAAGCTGTTTGTTTTGGCCGATTCTGCGTGTGCATACACGTGCAATTTTTTTGTCTATGAGGGGAAGAACACTTGTGCGAGCGGTAAGGGACTCAGTTATGATTCTGTGATGCAGTTATTAGATTTCCAGCTGCTGGGGAAGGGCTACAAACTATTTGTAGACAACTTCTACACAAGCCCTACCCTGTTCACAGACCTGAGGAAGCTGGAGATGTGGGCCTGTGGCACCATTCGGACCAACCGAGTGGGTTTTCCAAAAACCAGGGTAAATGACATGCCTAAGCGGGCTGAGCGGGGTACCATGAGATGGATCCGTGAAGATGGCCTGCTGTTTGTGAAGTGGATGGACACTCGCGAAGTGGTGATGTGTTCCACTATTCACAAGTCGTTCGGTGGGGATCACGTTGTTCGCCGTTTGAAAGGTCCTACAGGCGCTTGGACTGCCAGAAATGTCCCCATTCCAGATGCTGTGAGGGATTACAACAAGAGCATGGGGGGTGTAGACCTATCCGATGCACTGATAGGATATTATAACGTCCTTCATAAAACCATGAAGTGGTACAAAACACTATTCTATCATTTCATTGACATTGCTGTGGTGAATTCCTTCATCCTCCAGAAGGAAATGGCCAAGAGCTGTGGACAGCCCCCCATCTCACAGCTAGCCTTCAGGGAGCAGCTCATCCAGGAGCTTGCTAACTACAGCAAGAACACTGTAGCACCTTCTGTCCCCTCTACCTCTGTCCCTTCTGCTCCAACCAGCGGCACGCACATGCTGGATTTCATCATTGCAGGCAGGGATGTGCCTCGGGGGAAAAGGGGCACAGTAGGGCGGCTTCGTTGTGCCCTGTGCCACAAGAAGTCCCCTGTCACCTGCACCACCTGTGCTGTGACCCTCTGTTTCACACCAGAGAGAAACTGCTATGGGATATGGCATCGGGAGCGCAACATTGTGTAGAGGACAGAGTCTTCACATGATTGAACATTTGAAGTGTAAATAGTTCCCCTTGTTATTATTTTTTTTTTTTTAAATATTCATTTTTTTCCTTGAATTTTTCAAATATATATTTTTGGGGGTATGTTACAATAATTGTTTTGTATTTTGTATATAGGTTTTGTATCATTGTATCATTGTACCAATTCGGCCACTTGGGTACATTTGGGAAACTTGTGAGGGACACCTGGTTGACCTCATGCTCAATGGCATGTACCTCACTCATTCCTGAATGTATCCATCTGAAATTTTGGTAAAATACTGTTGCCTACCTATGTTCTCATTTGAAATGATCCCCAGTATCATAACTGAATGTTTGGCCTTTCTTGTTGATTTTTAAAGATGCAACATCAGTAAAAGAACAAAAAACGTCTGTTGATTTCCTTGTATTTTCTTCTACCAGATCTATTGTGTTATATTCTCCTACATTCAATTCACATTTACACAAACTTCAGAATGTTTCCTTTCAAATGATACCAAGAATATGCATATCCTTCCTTCTAGGCCTGAGCTGCAAGCAGTTAGATTAGGGTATGTTTTCAGGCGGAAATTGAGAAAAAGGGGGGTCATCCCCAACAGGTTTTAAGCTAGAAATGCCGTTCCAATATCAACAATTCCGCAACAGTCTCGACCGAGTTGTTTCTATAGAATGTTTGATATCTGTTATACTTTTTCCGTTATTCACTTTCTTTCCTCTTTTTGTCCTCCATCCGCTTTCTTTGAATTTCTCAAGATACTAAAGTGCCCCATTGTGACATCATCTCTTCCAACTGACATTCTCTGTAAGTGAAATCAAGCAACTTTTGACACAAATCAGCTAATAACTCCACTTTGCAACCACTTAGACAAAATATGTCAAGTTCTCCAGCTTCGTCTACTTCTCTGCTACTCAAATCTGGAGTTAGGAGGAAAAAATGATATTCACATCAAAAGTTACAGCAGTATAAGTAACAGCACCAACATCATTTTCTGTAACATTTTGGCAAACAGTGTCCATTTTGACAAATACTGCAACAAGTTAGACAAAAAGTTAGAGTTTATGGGATATTCGTCTACTTCTATGCTATTCATAGCTGTGTACAGAATCAAAATATTCCATACGGAACTTACGGTACAGCTGTTTTTGTAACTGCATTACCATGTGTTTTTCAAACTTTCACAAACAAAGGTCGTTTTTGACCACTTTCGGAGCTTTTTTTAGGGAAAACGTTCCCCATGCTAAAATCTTCCCCCGCTTCTCTGCTCTTCATAGACGAAGTCGGATTTCAAATCGGGGCTTCCAATCTGTAACTATAGCCGTTTTCATAACCCATCGCCTCTCTTTCAAGTGTCTGTAAATCATGTCAGCAGCAAGGTAATTCATTACTTTCCAAACAACTATCGTTTTGACCCCTAAACAAACAGTTAGACAAACATAGTTTGGCTTAAAATCTTCCTCTACTTCTCTGCTTCTCAATGGAGGAAACACTTTTTAAATTGGGTCTACCGTTCGAGGGAGAGCGATTTAATTAACCCCTCACCTGCTCTTCAGTAACAGCTCTCTGAGTCAATACTGATATTCCAAAACGAAACCGTTGGCGAGGATACTCGCAGACACTGCAGGGCAAAAATCATGATGAGACACTCCTCCTACACCGTTTAAGCTAGAAATGCCGTTCCAATATCAACAATTCCGCAACAGTCTCGACCGAGTTGTTTGTATAGAATGTTTGATATCTGTTATACTTTTTCCGTTATTCACTTTCTTTTCCTCTTTTTGTCCTCCATTCGCTTTCTTTGAATTTCTCAAGATACTAAAGTGCCCCATTGTGACATCATCACTTCCAACTGACATTCTCTGTAAGTGAAATCAAGCAACTTTTGACACAAATCAGCTAATAACTCCACTTTGCAACCACTTAGACAAAATATGTCAAGTTCTCCAGCTTCGTCTACTTCTCTGCTAATCAAATCTGGAGTTTGGAGGAAAAAATGATATTCACATCAAAAGTTACAGCAGTATAAGTAACAGCACCAACATCATTTTCTGTAACATTTCGGCAAACAGTGTCCATTTTGACAAATACTGCAACAAGTTAGACAAAAAGTTAGAGTTTATGGGATATTCGTCTACTTCTATGCTATTCATAGCTGTGTACAGAATCAAAATATTCCATACGGAACTTACGGTACAGCTGTTTTTGTAACTGCAATACCATGTGTTTTTCAAACTTTCACAAACAAAGGTCGTTTTTGACCACTTTCGGAGCTTTTTTGAGGAAAAAAGTTCCCCTTGCTAAAATCTTCCTCTGCTTCTCTGCTCTTCATAGACGAAGTCGGATTTCAAATCGGGGCTTCCAATCCGTAACTATAGCCGTTTTCATAACCCATCGCCTCTCTTTCAAGTGTCTGTAAATCATGTCAGCAGCAAGGTAATTCATTACTTTCCAAACAACTATCGTTTTGACCCCTAAACAAACAGTTAGACAAACATAGTTTGGCTTAAAATCTTCCTCTACTTCTCTGCTTCTCAATGGAGGAAACACTTTTTAAATTGGGTCTACCGTTCGAGGGAGAGCGATTTAATTAACCCCTCACCTGCTCTTCAGTAACAGCTCTCTGTGTCAATACTGATATTCCAAAACGAAACCGTTGGCTAGGATACTCGCAGACACTGCAGGGCAAAAATCATGATGAGACACTCCTCCTACACCGTTTAAGCTAGAAATGCCGTTCCAATATCAACAATTCCGCAACAGTCTCGACCGAGTTGTTTCTATAGAATGTTTGATATCTGTTATACTTTTTCCGTTATTCACTTTCTTTTCCTCTTTTTGTCCTCCATCCGCTTTCTTTGAATTTCTCAAGATACTAAAGTGCCCCATTGTAACATCATCACTTCCAACTGACATTCTCTGTAAGTGAAATCAAGCAACTTTTGACACAAATCAGCTAATAACTCCACTTTGCAACCACTTAGACAAAATATGTCAAGTTCTCCAGCTTCGTCTACTTCTCTGCTAATCAAATCTGGAGTTTGGAGGAAAAAATGATATTCACATCAAAAGTTACAGCAGTATAAGTAACAGCACCAACATCATTTTCTGTAACATTTTGGCAAACAGTGTCCATTTTGACAAATACTGCAACAAGTTAGACAAAAAGTTAGAGTTTATGGGATATTCGTCTAATTCTATGCTATTCATAGCTGTGTACAGAATCAAAATATTCCATACGGAACTTACGGTACAGCTGTTTTTGTAACTGCATTACCATGTGTTTTTCAAACTTTCACAAACAAAGGTCGTTTTTGACCACTTTCTGAGCTTTTTTGAGGAAAAAAGTTCCCCATGCTAAAATCTTCCCCCGCTTCTCTGCTCTTCATAGACGAAGTCGGATTTCAAATCGGGGCTTCCAATCTGTAACTATAGCCGTTTTCATAACCCATCGCCTCTCTTTCAAGTGTCTGTAAATCATGTCAGCAGCAAGGCAATTCATTACTTTCCAAACAACTATCGTTTTGATCCCTAAACAAACAGTTAGACAAACATAGTTTGGCTTAAAATCTTCCTCTACTTCTCTGCTTCTCAATGGAGGAAACACTTTTTAAATTGGGTCTACCGTTCGAGGGAGAGCGATTTAATTAACCCCTCACCTGCTCTTCAGTAACAGCTCTCTGAGTCAATACTGATATTCCAAAACGAAACCGTTGGCTAGGATACTCGCAGACACTGCAGGGCAAAAATCATGATGAGACACTCCTCCTACACCGTTTAAGCTAGAAATGCCGTTCCAATATCAACAATTCCGCAACAGTCTCGACCGAGTTGTTTCTATAGAATGTTTGATATCTGTTATACTTTTTCCGTTATTCACTTTCTTTTCCTCTTTTTGTCCTCCATCCGCTTTCTTTGAATTTCTCAAGATACTAAAGTGCCCCATTGTAACATCATCACTTCCAACTGACATTCTCTGTAAGTGAAATCAAGCAACTTTTGACACAAATCAGCTAATAACTCCACTTTGCAACCACTTAGACAAAATATGTCAAGTTCTCCAGCTTCGTCTACTTCTCTGCTAATCAAATCTGGAGTTTGGAGGAAAAAATGATATTCACATCAAAAGTTACAGCAGTATAAGTAACAGCACCAACATCATTTTCTGTAACATTTTGGCAAACAGTGTCCATTTTGACAAATACTGCAACAAGTTAGACAAAAAGTTAGAGTTTATGGGATATTTGTCTACTTCTATGCTATTCATAGCTGTGTGCAGAATCAAAATATTCCATACGGAACTTACGGTACAGCTGTTTTTGTAACTGCATTACCATGTGTTTTTCAAACTTTCACAAACAAAGGTCGTTTTTGACCACTTTCGGAGCTTTTTTGAGGAAAAAAGTTCCCCATGCTAAAATTTTCCCCCGCTTCTCTGCTCTTCATAGACGAAGTCGGATTTCAAATCGGGGCTTCCAATCTGTAACTATAGCCGTTTTCATAACCCATCGCCTCTCTTTCAAGTGTCTGTAAATCATGTCAGCAGCAAGGCAATTCATTACTTTCCAAACAACTATCGTTTTGACCCCTAAACAAACAGTTAGACAAACATAGTTTGGCTTAAAAGCTTCCTCTACTTCTCTGCTTCTCAATGGAGGAAACACTTTTTAAATTGGGTCTACCGTTCGAGGGAGAGCGATTTAATTAACCCCTCACCTGCTCTTCAGTAACAGCTCTCTGAGTCAATACTGATATTCCAAAACGAAACCGTTGGCTAGGATACTCGCAGACACTGCAGGGCAAAAATCATGATGAGACACTCCTCCTACACCGTTTAAGCTAGAAATGCCGTTCCAATATCAACAATTCCGCAACAGTCTCGACCGAGTTGTTTCTATAGAATGTTTGATATCTGTTATACTTTTTCCGTTATTCACTTTCTTTTCCTCTTTTTGTCCTCCATTCGCTTTCTTTGAATTTCTCAAGATACTAAAGTGCCCCATTGTGACATCATCACTTCCAACTGACATTCTCTGTAAGTGAAATCAAGCAACTTTTGACACAAATCAGCTAATAACTCCACTTTGCAACCACTTAGACAAAATATGTCAAGTTCTCCAGCTTCGTCTACTTCTCTGCTAATCAAATCTGGAGTTTGGAGGAAAAAATGATATTCACATCAAAAGTTACAGCAGTATAAGTAACAGCACCAACATCGTTTTCTGTAACATTTTGGCAAACAGTGTCCAATATCAACAATTCCGCAACAGTCTCGACCGAGTTGTAATAAAGGGAAACATATCGAAACAGTTCTTTTCACCAGTGTTTATTGCCTTTATAATACACAGATAACCAACATGGTACAGGACGCACTGTACTACACATACTCAAAGACATCTTCCATTCGCATCTTTATAATGTTGGGAATATCAAACACATGCATGTTAAAGGAAGACACTACCAAGGAGATGAACTTTCGGTTCGGTTCAGGGATGGTAGTGTCCCAGCACATGTCTTCCAGTTGCACAATCATAGCATGGTCATGGCCGCGGTTTAACTGGAACTCTGCACGTTCTTCTGGAAGCAGTTGGCTGTGAAACACCAGTAGGTCTAGCGCGGACATGATATCTGTGATCCTCTGGCTGTAGGAGGGTATCATAGTCATGGACCATAGATGGTCGATCTTGTCACCGAGTGCAGCGCGTACCTTGTCCGTCAATTTCACGACGGGAGGATCTTTCCTGACTGACACAAAGACACAGGAGAGTAGTTTAGCTATAGAGAGCGTGACGATCCATTGCAGGCCTTGTTTCACTATATATGTGCTTGTACTCACCGAACTTTCCCCGTGGTTTGTTTTCTTTCAGGTCATCATATAAGTACAGATTCGTTTCACGTAACACCCTGAGGAATCTCGCCGCTAGTTCCTCGGTCTGGAGGCAGTGTTCGATGAGCTCATGCATCATCTTAACCTGATTACCCTTACTGTGAAAATACCTGAGTAGATTCACATCATCGGGGTCGTTCGTCAGGACCCCATCCACGATAGGTCTGATGTACGCATGCCTCTCGGCAATGTCGTCCTTGTAACTGTTCAACAACTGGCAATTCATTTTACAGACCAGAGGTTGTGAATAATGGAACTGTGTTGAGCTGCACGTCTCTATATATATTTTACAGTCTGAATAGTGGTATAGTACATGACTTATTGGTGGATACATGAGCCCTGTTTGGCCCGTAGAAGTACCTTTGGTTGGATACACGAGCCCTGTTTGAATGAATGGTCCTCGGTAGGAAAGGTGAGCCCTTGCTGTGTGTTTTAATTAGAAAGTTGGAGTTCCCCGAACTCAAGGCTTTGGTCAACTTTACCACCAGTACCATGGCGAGGTTCACATTGGTAAACAACAGGTTTATGAAAAGAGTCTACAAACAGAAACATGTCTTCTGACCCCATTTTATTGATGTGTACTTCTATGAAATGTTTGTTGATATCAGCCCCACGGTCGAGCTTCTGATACCACAGACGCACAGAGTCTGTGTTGTTGAGTAGAAACCGTGTTGTCCCCGATCCGTTCACCTTGGTCCAGTTTACAATAAGTTCCATCTGAGTCGAGACCTCTAAAGGTACGCCCTCGGCATCTTGGGTGAGCTCAATGATCCTGGATGCAGACATGGTTGTCGTCCGGTCGATACTGAGCTGTGTGTACAAGGACAACCTCGCCGTTCGATTTGAGACAAACCCTGTAATAACATTCCTCGACGGGGATGAATAACTACTGGTTGGATGATACACGGTCAATCTGCATTGTTAAGGATGAGCTCTGCTATCTAAATGGGGTTGAACACACCAAGGTCAGAGTCGGTAGTCTTTGCATGTATATTTAATATTGGAGAAACGTATAGCATTACCATAACAATGTAAACCTACAAAACATTGATTGTACACTTGTCATATCCAAGGTTCATATTCATTCACTACATAATAGACGTTACATAAGCCTGTTACAAAGGTAGCCATTTAACTGTGGCTGTGGTTAGAAACGAATACATTTAAAAAGCTGTGGACGTTTCCAGTTTCGCATGTGGATGATACACAGTTGCTCTCATATTGGATTTCTGTCTCATACAAGAGCAAAAACAGCATACCATACAAGCAGTTGCACTGATAATCAACACTACTGCAACACAGATAATTATATACAACCAATAACTTTCCCAAAAGAGGACACTTTTGTCTGGGTGGTCCTGGTGTAGATCTTGGCCTCTCACAAGGTCCTCCTTTTCAGCCTCGAGGTACCTAAATAGATTGGTGTAGTTGATCTCACCGTCCTCCAAATGGGTCTCGATCTCTTCCTCTTCTTCTTCGCTCAGTGGCCGACCAGTCAATTCAACCAATGCCTTTAGTCCCCCATCAAAATCTCTCGTGTAAAAGGAGTTACCCAGTCGAATGATCTGATCCATGTTCTTCATGGAATCTTCAGGAACTCCAATAACCTTGGCTAGTTTGAGGGGGATTTCCCCATACCACATGCAAAGAAGGCTTTGTCCCTATCTCCCTGGGTAATAACACTCACGATGTTCTGTGTGAGCCTATACTGGCTCAACCAACTACTTTTAACCCGTCTAGGATGAGAGTGCCGCTAGCGGCACTTCCCCTCCACCCCAACTGAAAAGGCAGAGCCGCGAAATTCCAATTTTTTTTTTTTTTTAAATATTTAACTTTCACACATTAAAGTCCAATACAGCTAATGAAAGACACAGATCTTGTGAATCCAGCCAACATGTCCGATTTTTAAAATGTTTTACAGGGAAGACACAATATGTAAAGATGTAAATCTATTAGCTAAAAACACATTAGCATAATCCGCCATTTTTCTTTGTCCACCAACAACAGTAGCTATCACTAATTCGGCTAAACTAAGATATTTATAGCCCCTAACCAAGAAAAAAACTCATCAGATGACAGTCTGATAACATATTTATGGTATGGGATAGGTTTTGTTAGAAAAATGTGCATATTTCAGGTAGATGGCATAGTTTACAATTGCACCCACCGTCACAAATGGACTAGAATAACTACATAGAGCAACGTGTTTACCTACTTACTAATCATCAAACATTTCGTAAAAATACACAGCAGACACTAATCGAAAGACACAGATCCTGTGAATACAGACAATATATCAGATTTTCTAAGTGTCTTACAGCGAAAACACAATAAATCGTTATATTAGCATAGCACATGTGCAAACATTACCCCAGCATTAATTCTAGCGAAAGTGAGCGATAACGTAAACATCGCCAAAATATATTATTTTTTTCATTAACCTTCTCAGAATTCTTCAGATGACAGCCCTGTAACATCACATTACAACATGCATATAGAGTTTGTTCGAAAATGTGCATATTTAGCCACCAAAATCATGGTTAGACAATGGGGAAAGTAGCCCAGCTGGTGAGAAAATGTCCGTGCGCCATGAACTGGAAGCGTGCCCAGCGATTCACAGCGTTTCAGAAATAAATGTCCCAAAATCGCACTAAACGGATATAAATTGCTATAAAACGCTTTAAATTAACTACCTTATGATGTTTTTAACTCCTATAACTAGTCTTAACATGACCGGAGAAAGATTACTCCCAACACTAATGCTTGGAACAGGTGCGGGTCGGTGTCCTCCAGGCGCATGACGCAGCTCCAAAAGACTTACTAGCTACAGGGTTTTTTAATTTATAGTGCCTGTGAACGCGCAATCGACCCCATTCAAATCGTCATCACGTAAAGGCATCCAGGGGAAGACGTAAGCAGTGTCCGTATACTCATAGGAATAACATTGGCTTTAAAACTGACTCCAGAACAGTGGCCAAAATTTCTGAAATCTGACTCCATGTCAGGGAAATTGCTGTAGAATGGGTTCTGTTCCACTTAGAGACAAAATTTCAACTCCTATAGAAACTATAGACTGTTTTCTATCCAATAATAATAATAATATGCATATTGTACGATCAAGAATTTTGTAGGAAGCCGTTTCAAAAATTACACGATTACCATAAATAGTGACAACAGCGCCCCCAGCCCCAACAGGTTAAACCCTGCATGGCAGTACCTTGTATCTATGCGTATAGTGAACATGTCCTTTCGAGGCGTTATGCTTCTCGCTGGATAATTTGGTTGGGGTGGTTCCCCTGGATGCCTTTACGTGATGACGATTTGAATGGGGTCGATTGCGCAATCACAGGCACTATAAATTAAAAAACCCTGTAGGTAGGAGCTCCTTTCTTGCTGCGTCATGCGCGTGGAGGACATCAACCTGCTCTTGTTCCAAGCGTTAGTTTAGCCTGTTATATTTCTCCGGTCATGTTTTTACTCGTTATAGGAGTTAAAAACATCATAAGGTAGTTAATTTAAAGCGTTTTATAGCAATTTATATCCGTTTAGTGCGATTTTGGGACATTTATTTCTGAAACGCTGTGAATCGCTGGGCACGCTTCCAGTTCATCCCGAACGCAGTTGGCATTTCCACATGCCAAGAGGACAGCTTTCCACCAAAAGACGATTAGACCCAAGAAAGGATCCTTTGCCCAAGATACTGATGGAAGAACAGCTCAAAGTAGGAAATGTTTATTATGATAAATCGTGTTTCTGTCTAAAAATGTTAGTGGCTTAGGACGCCATGTTTTTTGACGTAGCTTCGCTTGGCGCAAACTGTATTGAAAAGTAAGGATAATTTAAAAAATGTAATTCCGCGATTGTATTAAGAATTAAATCGCTGTCCACCCTATATTTTTTAGTCACGTTTATGAGTATTTATGTATACGAGTAGATCACTGTCTAATATGGCGCACGGACATTTTCTCACCAGCTGGGCTACTTTTGTCATTGTGTAACCATGATTTTGGTGGCTAAATATGCACATTTTCGAACAAACTGTATATGTATGTTGTAATGTGATGTTACAGGGGTGTCATCTGAAGAATTCTGAGAAGGTTAGTGAAAAAAATAATATATTTTGGCGATGTTTACGTTATCGCTCTCTTTGGCTAGAATCAATGCTGGGGTAATGTTTGCACATGTGCTATGCTAATATAACGATTTATTGTGTTTTCGCTGTAAGACACTTAGAAAATCTGAAATATTGTCTGTATTCACAGGATCTGTGTCTTTCGATTGGTGTATGCTGTGTATTTTTACGAAATGTTTGATGATTAGTAGTTAGGTAAACACGTTGCTCATTGTAATTATTCTAGTCCATTTGTGACGGTGGGTGCAATTGTAAACTATGCCATCTACCTGAAATATGCACATTTTTCTAACAAAACCTATCCCATACCATAAATATGTTATCAGACTGTCATCTGATGAGTTTTTTTCTTGGTTAGGGGCTATAAATATCTTAGTTTAGCCGAATTGGTGATAGCTACTGGTGTTGGTGGACAAATAAAAGATGGTGGATTATGCTAATGTGTTTTTAGCAAATAGATTTACATCTTTACATATTGTGTCTTCCCTGTAAAACATTTTAAAAATCGGACATGTTGGCTGGATTCACAAGATCTGTGTCTTTCATTAGCTGTATTGGACTTTAATGTGTGAAAGTTAAATATTTAAAAAAAAAAATAATAATTAATTTCGCGGCTCTGCCTTTTCAGTGGGGGTGGGGGGGGGAGTGCTGCTAGCGGCACCCCAGTCCTAGACAGGTTAACGTACTCAATGTCCGGAGGACCGCTTTAACTCCTGGAACATTGCTGCTGGTGGTAGACCCCAAGAAGACCATAAGGGAATCTTTAAAAGACGACGGACGGTTCAGGGCGGAAGTACTCACGGGTCGCTACACTCACCTCAAATGTAAATCCCTGGTGGTCCCTGTGGATATACCCGGTGAGGTTCTAGAATGTAGTGCCGAGTATGTTATATACATCAAAGTACCTAAAGGTGTTAGGGGTCTTCGGAGTCCTAGGCGTCGCAAGCGGACCTCACCAGAAATGTAACGCTCCCTTGACGATGTTCCCATACATTGCCGAATAACCGAGAGAACAGAAGATATTTGAGGGAATGTACAAAAGTCATTGGTGTGGTATTCTCATAGACAATGATACTTTGTTTTCTACCCAAACATACCTCTGAACTGTTTGTGTTGTCTGTGTTTCACGATAGAAGTCTTTGTTAAACATAGGACCAAACCCTGTGATGTTTATGAAACTGAATAAACTCTTCCCCATCTATTACATTTTAATGTGCAGTGTGTGTTTTTTTGTTAAATGTGTCTCAGAGTGACCTACAGGGGTTGTTGTTATTGTCATCGTAATACGGGTGAGGGTTTGTTGAATTATCAGAACTGCCCTGGTTTATTTCTGTGTCTATGCATTGATAAAAGTTGGATCCTTTATCCTGTGTTTATTAAAGGAGCCGTGGTCAGCTATTCTCCCATGACTCAAATATGGTTGGATAGATGAGCCATGGTACTAAGTGGGGATTGTACGAGGGCTAGCACTGTATATAATAGCCATTTGTTCTAGGCCTGTAGTAACTCCCCCCCTGATCTCCCCCTGTAGTCATGTCTATCTGTTCCGATGAAAACATGGCTCCTCTCTCCACCTCGACATCATGGTCAGAATCACATTCGGCCCACAACGTATTCGGATACCGATTAGGACGTATGGACCTTTACACCATAAAGTGTAGTTATAAGGGCCATGACACTATCAAGAACGCACTGGACAAATGTCCGTTTTTTGGTATGTTGGACAAGAGTGATGTGGGTAACATTCGGATCCTGAGAAGCCCCGACCTTTTGTGGCTGCCTCACAACTTTCCCTGTAATATTATACCTGATATCAAGGTATACGATGACCACCTAATTGTGGAACGTACCTCTACTCCCCAACCACACTATCCGGAGAGGAGCGTAAGACCACGAAATGGAATCTTCACTATACGGATAACTGTAAAGGACGGTTCCGCATGGGTTCGTATACTCAATGTCAGAAAGACCGCTTTAACGCCTCCAGTATTATTAGTGGTGGTGGACCCAAAGAAGAACATAAGTTAACTTCTTGAGAATACAGGGGGTGCTGTTTTCGCATTGGCATAATTGCCTCTACAGATTAAACTGCCTCTTATTCAATTATTGCTGTTACTATATGCATATAACCATATACCATTGGATAGAAAACAAGCTATGGTTTCTAAAACCGTTTCAATTTTGTCTCTGAGTGAAACACAAGTCATTTGACAGCACTTTCCCTGAGCAAGAAGAAGATTGCAAGATGTGTATGCTCGCTTCAACGCTCTGCCTATATATGGTCACGCCACCTATGACCCGAAACACACTTCATTCGTCTTCCTCTGGGTGTCAGGAAGACGTCAGAGGAGAATTTTTTGTTTATCTTGTACTGACGTGAAATAAGACCTATTTCTTTAGCGTGACCGACAACTTCCGGTTTTCTGAAACGCGCGTTTTAGAGGTGCAATTGTCTTTTGTTATGCTGTCGTTACGGATGAAAACTATCTCCGTCTCGAAGTTTGTTTGATACATGTGACCATATCATCTTAATGTATGTTTTTTCAATATAGTTTAATCAGATTATTTGAATTTTTTCGGGAGTTTTGCCGTGTTCCGTTCTGTGAGTTTTTTAACTTTGGACAGAACCGTGCTAGTCGACCAGTACCTACGCTAAATGAAGAGGGAAAGTTGCCATTGTGAATGGATTGAACGACTCATCAGGACTAAGGACACCTTTATCAACATTCTGATGAAAGATCAGCAATAGTAAGACCCAATTTACGATGTTATTTCATATATCTGTCGTGCATGTGAACTGGTCGGGCGCGCCCAGCTGGTTCTGGCTGGCGTGGCTATGCTAATTTAGCGCTACATTTTGTTTTCGCTATAAAACATTTAATAAATCTGAAATATTGTTTGGATTCACCAGATGTTGGGCTTTCAATATCTGTACGCTGTGTATTTTTTCTGAAATGTTTTAAGACAAGTAATTAGTTATATGAAGTTGGTCTCTGTAATTGTTCTGGCTGCATCAGCACTATATCAGATTGCAGCTGCAATGTAGAACTGTGATTTATACCTGAAAAATGCACATTTAAAAAAAAAATAACTATGCTATACCATAAATATGTTATCAGACTGTCATCTTATGAATTTGTTTGTTGGTTAGTGGCTATATATATTTTCATTTAGTCGAATTAGTGATAGCTACTGACGCAGGAAAAAACTGTTGGAGTAAAAAAATGGTGTCTTTTGCTAACGTGTTTAGCTAATAGATTTACATATTGTGTCTTTCCTGTAAAACATTTTAAAAATCTGAAATGGTGGCTTTATTCACAAGATCTGTGTCTTTCATTGGGTGTCTTGGACTTGTGATTTAATGATATTTAGATGCTACTATTTAATTGTGACGCTATGCTAGCGATGCTAATCAGTGTGGGGGGGGGGGGGGGGGGGGGGGGGTGCTCCCGAATCCGGGTTAGGTACTCGGTAGAGGTTAATCTTTAAAAGATGACGGTCGGTTCAGCTCAGAAGTACTCACGGGTCGCTACACTCACCTCAGCTCTTACTCCGAGCTGTACCCAGCTGATATACCCGGTGAGGTTCTGGAATGTAATGCTCAGTATGAAATATATACCAAAACACCTAGAGCTCTTCGGATTGGTCCTAGGCGTCCTAGACGTCGTAGCCGAAACTCCCCAGAACTTTAACGGAACCTTGACGATGTTCCCATACATTGCCGAATAACCGAGAGAGCAGAAGCTATTTGAGGGAATGTACAAAAGTCATTGGTGTGGTATTCTCATAGACAATGATACTTTGTTTTCTACCCAAACATACCCCTGAACTGTTTGTGTTGTCTGTGTTTCACGATAGAAGTCTTTGTTAAACATAGGACCAAACCCTGTGATGTTTATGAAACTGAATAAAGTCTTCCCTATCTATTACATTTTAATGTGCAGTGTGTGTTTTTTTGTTAAATGTGTCTCAGAGTGACCTACAGGGGTTGTTGTTATTGTCATCGTAATACGGGTGAGGGTTTGTTGAATTATGCCTTCCACACGCAGTGGTTCATCTCTGTGCAGAAAGAGGACCCGAGAAGAGTCATCTGGTCAGTGTGATGACTGTTCCCACATAAAGATGATAGCAAACTTGAAACGTCAAATCCTTGAACTTAACAAGTCACTGGATGTGGAGCACAAACAGAGCATTGAGTTTCTCCGTCAAAGAACTGAGTTGAGCGCGGGATGTGTGAAATGGGACAGAGAACCAACATCGGCAGGAGACGTGATAGAGGATACAACGCTAAAAACTACTGTCAACGGCTCGGGTGATACCAGCAGGCACACGCTACATGAACTTGAGTTGTGTAAACGGGAGCTGGAGGATACAAGAGAGGCACTCCAAGAAGCCTGTGAAGAACGAGAAGCCCTGAGAACTAAGTTGTCAGAGAGCCAGACTAGCAAGGCTGTGGAGGCCAAGGAAGCAGCAGGTGACACGGACAAGATCGAAGAGTCACACCCTCACTTAGATTGGGTAGGGAGACATTACCTCGCGGTGTCGATCCCAGAGGATCGCATGTTCAAACCAGGTCAGTCTGTCACTCCGGTCGGGGTGTTACAGAAGCTGTTTGAGATGAGGGTAGGTGATAAACTTGCGGTTGGGTTCAGTGTGCTGTTAGAGAATATAAACATCATGCTATCTCACCTGGAGCCCGAGTGGTACGCCAAACAGTTTGGTTTCTGTAGAGCCTACGCGCACGGCAACAAATACAGGCTCGCCGACAGGGTGGACACGGAGGACTTTGCGTGGCTGTTGTTCGAGTACGGAGCGCACGCTCCCTTGATCGAAGTGTTAGCAGGCCTCCAGAATGTCCTACAAAGCACGGGAAAGGGAGGGGTGACGACCGCAGCTCTGTACACGAGCAAGAACATGTACAGCTCCTACGTGACACTGTTCAGAGACACGGTGTCAAGGGCCTATGAGGGGTTGATGCGTGTTCGAGAGAGAGCTCTGAGGGTGCGGAAGGCTCAAGGTGTTGTGTACGTGCCTCTCACAGCAGGCTTGGGTGGGGATCAGAGCGAATCTCAAGGAGGCTCCCACTCTGTGAGGAACAGAGTCCTGCGCTCTGTATTGGAAGGGATCGAAGCTCCCCCTCACATCAGCAGCGCGGCGGCAAGCTCTGAGGTGGATAGAGTCTCACGTGAAGACCCCCTTCGGTTGGAACAGTCCCTGAAACGTAGAGGTCTGGAGGATCAGGGTAAAGGCGGGAGGTCCTCTGGTCATCGGAGTAACCAGGAACACTTCCCCGTTAAGGCGGCGACTTCAAGTGTCGTACCAGGACCTCTTGAAAAGCGGGTGCTGTTCGATTCACCTTGGTCAAACGATCTACCTGCTCTGTAGCTCTTGTACAAGGACGAGAGTACTAGGGAGATATATAGTTACAGAGATATAGTTAGAGATATAGTCAACCATACGGCCATGAGTGGGTCCTCTGAGCCACACAGAGATGAGCTACTGGCAAGGGAGCCTGAGAGCAACATACTGTGTCTGGAAGAGGATGACCTGAGAACAAAAGCAATGTTGGCAATGTCTAGATACTGTCAGGAACAATGGGTGAGAACAATGGTAAAGCTGCACATGTCTCGAGGCGAGTGTATGAAACTGGCTCTGCTGAGCGGAGACGCCGGCTGTGGCAAGTCGTACTCTATATCACTGCTGGAGAAGAAGCTACGTCTCATGCACATCAGTGTGGTTGTGAGTGCCATGACCAACAAGGCAGCGGGCACCCTGATGGAATCCTGCTCGCTGGACCCAGTCTACACATTCCACAAGATGATGGGGTTCAAAAAGGAACTGTTGAACGACAAGCTGTCGCTCGAAGACTTTACGCGGCTGTACTGCAAATTATACTGGAACGTGATGTCTCGGTTCAATACACTGCACCAGTCCGACTTGCCCCCTGAGCGGAACGAGGTGATCGCACGACACTCGTGTAGACAACTGAGACCCGAATCGTGTGCGGTGTGTAGTAAAATGTTCCAGCAGCTGAGGGTGGCTAAGAACCCAGGGGACCTGGCCCCCATGGAGGACGCCCCTCCGTTCCTGGGGGTGAACGTTCTGATCATAGACGAGTACGGCCTGCTGAACGTGGAGCTGCTGGAGAGGATGCTGTGCTGCCTTGCTCTCTTCTACGGAACCGGAAAGGGTCCTTTGATAATCTTCTCGGGCAGCGTCTCGCAATTGCAGCCTGTGGGATCTAATCTGCGCATTTGGGAAACGGAGCGGTTCGAAGGGCTCCTCTCGTCTTCGACTCCGCTCTTTGTCAACAGGCGGCAGTTCAAGGACCCCGGTTACGCTGAGGCGTTGACGTACCTTCAGTTCAACACGGTCACGGAAGAGTCGCGTCGCATTTTCAGGAGCCGGGTGTCTGTCAGCGAGCTAGACCTTATGGATCCCGAATACGAACCAGACAAGCTGCGGATCTTCCACCAGGATGAACAGCAGATGGCATACACGACGAGATACATGAACAAGGCGAAAGACAATGCCCGTGTGGGGGACAAGTTTCTCAGCGTCACTCGGACCCGGACGTCCTACAAAGGACCGAACGCTTGGTACGATGTGCTGAAGCAAGCCGCGCAGACGCTGCCCAAGCTCTTTCCGTGCCCAAATACCGCAAAGGGATCCTCCCCATGGAAAGAGACTATCTGAAGGTGGACAAGCTCTGGGTAGGTTGCAAGGTGCGCATGATCTGGCACATGGACTTCAACGGTATACAGGTTGCCAAAAGAAAGACAAGACCATCATCTGCCAAGCTGGGCAGGCAGCAAAAAGGGGGGGACCCGCAATTGCCTTCCATGACAGACACGGAGGGTGTAGTGGAAGGCATTCGTTTCAAGCCGGAAGGCCAGTTCAACGAGTTCTACGTGAGAGGGGGCCTGACGGGAACCCTGTACAGGGTCGCGCCTTCCAATTGGAATCACATGAACTGGACAGTGACCACGCACCCGCTGGCCTGTCTGTTGGCGATGAACACGTACGACTGCCAAGGCTGCACCGTGCACGGGCAAGTGCTCTACCACCCACCAAGGCATTTCTCCATGTCGCCGATAAAGCCCTCGGTGTACGTTGTGCTCACCAGGGTGGTGAAAAGAGAGGCGATACAAATGACTAACTGCAACTTCGCAGAGAACATAGGCACTGTCGACTTTTACAATGACAGACTGGTGGCTTACCGCAAGAGGGTGGAGATGAACTATTCATCTTGACACACCTAAGTATGCAATAAGCACCCGCCCCATACACAAAGAGTCTTGGGTGAGGAGGGTTCATTTCATCTGTCACCGTTGACATTACAAGCACAACAGTAGTACAGGAGGCAAGGAGATGAGCTGGGCTACTACGCTGCACAAGCTAACACTGGAAGAGTTGATATGCCTCACGTCATCAAAGTCTCTAAGTGAACTCACTAAAGACTACGATATGAAGCCTAATCGAGTACAGCTGTTGATCAACAAGGAACGGTCCATGTGTGAGCTGGACAACAGTCTCACACCACCCCAAGCAAGTGCACAGGACGATCTCAATACTTACATCATTCTAAGGTGGTGTCCTTGGTTTTCCCAAACGTTCGGTGTGCTTTCGGATTCAAATCTTAACATGTCTAGGATCAGCGTGGCGCTAGCGGCACACCCCCCCCCCCCCACTGAAAAACCAGTGCCGCGAAATTCAAAAAAAATATTTTTTTAAAATATTTAACTTTCACACATTAAAGTCCAATACAGCTAATGAAAGACACAGATCTTGTGAATCCAGTCAACTTGTCCGATTTTTAAAATGTTTTACAGGGAAGACACAATATGTAAAGATGTACATCTATTACCTAAAAACACATTAGCATAATCCACCATCTTTTATTTGTCCACCAACACCAGTAGCCATCACCAATTCGGCTAAACTAAGATATTTATAGCCCCTAACCAAGAAAAAAACTCATCAGATGACAGTCTGATAACATATTTATGGTATGGGATAGGTTTTGTTAGAAAAAAGTGCATATTTCAGGTAGATGGCATAGGTTACAATTGCACCCACCGTCACAAATGGAATAGAAAAACTACTTAGAGCAACGTGTTTACCTACTTACTAATCATCAAACATTTCGTAAAAATACACAGCATACACGAATCGAAAGACACAGATCCTGTGAATACAGACAATATTTCAGATTTTCTAAGTGTCTTACAGCGAAAACACAATAAATCGTTATATTAGCATAGCACATAGCACATAGCAGCCCAGCATTGATTCTAGCCAAAGTGAGCGATAAAAGTCAACATCGCCAAAAGATATTAATTTTTTCACTAACCTTCTCAGAATTCTTCCGATGACACTCCTGTAACATCATATTACACAATCCATATAGAGTTTGATCGCAAATGTTTATATTTAGCCACCAAAATCATGGTTAGACAATGTGAAATGTAGACAAGCTGGTCAGAAAATGTCCTTGCGCCACTTAGACAGTGATCTACTCTTATACATAAATACTCATAAACGTGACAAAAAAATATAGGGTGGACAGGGATTGATAGACAATTTAATTCTTAATACAATTGCGGAATTACATTTTTTAATTTATCCTTACTTTTCAATACAGTTTGCGCCAAGCGAAGCTACGTCAAAAAACATGGCGTCCTAAGCCACTAAAATGTTTCGACAGAAACACGATTTATCATAATAAAAATGTCCTACCTTGAGCTGTTCTTCCATCAGTATCTTGGGCAAAGGATCCTTTCTTGGGAGAAATCGTCTTTTGGTGGAAAGCTGTCCTCTTGCCATGTGGAAATGCCAACTGCGTTCGGGATGAACTGAAAAGCGTGCCCAACTATTCACATCGTTTCAAAAATAAATGTCCCAAAATCGCACTAAACGGATATAAATTGCTATAAAACGCTTTAAATTAACTACCTTATGATGTTTTTAACTCCCATAACGAGTAGAAACATGACCCGAGTAATATTACCCCCTTCACTAATGCTTGGAACAGGTGCGGGCCGGTGTCCTCTAGGCGCATGACGCAGCTCCAAAAGAATGACTAGCCTCAGGGTTTTTTCATTTGTAGGGCCTGTGAACGCGCAATCGACCCCATTGGAATCGTCATCACGTAAAGGCATCCAGGGGAAGACGTAAGAAGTGTCCGTATAGTCATAGCAATTTCAGTGCCCTTTTAACTGACTTCAGAACAGTGGCCAACATTTCTGAAATCTGAATCCATGTCAGGGAAATTGCTGTAGAATGGGCTCTGTTCCACTTAGAGACAAAATTTCAACTCCTATAGAAACTATAGACTGTTTTCTATCCAATAATAATAATAATATGCATATTGTACGATCAAGGATTTTGTGGGAAGCCGTTTCAAAAATTACCCAATTAGCATAAATAGTCTAAACAGCGCCCCCATCCCCAACAGGTTAACATGCTTACGATCAGGCTGCTCAGGCTCAACAGTGAAGAAGCACCTATTCTCTTGGAGGTACTGACAGCAGTGTCGCTCGTGCTCAAGCAACCCAACGTACCGTACTCTCCAACGTGTCCAGATCCATCTCGAGCAGAGAGATTCATATTCTGCAGCTGAAAAGCATATTGCTGTGACAGCGCATAGTCTGAAATATTCCACGGGACACGAGATCCACATCATCGACTTAGACATCGACTATGTCGTCCACCAGAGTGCACAACCCTATTCGTACATACACACACAATCTCAGTGAACATAGGACCGCGACCACAGACATACCCTACGGCTGCTACAAATACGAGTCGGCTAAGAACTACCTACCCGGTGGCCTGTTCCACTTTGTGAAAGATGCGGATTCGTACGTGCCGACGCTACACGGGCTGAGCGCAGACTTACTCGGAACCCTAAAAGAGGTGGCTGTATGTGCCACCAGCAGCTCCATTGCAAATAGACCGTTCCTGAACACACCGCACCTGTACGAAGTGGAGCTCATCAACACGGGACAACAGTACATGAAGCAGGGAGACCGTTTCACAGTGCAGCTCCCTAACCGAGAGGACGAGACCCCGTGGAGGAGGTGATACAGGCTATTAAGCACGATCAGGAGTTGGACATATTCCAACTTGTTTCACCTTACACACCCCAGAGTATACTGTCAATGATGACACTGGTGGCAAACGGGGCTGACTATCATGAAGTGTCTGATGTGATGAGAACCAGCGCCGCCGCAGCTGTCAACGAGGACTTTAACGCTGGTATCATTAGCAACATTGTAGAGAATGACGTTGTGAAACGGTTTCTTAGGACCGTGGTCATGCATGCGATGAACATCGTGGAAAGTGTGCAAGGATTCGCAGGAGGACAGGTGGTGCGAGCCTGCAATGGTTATAATACCAGCGAAATCAAGACCGGTGACAGATTCATGGCCCAGCTGAACATGAACAGATGGCTTTTGTGAAAGACTCCATTGGAACCTAGATATGGACATTCCCTACTGTAGTTTGACTTTGTGTAGTAGACAGTTGCACTCTATCTTGTATTACCATTGTGACCTTGTGCCTAGGCAGTCACTTGTATAACATGTTGTGTTTTGTATCATAATAACCGTTGACAAATAAAGTGGCTTTAGACATGTACCTGTGTGACATACTTTTATTTGTTTCACAAAAGATACAAATCATAGTGTAACCTCAGCATCTAAACTAACATCACGTCAAATGGTTAGGTGATTTCCTTTTCGGGTTGCGCTCTGGGTTCTCGAAGGACAGCTTCTTACACTTTTTGATACCCTTCAGCAGGATATCCTTATCCTGGATGCTGTGGCGTCTAGCGTGGTTAGCATGTTCAACTTTAGCATAGAGCATCTGAACCATGCTACATGTGTCTCGGGAATGGTTGAGTCTGTTGGATACACAGGCTGCGTTAGAGTCACTGGCAGCCCCGGAGCTCACAGCCAGCTCGTTGCTCACAGTCAGGTCGTTGCTCACAGTCTGGCCAGTCACGATTGAGTTGTTAGGGCTATGGTTGTTGACTGCCAGGCTTTCGGTGGCAGACTCAGCAGCAGGAGCACTCTCTTCCTCCCCACATGCAATTGCTGTCCACCATTGCTCGCATCGCAGATGGCTACTGATATTGTGAGGTTCAACGGTCTTGTCTTTCAAAAGGGTTATCCACCAGTTTTTCTCCCGAAGACGATCCATTCGCAGTTCAGATCTCGAGTCGTCTCCCTTGTTACTCAACTATTGCGCTGGTATGGAAACAGAGTCTAGCAAACCACAGGCCAATGTTCAATAATACCAGTATGCATAGGAGTACAGTAATACACTGATCCAGACATTTATCCAGTGAACCAGAGTCTCTTGCTATTGTCCTGACTTTGGGCTCTAGATCCGTGTTGACCATGACGCTAGACCATATCATGTGCCACGTAGTGAGTGAGAGTGGTTGCGCCTTTACTTAATACAAGAGAAACCCTCTTCACTCTAACATCAACGTGGTCGCTCTCATAGCTGCCCAGTAGAGCACGTAAGCGGGCGCACCGCACAATAGGGGCGATGTGTACGACATGGGGGCGAAAGCCAGATGGGCCGTGTTGTAGAGAAGCAGCAATGCCATGAGAGTGCACCAGAAGACCGGAGGTGGGTTGTATTGGTCATAAGGGTGAAAAGGTATCTGCCCGCCATGTCCAAACTCTCGCTTGCTGTAGCTCACCTCGGGGCTGTCGACCTTAGACAGTCTCTCCTCCCTGTGCAAAGCCAGTGCCTCACCTTTGCTCGTGGTCGAGACAGCCGAGCACTGCAACTGCCTGGTCCTCTCGATTATGGTGTCCAGTTTAAGGCATACGTAAGATGTGAGCGATTTCACAGCCGCAGCCAAGAAGATCAACTTGTACCCAGCTAGCCACATTGAGTTGATTGGCACCAGATCCCCAAGTGCCAGGTCGTAGGACAGGTAGACTATGGAAAATGAGACAAAGTATAACCGAGTCCTTTGGTAGGGTGACATGAGTTCAATTGGATCGAACTAGTCTGACGAAGCCAATTGTGTTAATCCAGACAAACACTAGCGCTGTCCATTTTAGAATTGGGAACAGAGAGGGCCCTCGTCTGTCTGCGCATTCAATCCACGAGACAACGACCTCGGTACCACCGCAGACTTCGTAGTATAGCCAGGTGTAAATGTAGGTGGCTAAGAAGAATATTGACATGACCACTTTCTGGGAGACGGCTACACCAGCCATTGGGTCCACGATCACGCTGGTGTCACTGCCGCGGCTTCGTCTCTCCGAGCTCAGAACGGAAAGAATGGAACCGCTCATCAAGGTGACGCACACCACGAGAGACCACAGGCTTCCGAGTACACCCCATGTAAAAAAGGTCAACAATCTCATGATGTGTAAACAGATAGTGGCAGCAACCATCAGGGTTGAGATAGCCTTGACTATGTTGGCAACTACTTGCTTGACACGCTGCACCTCCATACAGGTCCGATTGAGCCAGCATACGATGGGAGGTAGGTAGAGGGGATGAACGTTTGTTGTCATCATAGTCCTGTTCAGAGAGGCGAACATGATCACGTCATGATCAGGTAAAAAGGTTCTGGGTAACATTGTATGTGGTAGGTTAGAGCGGACGAGACACACCGTAAGGTATTGAGTCTATGTGTTTAATGTGCGTTGACAGAAATCGATATTTGGGCCGCTAAGCTTGCTTTAGCACTCTAGCCGAGTCGCCCGTGTTACCCGACAGCGTGGTGCTTTCAAACTTGGAGACTGTTTCCTGTCCGATTGTAGTCATCCTATTGAACACGTTGTGGTTATAATATCGCCACTCACAGAATCCTTTGCACCTGAAGGTGTTCCCAGTCCTGTTACCTATATGTACGTAGTAGCAGTTTTGGCTGTTTCGCAGGTGATCTTGCAGTGCGTCTTCGTCCGGGACCCAGACGAGACCTAGTGTCGCACCGGCTTCGTCTCCTAAAACTGTAACATTGTTTCCCGTGGAGGGTACGGATTTCGCTATTAGGTATAGTTTGCCAGCGTGCATAGCGTCCTCCCCGGGAACCGTGGTGTTTTCCACCTCGCCTGTGTGGTACACCGTACCCGATGTGGATGCAATGGAGCCCACCAGCTGCAGGACTCGCCTGACCATTGACGGCTTTGACACGATAGAGTGTAGTACGAACCATAAATGGTCACTTACAATCGGTACGTTCTTGAGCGCAATCTCTGTCACGTTGGACACCAGGGTGATGCGACGCAGGCGTCGGGTCTGTCGGTCACCCAAGCCGTCGCTCCTGATCATGTCGTGGAACTGTTGGAGAGACTTGTTCCACTCCGAGACAAATGTGTGGATCGGGATGGAGGGGATGTACAGTTCCTCGGTGCCTGTGTAGCTGTTTATACACCGTCTGGCTATCAGTGAGCTCCCTTTTGCGATGTAGGTGTTGTACAGGTCCACGATAGAAGAGTATTCTTCGGCTTGACAGACAATGGGCATTAATCTGACACACACGTCTCCGACTCCGGGACGGTGCTTGGTAGTCGAAGCGATCAGTTGAGAGGGTACGTGATTGAAGTCAAGATTACCCAGGGCTAGGTTGTTCCATTCACCCTTATAGCCGTTCAGCCCCGATACCAGCACCTGGTTATCGCTGCTGTCATCAGTCACCAACTGCCTCCGTTGGAACGTTGGCTGTTTTGGGGCCGCTGCCAGAGGTTGTTTGTTGAGCATGAACGAGATGGACCTCTGCATGGTCATAGTAGGATACGGTATAGTCTCGAAGGTTGAGTGTGAGATTGTTGTACACTGTTGGAACGTGTGTCGTTAGTGGCTTGCTTACTGCCGTGTAAACAGTTTATCATCATAACCCATTCCCAATAGATCGACTGACATGACAAGTGTATAAAAGGAAACATAACACTTTACACCCAAGTATGTTTTGCAAGACTTTATTTCGGTTATGGGATACATCAACACCTATAATAGAAACCATTTCAAAGGATGTACAAACAAGTATGCTCCCAATATGGTACCGTACACTGTCCGGCTAATGCAGTGTGGACATGTATTCTATATCTTTGTGACAACAGCCGAGATGAAATCAGCCACTGAATCAGCCACTGAGGTGGAATTGTTAAGGCCTCCTCTTCCACCAGAGGGTACCGAGTACCCGGCTTGTTGTTTGTTCATCACTGCCATAGTCGCCTGATGTGCTGGTGGCTGAGACTGTTGACCGTTGTCTGACGAGGTTGTTGCGGTCGCCATCTCTTCCGTGTCCATGGTGACCAGGTCACAGCTCTCCTCACTTGAGCCGATATTGCCACGCTTTGAGATCTGCTTCGTAAGTTCGCGTAGTTCGTTCATCAATTTAGAGACATCACCAGGATCGTGTTCATCATCCTTGGCTTGTTTGCGCGCACGCTTATACGGAGTGTCTCTCGCCAAACTCTGCAATGTATCCATACTGGACTGGTTAGACGCGGCCTCCTGTGACACCGAACTGCGCTGCTGTTCTACAATTACGTCTCTTATGCTGGACTTTATCGAATCTATCATCTTCTCTTGCTCTTTCTGGGATACTGCCTGTCTCTCGGATTCTTCCTTGTTGTACTCCATGGCTATCTTCCTCCTTTGCTCCTCGGTCAGAGTCCCGTACTGAACAGATTTCCCACCAAGATTAGGTGAACCGCTCGGGTTGTACATAGTTTCCCCCCTGAAGAACCCTTGCCCCGCCTGCTGCTGCTGCTGCTGCTGCTGGTGGTGGTGGTGAGGATTCCACAGATGTTGGGCTTGAGGTTGGGTAAAATTCTGAAGTGCGGGGACCAAATGCATGAAACTCTGGAGAGCTTGCAGTTGTGCTTGCGACTGCTGATATTGTTGATGCTGAGGCAGAGCCGGCTGCGGCTGAGGTAGATTCGTCTGCTGCTGCAAAAGCTTGATCAGATTATCTATTTGGGTCTGAGTAACGGCCATTTTATCTTCCATCTGTTTGTGATCAGGCGACGGCGTATCTCCTGTAGGGTATGTCACTCCCCTGTTAGTATCTTCGTCAGTAGGTTTAATACCAGCGCAGAGTTTTGTTTTCACCCCAGTGCGTTGTGTGAAATCATTTGCTCCTTGCATCGTGAACAATGTGTCCGGATCGTCAGGACATGTCAGTCTCTGAGTTAGTACGGTATTCTGAACCTTGATGGCCTCTAATAGATCCTTCAGCGCTCGCACCTCCGCCGCTTGGTGTAGCACGGCCTTCCTTAGGGAGATAACTGTCTCTGTGATACTCTGGCCCTGTGAGCTCTCGTCCAATGCCTCTGAGGGCGCTACGGTCGGGCCACATACAACCGGCGCCGTATCCTTTGCGTCGATGCCCGCGTCGAGGGCCGAGTCCTTCAGTGTGGAGAATCCCATCCTGGTCATTGTCTGGGCCAGATGTTGACCTGTCACCATGGTGCAAAAGCAGCCCGGTCTCATGGGCACAGAGACTAAACTACACTCTTCCGTTATGGGGCCACTCTTGTTATCTCCCACTGTGCCTAAGCTGAAGGCGATACTCATCTCGGGATTCAGTACGCAATTGGTGTACTCGGTGTCATCGCACTCCACACAGCAGTACAGGTAGGTTTTGTCAACTGACCTACTGTGCACGTGCCAGTAGCACTTAACGCGACCAATGTCCTTTTTGACTTTGTGTAGAAATACAGCCTTTCCGGGTTGAGGCTGACACGCTCCAGAGTAAGCCATGTCATTGCTCACGATGAAATCTTCCTCGACTCTGGGTAATTCTCACCCTGAGACACTCCATACACGCTACACACCCCAACGAGGAACTTGTCACTCTGACTAGAACCAATAGTAGCCATGGCCTCTGTGTAATCGGCATCGTTGGTGCCGTAGCACTCTGTGCAGAAGATCGGCACAAATAGAGACGGGTCGGAATGCAGAGGCCCTTCGGGGTACTCGCTTCTATCTGCATAGTCGACTAGGGTCATGCTGGTAATGTTTACCACAGCTCTCTTCTTGTCCTGGGTTGACACTTTCACAAACGCGCACATGTCTTTCTGGCAGAACACGGGGCCTACCCTAGACCCCTGGCTCACCAAGGGTCTTATCTCGCTGGGGGACATTGCAGAAGAGGAGAATATCTAGGCTTCTGTCGCCTATCGGTTAGTGCGAACCCGAATGACAACGGTCCACCTTGGTGTTGAAGATGAGATTGTCTCCCCAGACAAAGTCCTTGTCAAACTCGACAAGTTTCCGGAGCGCGAGACTAGAGATGTGTGTCACGGTCTCCACTGTGCAATAGGGAGGTGTACAGGTTACAGGGAAGCTGTGCCTTTCGCTCTTGCTTTGGGTACGCGTCAGCTCGAATATCAGTTCCGATAGCCTCATAGAGTCCGACAAGGACATTTGGAACATGCCACGTAAGTAGGCTCTAGTCCTGCCTTCGTCAACATCGCTCTCTTTAGCAGGTGTAGACGAAGCGCCTTTACACCATTTACAATGTGCACTGTTTACTATGACAATTACGTGTTTGGAACTGACACGGAATAAGCAGTGGCCATCCCACAGTAAGCTGCAACACGAACCTATAAGCCCTCCTGCCACAGTACACTTATCACTTTCAATAACTCCAGCCACGGCCAGGTATAAGTCTCCGTTTTTACCAACAGCGGAAGATGGCAGAACGGGCTTCCTCTTCACCTTCTTGTTCTTCGTCTCCTTCTGGGTGTTATTCTCAGCAGCTTCCATCATCGACCGAGGGTGGTCGAGTCAGCCTCCCAGAGACAGGACAATGGAATAAGAGGGTAAGGGTTAGAACTGACCGGGATGACGCGAACACACAACCTCAGACTAAGAGGCGAACCACTGTCTGCTACAGTCACCATCAGGCTACCCCGGGTGAGAGGCGAGCATCCATTTCCATTAGTAACCCTAACATGCCCCGCGATGGATATTCAGAGTCCTCAGAGGATGGGACCCCGAACGACGGTTCCCCTGACACAAGAGCTGCATCCAAGAGAGGATATTCTTCCAATATGGCAGCGGACGCTATATTCCACATGTTCCCTGAGCCCGTGGAGCAACAGGATCAGGAGCTGTACAAGCTCAGCGAGAATGACCGCTTCTTACAGAAACAATACCCCATGCTGTATATGAACCTCAACGCTAGCGAGTATCCCGCCATAGTCGAAGTACAGTACGAGAATGAGGGTATCGGTTGTCCCGTGTGCGAATTAGACAAGAACACATTGGACTCCATCAAAGTGCTGAAGTCCCATGAGGTGAAAGGCTACCTCGACTCTTACAACCACAGGTTCACAGAGCAAGTCAACATTCATCTAGGCCACAGCATGAGGGATGACAATGTCATAGATGTTTTACAGAACATGTCCGTGGACCTGATTAGCAAATCGTACTCGCTAGCCAATGCCGCTTCTCTACGCATCATGAACCGCATTTTCGTTCCGGACCACGACGTGGCTAAGGTTCACAATGATGCCGTTAACCTGTCTAGGATCAGCGCGGCGCTAGCGGCACACCCCCCCCCCCCCCACTGAAAAACCAGTGCCGCGAAATTCAAAACAATTTTTTTTTTAAAATATTTAACTTTCACACATTAAAGTCCAATACAGCTAATGAAAGACACAGATCTTGTGAATCCAGTCAACATGTCCGATTTTTAAAATGTTTTACAGGGAAGACACAATATGTAAAGATGTACATCTATTACCTAAAAACACATTAGCATAATCCACCATCTTTTATTTGTCCACCAACACCAGTAGCCATCACCAATTCGGCTAAACTAAGATATTTATAGCCCCTAACCAACAAAAAAACTCATCAGATGACAGTCTGATAACATATTTATGGTATGGGATAGGTTTTGTTAGAAAAAAGTGCATATTTCAGGTAGATGGCATAGGTTACAATTGCACCCACCATCACAAATGGACTAGAAAAACTACTTAGAGCAACGTGTTTACCTACTTACTAATCATCAAACATTTCGTAAAAATACACAGCATACACGAATCGAAAGACACAGATCCTGTGAATACAGACAATATTTCAGATTTTCTAAGTGTCTTACAGCGAAAACACAATAAATCGTTATATTAGCATAGCACATAGCACATAGCAGCCCAGCATTGATTCTAGCCAAAGTGAGCGATAACGTCAACATCGCCAAAAATATATTAATTTTTTCACTAACCTTCTCAGAATTCTTCAGATGACACTCCTGTAACATCATATTACACAATGCATATAGAGTTTGATCGAAAACGTTTATATTTAGCCACCAAAATCATGGTTAGACAATGTGAAATTTCGCTCAGCTGGTCAGAAAATGTCCTTGCGCCACTTAGACAGTGATCTACTCTTATACATAAATACTCATAAACGTGACTAAAAAATATAGGGTGGACAGGGATTGATAGACAATTTAATTCTTAATACAATTGCGGAATTACATTTTTTAATTTATCCTTACTTTTCAATACAGTTTGCGCCAAGCGAAGCTACGTCAAAAAACATGGCGTCCTAAGCCACTAAAATGTTTCGACAGAAACACGATTTATCATAATAAAAATGTCCTACTTTGAGCTGTTCTTCCATCAGTATCTTGGGCAAAGGATCCTTTCTTGGGAGTAATCGTCTTTTGGTGGAAAGCTGTCCTCTTGCCATGTGGAAATGCCAACTGCGTTCGGGATGAACTGAAAAGCGTGCCCAGCTATTCACATCGTTTCAAAAATAAATGTCCCAAAATCGCACTAAACGGATATAAATTGCTATAAAACGCTTTAAATTAACTACCTTATGATGTTTTTAACTCCTATAACGAGTGAAAAGATGACCGGAGAAATATAACAGGCTAAACTAACGCTTGGAACAGGAGAGGGTCGGTGTCCTCCACGCGCGTTACGCAGCAAGAAAAGACTTGCTAGCTACAGGGTTTTTTCATTTATAGGGCCTGTGAACGCGCAATCGACCCCATTGGAATCGTCATCACGTAAAGGCATCCAGGGGAAGACGTAAGAAGTGTTCGTATAGTCATAGCAATAACAGTGCCCTTTTAACTGACTTCAGAACAGTGGCCAACATTTCTGAAATCTGACTCCATGTCAGGGAAATTGCTGTAGAATGGGCTCTGTTCCACTTAGAGACAAAATTTCAACTCCTATAGAAACTATAGACTGTTTTCTATTCAATAATAATAATAATATGCATATTGTACGATCAAGGATTTTGTGGGAAGCCGTTTCAAAAATTACCCAATTAGCATAAATAGTCTCAACAGCGCCCCCATCCCCAACAGGTTAAGCAGTTCATTGGTCTTGCGTCTACATGTCAAGCCTTGATGAAATACAAGCACAACGACAATGACAGGGTTCCAGCGCCTAATCCTCTGTTATAACCCTTTCGGCAATAATAAGGTACTATATATAACCTTACCATATCGTAGTGTGACTGACTGTGTTATCCTAATGTAGTTTATGCAACAGAAAGATTTTACATTTATTCTGCCTGGAGCCCTTCACCGAAAACCCCAAATAGCACCATGGGGCTCCTGATAGTGATCTCACTCTCATGGCTCCCATACCTCATCTGCGCCCCTGTCAACAACAGTGATCCTTACGGATATGCTCCTTACGTTTGGATCACGGCCAGCTCATGCAGCAGACAGACAGGCTGGTGTCAGGGTAGGAGCCAGAGCGGCTTCGCTTTAACCGTAAACAACTACACAAGAACTAGTGACAGATGCACACACTACTGCCCGGGGATGATCTACGCCCACTGGAGACCCTTACGGGAGTCGGTGGCCGATCTCAAAAAACATCAAGCCGAAGGCTCCATACTTGGCGCTTATGTTAAGAGGTTGGACAGGACCTCCTGTCTAGTGGTCCCAGGGGGGTTCGATTGTTCAGACCGCGTTGTTGTGGACACCCCTTTGAACAAGGTTTCAATTCTACTCCACGCCACACCTGCTAACAGAGACTATTACTTCGGCGGGGACCCCATGGCAGACTGCGGGCCCGATCCTCAGTGCTCAGCTTACAAGCTGTTGAGGAGGACGCTACACGCCCCCGACGCAAGCAGAATATGGCCCGAGACAGATGAGGTCCTTACAATCCGGAACTCACCTTACGCGTGTGTTCTCACCTACATAGGCCTCGGGGACTCCGAGTCGATAGGCACATGTTATGCGCAACTGGGGGACAATTGTTTTCATTCCAAAGGCAACCGGTTCTGCATAGCCAATTCCAGAGCACCTGGACTGGGCATAACCAACGCAGATAGTGCCGCATCGGCGCCCATTGCCATCTGTGAGGTCTCGAGTGTCATGAGTCTAAGGAATCGCGACCCCGCATACAACCCCACTGCTACAGAGATCAGGGACTTTATCACACCCTCCTCCTGTGATGCCACCATTCTCTCTCTGAACCGAGCCATTTACAAGTCAAACTTTCTATCGGTAGAGCTCGACGTACACACGTTCTACACGGTGGCAGAAGCGAGCCATGTAATCATGAAGGTTAAATTTGACGAGTGCCTCATTCCCATAGCATCCACAAGCCGAGATCTTCCCCAGGTCGTGAGCACCGTAGCAGAAACGCTATCCAAGGTACGAGTGTCCACGCACTCGGCCGCTATCATGCTGGACGCTACTGACTGGGGTACGACTGAGTGCCAGGGGTTACAATGGCAAGGCTCGAATTTCACCAGGGTTGCAGCAGATCTCGCATCAGCCCTCATCAGAGAGGGGTCGGTGAAACTATTCCTCAGGCTGCCCAGGTCCCACAAGCTGTTGAGCACCATAGACCTCTTGCAGCTGGGCTCGTTCGACGCTTTCGTCACACCCCAGGGGTTGGTTGACGTGAATAAACCTGGCCACTGTCAGAACATGTGGGCGCCCGGGAGCGGAGACGACACCTCGAAGGGGGTTATGGCATACCTCTTGACTATGCTAAGGCAACAGGTCAGGGCCAACAAGGTAATCTTCACACTGTCTCTTACAGGGGGACTGAAGATTAGGCCGCTGGAAAATAGGGGTTCTCAGCAGACCGAGATAATGGGCGATCTATCTTTGGCTGACATGGAAACGAACACTGTGTTAAACTGTGAAGAGAACCTAAGCACCAAGTGCTGCTCCGGGTCCAGTGCAACTCTGTGGGCTAGGAACCTGATGGTGAACATCACCGTGACCACTACTTCATTCGAGATGCTCAAGCGGTTTCCCGAGCTGGTGGCGGTCGCGTTCGGTGTAAACCAGTTTGTGATTTCCCCGATTGATTCCGATTTCAAACGAGGCGTTCGATCCGACACCCCAGGGATACTGGGTATCACGTCGGCAGTACACAGGCTCAGGGACTGGAAGAGGCAACAGATAGCGGCAGGCATATCTACTGTCCCAGCAAAGTCTAGCGACAGAAGCAGGCGCTCCGCTTCTGATGTCAACAACTCAGGGGTGATGAAGTTGGACGCCGTCCGCATCCACATCCCGGAAAACCAATACAAGGACCCGGCCTCTGGTTCAAAGAACTGTCTCGACCCCCAGTACAACATAGGTTTGAGTAGCACGATTGTGTGTCCCGGGCTCATAGCCGCTCACGGGGCTTTGGGTATATTCAAGGAGCCCCACAGGGAGCTCTACAGCACCAGCTACGATAAAATCTACATAGCCGATTTGTACAAGCTCGAGTCGTGCACACCGGGAGAACCCAGCAACAAGGCCGCTATCTCAACGACACCTCCTCAGGTCGCAGTGAACATCAACACATTCATCCCCACCACAGATCTTAACCACTATATGGTAGGCATCCTGGATTCGGCACGCGTTGTCGAGTATGCGCCTCCTGTGAACAAGGTGTGCACCGCATACAACACGGGGGACATCACACACAGTATGAACTTGGTGTGGGTGGACGACGGTTATACTGTCGACAAACCTGTGGTTGAAGCCAAACACGGTGTGATAGTGAAACCCGTACAAGCTCTGTACTTTGTCTCCAACTTCACCCCGGGCATGACTATATCAACCTGAATGTGAGTTGTGTAAATTACGACGTGAGCTCCCTACGACCCTGTCTGATTGCCATATGCGGCGGAGACAACAGTTGCAGGAAGGACTACGGGAGGCTCTGCAACTCGGCGCACGAGATCATCAACGACGCTCGCAGGGCCGGAGAGCTGATGAGGGAAGGACTCGAGGAGCTAGCTGTACAGGAGAAGAAGGCTAGGATGTACGAGCTGCCTGACAACGCTCCCTTCCCCTGGCTTGACAAACCACAGGGAGGCAGCGCTAGGCGCAAGAGGTTTCTTGGTATCGTGACAGGATCAACAGCCTTAGGGTTGGCGTGGCACGTTTCTAATAGGGTCGACAAATTGGAGGAGCAAATGGACACGCTCAAGAACTCATACGTTTTCGTGTCCAAAACCTTAGTGGAAGTGAGCAACAAGCTCGACTCCAACATAGCCCTAGTCAATGGTAGGATCGAGGACCAGGAGAAGAAGATACAGAAGAATAACGACATCGTCAACAGCAACTTTGCCATGATGAGGGACGCAATGATGAGGAACACGGAGGCCGCTTTGCGTGACACCAACATCAAGTTCTCAGTCATGGCCAGTTATCAAATGTGGTATGCTCAAATGCAGAGCGTCACCCATCAGATGACGCAGGCCGCCATGCACACCAAGTTCATGACCAGAGGAGTGGAAAATTGTCTGAGGCAGATAGCATCGAAGCGCTCAGGCAGTTGCCCCAGTGGCATGGCAATCATGCAGGAGCACCCAGGCCTGTCCGAGTTTCCCACGGTCGGCACAGCCCTGTACAAAGACAGAAAGCTTTTCATAGCACACTCTATCCCGGGGACCGTTAAGAAGACCGTAGTAAGAGGGATCATACCCATGCCCAAGATGAGCACGGACGGAGTCCCTTGCTGGCCAGACTACAAAGTATGGTTGATAGATGGCAAGTATTACGAACCGTCCGACTGTTATGGCAAGTACTGTCACAAACCCGAGCTTCACGAGAGGTACCTGAGATGCGTTAAGGAACCAGGTGAATGTAAAACAGTATGCTCCCCTTGTCACCGAGGTATTTGTTACCAGGATAAGAAAGTCACTTGGATGGAGGGTTCTGCCTCCATAGAGATCGAGTCTCCTCCGCTGAAACCCTTCTCAAGGCCGCACATATCGGACGGACCCATGTCTTTCTCAGAGTTGGTGAAAGACAGCATTCCAGAAATGTCTGAGCTTGAGTTGCTGCGTGCCATCAACACCAGCGTGAAGCTCATGGACGTGAGAGACGACCTGGATAATATAACAAGAAACCTACAAGAGTTTGACAAGCGGTATGATGAGATTACGGCTAGCAGGGTAACGTTCGGAGGTTGGCTTTCAGGATTTGCCAGTGATGCGGCCCTATGGACATCTGTAGCTATTCTCATGACGTGGTCCACGGCGCTATCATTTGGGATCGGGTACATGTTTTTATTTGGTGGTGGTGGTGGTGGTGCAGGTGGCGGTGCAGGTGCTTTAACCTGTCTAGGATGAGAGTGCCGCTAGCGGCACTCCCCCCCCACCCCCACTGAAAAACCAGTGCCGCGAAATTCAAAAAAAATATTTTTTTTAAATATTTAACTTTCACACATTAAAGTCCAATACAGCTAATGAAAGACACAGATCTTGTGAATCCAGTCAACATGTCCGATTTTTAAAATGTTTTACAGGGAAGACACAATATGTAAAGATGTACATCTATTACCTAAAAACACATTAGCATAATCCACCATCTTTTATTTGTCCACCAACACCAGTAGCTATCACCAATTCGGCTAAACTAAGATATTTATAGCCCCTAACCAAGAAAAAAACTCATCAGATGACAGTCTGATAACATATTTATGGTATGGGATAGGTTTTGTTAGAAAAAAGTGCATATTTCAGGTAGATGGCATAGGTTACAATTGCACCCACTGTCACAAATGGAATAGAAAAACTACTTAGAGCAAAGTGTTTACCTACTTACTAATCATCAAACATTTCGTAAAAATACACAGCATACACTAATCGAAAGACACAGATCCTGTGAATACAGACAATATTTCAGATTTCTAAGTGTCTTACAGCGAAAACACAATAAATCGTTATATTAGCATAGCACATAGCAGCCCAGCATTGATTCTAGCCAAAGTGAGCGATAAAAGTCAACATCGCCAAAAGATATTAATTTTTTCACTAACCTTCTCAGAATTCTTCAGATGACACTCCTGTAACATCATATTACACAATCCATATAGAGTTTGATCGAAAATGTTTATATTTAGCCACCAAAATCATGGTTAGACAATGTGAAATGTAGCTCAGCTGGTCAGAAAATGTCCGTGCGCCATATTAGACAGTGATCTACTCTTATACATAAATACTCATAAACGTGACTAAAAAATATAGGGTGGACAGGGATTCATAGACAATTTAATTCTTAATACAATCGCGGAATTACATTTTTTAAATTATCCTTACTTTTCAATACAGTTTGCGCCAAGCGAAGCTACGTCAAAAAACATGGCGTCCTAAGCCGCTAACATTTTTCGACAGAAACACGATTTATCATAATAAAAATTTCCTACTTTGAGCTGTTCTTCCATCAGTATCTTGGGCAAAGGATCCTTTCTTGGGTCCAATCGTCTTTTGGTGGAAAGCTGTCCTCTTGCCATGTGGAAATGCCAACTGCGTTCGGGATGAACTGGAAGCGTGCCCAGCAATTCACAGCGTTTCAGAAATAAATGTCCCAAAATCGCACTAAACGGATATAAATTGCTATAAAACGCTTTAACCTGTTGGGGATGGGGGCGCTGTTTAGACTATTTATGCTAATGTGGCTAATTTTTTAAACGGCTTCCCACAAAATCCTTGATCGTACAATATGCATATTATTATTATTATTGGATAGAAAACAGTCTATAGTTTCTATAGGAGTTGAAATTTTGTCTCTAAGTGGAACAGAGCCCATTCTACAGCAATTTCCCTGACATGGAGTCAGATTTGAGAAACGTTGGCCACTTTTCTGAAGTCATTTAAACGGGCACTGTCGTTGCTATGACTATACGGACACTTCTTACGTCTTCCCCTGGATGCCTTTACGTGATGACGATTCCAACGGGCTCGATTGCTCGTTCACAGGCCCTACAAATGAAAAAAACCTTTAGCTAGCAAGTCTTTTCTTGCTGCGTAACGCGCGTGGAAGACACCGACCCTCTCCTGTTCCAAGCGTTAGTTTAGCCTGTTATATTTCTCCGGTCATCTTTTCACTCGTTATAGGAGTTACAAACATCACAAAGTAGTTAATTTAAAGCGTTTTATAGCAATTTATATCCGTTTAGTGCGATTTTGGGACATTTATTTTTGCAACGATGTGAAAAGTTGGTCACGCTTTTCAGTTCATCCCGAACGTAGTTGACATTTCCACATGGCAAGAGGACAGCTTTCCACCAAAAGACGATTTCTCCCAAGAAAGGATCCTTTGCCCAAGATACTGATGGAAGAACAGCTCAAGGTAGGACATTTTTATTATGATAAATCGTGTTTCTGTCGAAACATTTTAGTGGCTTAGGACGCCATGTTTTTTGACGTAGCTTCGCTTGGCGCAAACTGTATTGAAAAGTAAGGATAAATTAAAAAATGTAATAACGCAATTGTATTAAGAATTAAATTGTCTATCAATCCCTGTCCACCCTATATTTTTTAGTCACGTTTATGAGTATTTATGTATAAGAGTAGATCACTGTCTAAGTGGCGCAAGGACGTTTTCTTTACCAGCTTGTCTACATTTCACATTGTCTAACCATGATTTTGGTGGCTAAATATAAACATTTTCGATCAAACTGTATATGCATGTTGTAATGTGATGTTACAGGAGTGTCATCGGAAGAATTCTGAGAAGGTTAGTGAAAAAATTAATATCTTTTGGCGATGTTGACTTTTATCGCTCACTTTGGCTAGAATCAATGCTGGGCTGCTAATTGCTATGTGCTAAGCTAATATAACGATTTATTGTGTTTTCGCTGTAAGACACTTAGAAAATCTGAAATATTGTCTGTATTCACAGGATCTGTGTCTTTCGATTCGTGTATGCTGTGTATTTTTACGAAATGTTTGATGATTAGTAGTTAGGTAAACACGTTGCTCATTGTAATTATTCTAGTCCATTTGTGATGGTGGGTGCAATTGTAAACTATGCCATCTACCTGAAATATGCACTTTTTTCTAACAAAACCTATCCCATACCATAAATATGTTATCAGACTGTCATCTAATGAGTTTTTTTGTTGGTTAGAGGCTATAAATATCTTAGTTTAGCCGAATTGGTGATGGCTACTGGTGTTGGTGGACAAATAAAAGATGGTGGAATATGCTAATGTGTTTTTAGGTAATAGATGTACATCTTTACATATTGTGTCTTCCCTGTAAAACATTTTAAAAATCGGAAATGTTGACTGGATTCATAAGATCTGTGTCTTTCATTAGCTGTATTGGACTTTAATGTGTGAAAGTTAAATATTTTAAAAAAATATTTTTTTTGAATTTCGCGGCACTGGTTTTTCAGTGGGGGGGGGGGGGGAGTGCCGCTAGCGGCACGCTGATCCTAGACAGGTTAAATTAACTACCTTATGATGTTTTTAACTCCCATAACGAGTAGAAACATGACCAGAGTAATATTACTCCCTCCACTAATGCTTGGAACAAGTGCGGGTCGATGTCCTCCAGGCGCATTACGCAGCAAGAAAAGACTTGCTAGCTACAGGTTTTTTTAATTTATAGTGCCTGTGAACGCGCAATCGACCCCATTCAAATCGTCATCACGTAAAGGCATCCAGGGGAAGACGTAAGCAGTGTCCGTATAGTCATAGCAATAACAGTGCCCTTTTAACTGACTCCAGAACAGTGGCCAAAATTTCTGAAATCTGACTCCATGTCAGGGAAATTGCTGTAGAATGGGCTCTGTTCCACTTAGAGACAAAATTTCAACTCCTATAGAAACTATAGACTGTTTTCTATCCAATAATAATAATAATATGCATATTGTACGATCAAGAACTTTGTGGGAAGCCGTTTCAAAAATTACACGATTAGCATAAATAGTCACAACAGCGCCCCCATCCTCAACAGGTTAACTAACCTTACAAAGAGGCGGTATAAAATGTTATAGACACCAAGACCCTTGTAAAGCTGTGTATATACTTGATCACCCTTTGTCTCTTTGCCTATCTATGCTTGAATAAATGTCCTAAAGACTCTGTGTCCTTGTGATTGTGTCTTTTATGATATGAAAGTAGGAATGGTGGGAGAGGTAACAAAGATAACCACACTGATTTCCAAACCGCTTCTTTCATTAAACATCTTTATTACACGTTATTTATTTCACTTTACACAATGGTCTGTCTATACAATCGGACCAATACATTGTTATTATACACTTTCTGTCTGTAAAGCTCACATGTGGTCACAGGTGATCTGTATTCAGATCAGAAAGTCATTGAAACACGACAACGATCTTGGTGTGGATATCATGCCTATCTCCCGATGGTCTGTAACTAACTGGCATCAGAAACACTGCCACAGTCCCGGACGCGACAACTCCTCCGCCTGAGCGCAACACGACCGATGCGTCTCCCCTTGAGATAACCAAATCGGCACGTTCCACAATTGCCAGGTCTGGTTGCTTCTCAGGGATCACCATCTCTTTCGGTGGCTGGAACCACTCGCCCGAGTGTTTCCCAAAGAACCAGCCCCCGGGGTAGACTGACGTGCATTTGTTCAAGCGAATGTAGTGATCAACGATCATGGAACCCTTGACATGTATGTTGCGTATACTCCCGTTGACATCAGGTTCGATCTTGATATAACCTGTTCTGTTCATAGGCAGCTCTTCTGGGTCTTCTTTCTCTTGGGCCAGTATAAAATTAGGTGCCATGACCAGTACACCGTGTGAGCTAACGGCAGGGTCATCTTTATCGGTATAAACAACCAGGGCGCCATTAGCCTCTGTGTCATAGTGTAAACCCAGGCCCTCTCCGATGTCTTTGTCAAATTTAGCCAAGGTTCCCCTGGAAATGAGCACTCTGCCCTTTGATGTTAAATGTTCATAGTCCCCGAAGCGAACACTGGTGCCATCTCTGGATATGACAACATCGTTTTTGGATGATTCCATCTGGTCATCTGGGGTAGACTGGTAGCGTTGTGTTCTGCGCAGGTTTGAATGGATTACATTTGTGAAATCCCCTTCGATTTTCATATTCTCGTACAAATGTGACACAACCGAACCCTCCTTGTTGTTCGCGTTGTCGACTAATACATCCATGAACACTGAGCCATCATAGACAGTCCGCTTGGCCTGATCACATTCATAACTTGTGTGAGACATGGTTCTAGTCCACTGTGTGTTGACAATCTCTACTGCTATGGGATCCTAAGGAGCTAACAGAGTGTTAAGTGTACAGTGAATAAGCTCTGTTGATCACATTTATAGCCCCAAGCCTCTCTAACATAGGCTACAATATCCACCCGTGGGCTGACTATCACATACACACAGACAACATAATAAAGCTCCGGCTGGACACATGAGCCACGCTTGGATAGATAGAATTGGTCTCGGTTGGACATTTGAACTCGGTTTGGAAAAATTATCCATGGCCCCGTTAGAGACACGAGCCACGGTTGGATAGATAGAATTGGTCTCGGTTGGACATTTGAACTCGGTTTGGAAACATTATCCATGGCCCCGTTAGAGACACGAGCCACGGTTGGATAGATAGAATTGGTCTCGGTTGGACATTTGAACTCGGTTTGGAAACATTATCCATGGCCCCGTTAGAGACACGAGCCACGGTTGGATAGATAGAATTGGTCTCGGTTGGACATTTGAACTCGGTTTGGAAACATTAGCCATGGTTGGATAGATAGAATTGGTTACGGTTGGACATTTGAATTGGGGTGGGAAACATGAGCCACAGTTGGATAGATAGAATTGGTAAACATTATCCATGATTGGATATCTACGGTAGCTCCTCCTCCCGTTCACAGTCCCATACCCAGAATGTGCTCAGTCTGTCAGTGACTGGGCTAGGGTGAACATCTCCCTTGGCTATTATTTAACTTTGTCAAAGTTTGAAGATTTTCAAGTGCGAGGTAGAAACCCGGAGCCCATGGCCCCCACCTAGGCCAATTCAGGCCACATCGGTGCCTCATGTGGGTCTCGGGATTCATTGTTGGTCAAGGTTGGATAGCTTTTCAAATCAAACTTACCATATGGGACCAGACTCAGTTAGGACAGAACAGGGTAGGAAAGGGTAGAGTAGGAAAGGGTAGAGTAGGAAAGGGTAGAGTAGTACATAATATGATAGACACCCTTTGCCTGTTGAGAGCTATCTACGGTTATACTCACATCATTACTGGATGCCAAGAAGTGAGCAAAGGAAGAGCCCTTGTAACCGGGGTCGAATCTGTAGATCCTATTCTCTGGGTTACCACAAATGGTCACTGGTTTCTCTGTGTGTTGAAAAGACTGCAGGTGCTGGAGTTCTTCCATGGCGCTCTCCACGCCAACTCTCAAGGTGTTGCACATGTGTTTATTCTGGGCCTGAACCATGATGTTGATATCGAGGTGTAGGAGAACAGCCGCTAGTAACAGCCTCATCATTAAACTTTTTCCACACTGTCTCGGGGCTAGGCAAAGTGTGTAAGGGTTGGCATAGCGAGAGAACTCTCTCTCCACCTGGTAAAGGTGACCTAGGGCAGGGTTGACGTGATCATAGTTCTCTGAGCCCAAAGGGGCTAGGCAGAGTTTCTCAAGCAGAGGGTGTTTATACTTGAAGAGAGAGTCTCCAAATTGACTACTGGTAACACCCAACACCACGCCCCTGAAGAGTTCTATCTGAAACGGTTCCATACGCATTCCTTTGACTTGGAAATATTCAAACACCCTATCTATCATACGTTCAAACCGGTACATCACGGAGTTTGACTTGTCGTTCACCGACGCGCCGTACAGCTGTAACTCGAGCATCCTCGCTTTAGCACGCTCCACCCCGAGCTCCTTTATTAGCGCAGCTTGTGCAAATCGGTCTTTTATCAGTCGATTGTACTCGGTCATTCTATCGGTATTCATTCGCTCCCTTTCTCTGTTGATATCGGCCTTGGAGAGCCTGGCTCTCACGCAGTCGACAGCAACCCCGATAGGGGCAGACCTAGCGTTATCAATGGGGTCGCTCACCAACTCACTGAGTAACCACGAGGTCTCGCTGGGGTTTGAGGACAGCGCTCGGTGTCGCGATCGCAACCCTGTTGATGCGTTACACCCAGAGCTTAGCTGGAGCTCGGGTGAATCCGATAGTGTCATACTGTGCCCCAGTGAATGCATCACGGACAACATTTCCATGTGTCACACGGGTAAGGAGCAATCTAATCCCTCGAAATGGACCGTACTAGAGTTTGTGTTACCGATGAAAATTCACTTCAGATACTGTTGGCTTTTCTCGGGTGTGCCCTGCCACACAGCAAAGCGTTTGTTTACCAGACCGGAACCGTTAACCGATAGAGAATTGCTCTGGGTTAACCGCACTCTGATGACAGATGACGAACCGGAACTGTGCAGTCAGGTGTGTTGTGACAAGATCGCTTTACAGCAGGACATCAAAGCATTCTGGTTGACGACTGATGGCCGACTGGTCTACGTGGATAGACTCTCTGAAGATATCAAGTTCCGCCGCCTAAGACTGCAGAACCTGCGAGTGGCATTGTCACTGTGGACTACCATGAGGGCCTCGGGCTTGGCTCACGGTAACCTTATCGGAATATGCGGAGAGGCCGCCCGTCTAAGCAAAGGCAACTTCTATAACCTATACACGAAGTACCCTCTCCCGATTAACACCGACGGTGAAAAGAACCTTTCAATAGAGATAATGTGGGTGGCAGAGAAGACAATTGCCTCAAAAGAGATAAGGAGTGGTGGGGAGTTACTCCTGCAGCTGCAGCCTCTCTACTCTGCCTATTTCAGCTTCATGAAGGACACGTCGTGCGTTTGGGTGCTGAGTGGTTGGTGCAACAGGACTGTTGCGAGGTTGAGTCGTCGCTGAACCTCAGAAGGAACTGGATTACAAGGATTGTCATTAGATTGGCTCTCTTTCTGGCTATGCCGTGAACAAGGAGCAACTGGGACACAAAGCGCGGTTGGAAAAGCCTGTCGACGCGGGAGATGTAGACGGAAAGGGTTCCCGGTCGGATGCGTTACTTCAGGCCAGAGTCAATTGAGAGTCCTTTATCTGGGCATGTGGAGAGTACTCATATTAGAAAGCTGACTAGCTAAGACAAAAGGGTATATTAACTAGCAAATAGAATGTCAACACTGGGGCAGATTGAAATCAGGACAGTCAGCGCTGAACCAAGCACGATAATGTTTCCCAACCGGTCCAGGGGAGGCATCAGGCGAAAGTTACCTAACTACGCAGCTGGAAAGAAAGACCTGGCTGACGGTTGGGCTGCACAGATGCTCTCACGGAGGTTTGTCACCAAGCAGAATGTGAACGACGCTATTGCAGCGATGCGAGACAAACCTGTCGGGTATTACATTTTCATAAGGCCTGACAATATGGAACAGGACAGGTTTGAGGTGCTGGTGAGGCACCAAGATAAGACTGTTCGCTACAACATCCTTCCGGACGACGACTACAGCGCATACATCATGGACACCCTGGAGGGTGTAGAGATGCGGTACAATAGTATATCGGAGCTTGTAGAGCAATGGGACGACAGCAGCGACGACTACGAGATGATCAGAAACATGGAGCTGGACGAGAATTATTCTGGATCAAAGACCAGTGACACCATGAACGAGTCCCAGGGTGCAAAGGGTTTGACACAGCAGCGGGAGAGGCTAGACAGCGTGTGCAATGTAATAGGGACCGTAAAACAGTCAGATCGGACCAGACCCCCTCCGATCTACAGAACCCAGAAGCTGCAATACTACCGCAACACTGCGACCGGTGTCAAGGAGGAACCCAGCCCTATGAGGGTGGAATCAAAAGATCCGAGATCACAGAGTCATGGCAGCCTAGACAGCGTGTACAGTTCCCTAGCAAACGTGAAACTGTCTGACCGTTGCACACTGCCCAGTATTCACAGAAGTCGTAAGGTGCTTCTGCACCAGGACATTGCTCCTCAGGTTGAAAAAGAACACGTGAACCCGGTACAGCATGACTATGAGCAGGCTGAAGGTACAAACAAGGATGGGGACTCAGAGTGCTATGAGGTTGACTACTACCAGGACGAGTACTATGATGTCAATCCAAACACTGTTACCAAGGCTAAGGTTGATTTTGGAGCAATTGGGAGAATTAGACGAGCAAACCCATTTCAGTAGCCACATCATTGCCCCCACTTGATAGAGAACACATTGTTTAATTTTACAGACCATGTATTATGTGTACAATAATGTTTGTACCTGTGTGTGTGTGTATGTGTATGTGTGCAGAATAAAGACAGAACCGTAATACATTTGCTACCTGGTGTGCTTTATTATCAACACAATTGTTATATGGCAGATTGTTTAGGAAATTTCATTGTGGATACAATAGCTAATGCCAAAAAGTGTGAGCGATCACTATTCTATGGCTTTCACGGCCTCTTCAGCTAGGAGCATCAGCTTGTTATCGTGATAAATCCAAAGTTTTTGTCATGCCCGGGTAGTGTATTTTGTCTTCTCCTATGCCTAGTCCGACACCGGTGTAGTGTGGTGGTCCTTCTCAGCGTGATGGACATCATTATCATTGTATGCGGCTAGAGCCTCTTCACTCAGAGCGTCCAAGGCTTTCACGGCCTGTGCCGCTAGGAGCATCAGCTTGTTGTCGTGATAAATCCAAAGTCTTTGTCATGCCCGGGTAGTGTATTTTGTCTTCTCCTATGCCTAGTCCGACACCGGTGTAGTGTGGTGGTCCTTCTCAGCGTGATGGACATCATTATCATTGTATGCGGCTAGAGCCTCTTCACTCAGAGCGTCCAAGGCTTTCACGGCCTCTGCAGCTAGGATCATCAGCTTGTTATCATCTTGCTGTAATATATAATCGTACATGTCTGCCTTGTCCATAGGTTGCATGTTCGCATGGGGTTCTGCTAGGATAGTCTTCATGGTCTTGAGAACACCTTCCAGGTTACGATCAGTATTTTCTAATAGCTCATCATCAACAAGCACCGTGGGTACATTGATACCAAGGTAGCCTGTACAAACGCAGCACTGAATATCAATAGCCTGGTCATTGTAGCGTTGTAGCATCACAAGTCCGACCTGTGCACTTGTTCAATAACAGTTATTGTAATGTCACCATAGCTCCGAATCGGACAACTGATACAACGTTAGGTCTGTTACTGAGTATAGAACGTGAGGACGTGCCCAGGGCTGTTCTCTACATCCCGACAATACTAATTTCTTCCAGCCAGCTCTGGTGGTCGCTTATGTGACTCTCACCTTATCTTTCGTCTACCACCTACGGTCTGTCAGAACCGCATTTAGGGAACTAGGCAGCTCTTCGCTGCCACTGTTAGATGGAACACATTGATTCACACGGTTCGAAAGACTCTAACGGGTTCGGTGACTCTCAGCAGGACACGGGTATTAACCTGTTGGGGATGGGGGCGCTGTTTAGACTATTTATGCTAATTGGGTAATTTTTGAAACGGCTTCCCACAAAATCCTTGATCGTACAATATGCATATTATTATTATTATTGGATAGAAAACAGTCTATAGTTTCTATAGGAGTTGAAATTTTGTCTCTAAGTGGAACAGAGCCCATTCTACAGCAATTTCCCTGACATGGATTCAGATTTCAGAAATGTTGGCCACTGTTCTGAAGTCAGTTAAAACGGCACTGATATTGCTATGACTATACGGACACTTCTTACGTCTTCCCCTGGATGCCTTTACGTGATGACGATTCCAATGGGGTCGATTGCGCGTTCACAGGCCCTACAAATGAAAAAACCCTGAAGCTAGTCATTCTTTTGGAGCTGCGTCATGCGCCTAGAGGACACCGGCCCGCTCCTGTTCCAAGCATTAGTGAAGGGGGTAATATTACTCGGGTCATGTTTCTACTCGTTATGGGAGTTAAAAACATCATAAGGTAGTTAATTTAAAGCGTTTTATAGCAATTTATATCCGTTTAGTGCGATTTTGGGACATTTATTTTTGCAACGATGTGAATAGTTGGGCACGCTTTTCAGTTCATCCCGAACGCAGTAGGCATTTCCACATGGCAAGAGGACAGCTTTCCACCAAAAGACGATTGCTCTCAAGAAAGGATCCTTTGCCCAAGATACTGATGGAAGAACAGCTCAAGGTAGGACATTTTTATTATGATAAATCGTGTTTCTGTCGAAACATTTTAGTGGCTTAGGACGCCATGTTTTATGACGTAGCTTCGCTAGGCGCAAACTGTATTGAAAAGTAAGGATAAATAAAAAAATGTTATTCCGCAATTGTATTAAGAATTAAATTGTCTATCAATCCCTGTCCACCCTATATTTTTTAGTCACGTTTATGAGTATTTATGTATAAGAGTAGATCACTGTCTAAGTGGCGCAAGGACTTTTTCTGACCAGCTTGTCTACATTTCACATTGTCTAACCATGATTTTGGTGGCTAAATATAAACATTTGCGATCAAACTCTATATGGAATGTGTAATATGATGTTACAGGAGTGTCATCGGAAGAATTCTGAGAAGGTTAGTGAAAAAATTAATATCTTTTTGCGATGTTGACTTTTATCGCTCACTTTGGCTAGAATCAATGCTGGGCTGCTATGTGCTATGTGCTATGCTAATATAACGATTTATTGTGTTTTCGCTGTAAGACACTTAGAAAATCTGAAATATTGTCTGTATTCACAGGATCTGTGTCTTTCGATTCGTGTATGCTGTGTATTTTTACGAAATGTTTGATGATTAGTAAGTAGGTAAACACGTTGCTCTAAGTAGTTTTTCTATTCCATTTGTGACGGTGGGTGCAATTGTAACCTATGCCATCTACCTGAAATATGCACTTTTTTCTAACAAAACCTATCCCATACCATAAATATGTTATCAGACTGTCATCTAATGAGTTTTTTTGTTGGTTAGGGGCTATAAATATCTTAGTTTAGCCGAATTGGTGATGGCTACTGGTGTTGGTGGACAAATAAAAGATGGTGGATTATGCTAATGTGTTTTTAGGTAATAGATGTACATCTTTACATATTGTGTCTTCCCTGTAAAACATTTTAAAAATCGGACATGTTGACTGGATTCACAAGATCTGTGTCTTTCATTAGCTGTATTGGACTTTAATGTGTGAAAGTTAAATATTAAAAAAAAATATTTTTTTTGAATTTCGCGGCACTGGTTTTTCAGTGGGGGAGGGGGGGGGGGGGTGTGCCGCTAGCGCCACGCTGATCCTAGACAGGTTAACTAATATCTGCTCCCAAATGTACCTCCAAGGTCTAGACAAAAGAGGAGTTGGGAACAATAATGGCGAGCAAGGTTAACAGTGTAGGGGAGCAAGGCACCGGACAATACGCTGGGTCGATAAGGGATGCCAACGTGAAACGACTGGTTCAAGCTTGGATAGGGCACACGCCTGCTAACCTGGACATGTCTTTTGAAAGGTTTCTGCTCATGTCATCACGGGAAACGAATGCCTTTGGTGTTGGGTTCGCAACAACGCACAACGAAATGATCAAGAGGATTCTCATTAGCTATGCTGGCTCTGTCGATATCATAAATGCCTTGTCTGGAGTCAGGAACACTAGACAAACCAGTCAACTCGGGTACGGAGTCGGGGACACTAGACTCCACAGTCCACTCGGACACGACCGATACAACGGCGACGTGGATCGACACGGTGCCTCTGGGTATGACTATGATGACGAGGATAGATTGTACGCGGAGGAGTTTGACGTGGACGATGATCTCGCAGACTACATCACTGAGATGAGGCTTCAAGAGGGGTTGAAACGAGGCCATGCTAGTCAAAGCAGAACACATCAGTGAGCTTAGCTTCTAGTAGCCTGGCGACCTTGGTGCTGGGGGTTCAACAGGTACAGTGAATGTGCAGGTTACACTACCCGCTTTTTTTCTATTATTAACTACAAGCAAACCGATAAGGACCAGTACAACTCTCTGTTATAGATCACACAAGGGAAAGACTCGATATGGAGAAGATTGACACCCGTATAAAAGCGTTCCTAGATAGGTACGGTCATACGAATGACAGTTCCAAGTTCCTGGGGATGAAGTTTCTAGTTTTTACAGCTTTGCCGGTGAACGCTCTACGTGCCATGGGTGTCACTGAGAGGTTCATATGTGACCATACACAACTTGTACAAACTCTCACCCAGAAGTGGCTGGGGCCACATGTTCGGATGCTGAAAGATGAGCAGGTAGAGCAAGTACAGCAGCAACAACAAGGAGAGAGGAAAAATAGACCATGGACGCAGGAGCACAATCGTGTCACCGCACGCTCCACAAGCCCTGATTTTGCTTATCGCACTCCAGCTGTGCCAGCTGATACGGTATATGCCACTTATCAGCAAAAGCCCGGGGACAATTGCTGCGGACACTCTGTGAGAGCTAACCATGTGCGGGATCAGAGCCCCGAAGCAAGGTGCGCTAAACCATCTCAAAGCAAACAGCAGCTGAGCTCAGAATCTAGATTGGATATGCGGTCTGATGTTACAAAGGGCATGAACCAGCCCAGGTCTGATGTCAGAAAGGACATGGGCCAGATGAGGTCCGCTGTGGAACTTTGGGGGTTAGAGTAGCACTAGGTCGACATATTAAACCAACATGATCGGAATCATCCATGTGACAAGACAAACAGAGTGCTCATTCCTCCAACCATGGGTAGGATTTGAGAAAAGGATGGATGTCTCACCAAAAAGGTTTAGATAAAAGGCAGTTGGGTCAGGAAAGCAGACCTGTCCTGAACAGTTTCCTTTGGTCTATATCATATTTAAGAGCAGACTCAACTCATAACACACTAGATCCTAATCATTTGGTTAAGGCTCACCCTTCTGTTAAAGCGTTTATCTGATCTGAGTGAAAGCCACTCGAGAGGTGCTGCCTGCGTCGCTCACACCAGCCGTGCCTGATACAGGACTCCGCTACCCGCAGCTGTAATGAACTATACCACAGCCCCAGTCTCAGCTCTAACCCACACCCCGACCAGCGGCTCCACAACCGGGACCCACTACCCTTACCTCCTCACGAACTGAAAAGAAGTCTAGCCCTCTCACTATACCAAGTCACAGCACGCTCACGACCAACCACCACCCTTTGCAGTTTTGTGAGAACCCAGACCATTGCAACCCTGTCCTAAAGGATATCCTTGACATGGATTATGCGGATGAACAGCTTCGAATCTACCACAAAGGTGACCGGGATACTGACGAGGATGACACTTATTACGAGGAGTCGTACGAGGACGACACTGACACTGGGGATGAGGGTCCCTTCGTGGAAGAAGAGGAAGAGTGTTATTGGTCAGACCCAGACATTGATCCCGCTCTCAGATACTACCTCGAGGATGAGGCTGCATACCGACGTGGTAATGGCCTAGACTTCTACGACGTAGGTGACGGTGGTGTTTGGTATAACCCTGGTGGATGCATCAAGTATGAAGGAAGAGCAACAGGAGTTGTTTTTGAAGAAGAATAACACCATTGTTTGCAAACCCTTGTGCTTATACATTATAACCTCAGATAGCTAATAATAAAGACACTCTCCATATCATTTTTACACATTGGGAATTGTTTATTGAAGCACTGTAACCTCCGATTGCTACTAATAAAGACACTCTCCATATCATTTGTACACATTGGGAATTGTTTATTGAAGCACTGTAACCTCCGATTGCTACTAATAAAGACACTCTCCATATCATTTGTACACGTGTGCATTGGTTGTTTATTGAATCACTTTGCATGTTGATTGTTATAGATACTTGCTACTTGTAATAAACCTCACCACCTAGGCTGATAGACGTTTCACCGCTGTATATCTCGTCTCTGGTGTGGCACAGAAGTAAGAACGCTGAAAGCATATCGTCTCTGGTGTACTCTCCCTGTACAGACTTCTTGCCACCGGTTGTCACGATGCTACCTTTCGCTGACTCTGCGATGGTTACCATTGCCATTTCTTCTCTCAATTTCCCCAGTAGCATTTTCCCCTGCTCGGCGTGCGCCTTGTCAGTGAGCCTATCCCCAGGTAGGGCTATGATGTCGCGTGTCTCCAACACACCAGCCATTATATCTGTGGCGACATTAACTCCCTTTCGCGAGCGCCTATACATGAACACGTCCATGTTGGAGCCCATCTTGTTGCTGCAGCCAGCACCCTTCGAGGTTCCCATGGTCGACTCGATCATCCTAGTGTTTTTAGTGGCCTCGGATAACACTGCCCATCCCAGGGACATTACCGTGTCACAGTAATACAGGGTTTCTCTATTGATCGCAAACACCGTACTGAGAACCATGGCGAGTTTGGTCTTGGCACCAACATGCTTCCCTAGCATGTACTTGTTGTTGATATGTGACCACTTGCTGTAGAACAGGACCTTGAACCCCGAGCGTACTAGGGTGTTCTCGATTAGATGTTTGACATCGACCAGTGCGTTGACGTAGGTGTTTTGTTCAAATACCACGATAACAGGTACTTCCTTCCACATTACTCTGGGCATCACCACTTTCAGGAGTCTGATGTGAGCACTTAGAAGAGCGGCGTACACACGAGTAACCTGATCCAAATCGCGTATCTCCAGTTCCTCCAGGGCCATAACCTGAGAGAAAAGGATAGAGATAGTACATTAGAGATATCAGTTATAAACGCATTGTTATTGATAGAGCTATTGCGGAAGAGAAAGCACAAGAAAGACTCTAGCCACTATGTTGTGTCCAGCTTGCACAGCGGCTCGTGAGGCCGTGGCAGCATTGATGACGGCTCCATGGGAGTACCTCCTTGCTCAGTACGAGTTCATGATAGTGTTCACCTCCTTCCAGCGCAACATTATCTTCTACTCTAGCATGGATCACGGCCAGCTCAAAAACCTATACAGTCAGATGGTATCGTTCTCACCTGCTAGGATACTCATGATCGACACCTTAATCTCAGTTTACACCAAAGGCGGACTCGGTAAACACCTACAATGTGCTTCCTTCGATGTGCCCTGCGAGTTGTCGAGGACTATAACACTTGCCATAGGCAACCAGGTCCCGGAGCAGTTCATACACGAGTGCATCTCGAGCTGTCACTGGAAGGGGTACGGCGATATGGCGCTCGCGGCGTTCGCTTCAGCCGAATCAATTCGCAGCGGACCCCTTAAGTACTTGGCCGTTATCAAGGAGAGCCTAAGGGAAAGAGGATCTCTTCACACCATCATATCTCTAGCGGTTACCGGGTGGATGGTGAAACTCTCAGACTCCGAATGCACATGCGGCACCTGGGGTCAGGCCGTGGAACTGATCTCGTGCTTCGTACCAGACACCGAGACAACGTTGACGATCCAGGACGAGGCTCGTATAAGAGCTTACATTTGCACCCTGTTAGACCTGAGTCCGCCTCCAAACACATCGTTTCGCGGCGGGGAACACAAGAACTTAGATTACGGATACATGTTTAGAGACCTTCTGGTATCGGTCTTTGACTCGGCTGACGACGTGACAACTCACCACTAGCTTTCCGCTTGTCAACTCCACAGCACAGCACACGCCGGCACAGGATTTAGAGCCTCCTCCGAATGTTGGGTCGAGACACAGGTACGCTCTGACCACAGACGCACGACTCATATATTCCAGGGTGACACTGTATTCGACAGGAACTTGTTTATGACCGAGGGCTCGAAGGGAGTGGTGTTGTCCGTCTTGGTATCCGTGGACGAAGTGCTGCTGCTACCGGTGACTTCGCTCTCGAATCCTTTCGGCGTGACCATGTTCATCAGATGGTTGTCTACGGATATATGTTGTGGACAGTACACTCCGAGGCAGAAGCAGGTCGGTCCCGGTTCCCTTTCGTGATACCTACACTTGAAGCTCTGCGACACAACGTGGTACGCGGGCTCCCCGTCATCCCCGCGGATATCCGCCACTTTGTTCAGCCACGGAGTGTTGTTGACATGACTTGTGATGTGCACTTGCTTTCGCCCTCTGAATGCAATGTTCGGCAGCACAGCCAGTAGCACCTTAGAATTGACAAAGCCCACTTCGTCCACCAGAATGAGATCGGCGCTCTGTCCTCTGCTGGCCTGGGAAGAGACAACATATGGAGAGATGGGAGTGGTTACGCTACACTGTTGTCATTCAAGATAATAACACCGGTGATTGTACGGTTCATATTCTCAAGAAAGAGAGTGGAGAGGAAGGTGAGGAATTAGAGGAAGTGGACAGACAGAAGAACAAGAGCAAGACGATAAGGAAAGCAGCGGAGAGGAAGTGGACAGATAGAAGAACAAGAAGAGCAACAGCAAGACAATAAGGAAAGCAGCGGAGCCCGATAGTCAGCGGACCCGGGATGAACCACTCACACATAGAGTTAATAGAGGATCCCCAATGGGTGTCCTACTGTGTTGAGAACGAATGCTCTTTCAGAGATCACATTCAGGGGTACGTGTGCAGAACACACTGCAGCAGACACGTGTGCTCAGGTTCCAGTTGCTCCTTGATACAAACCATGGTAACTCGAACCCGGTATCAGACTGGGTCCTTTGGAGCTTCGTGTCCCGTTGCGGCTCTGCTCGTGTTTCACAAACCTGAGTTGGAGTTCAGAGGTCCGTACTACATACCCGATAAAGGGGATCCTGTCGAAATGGGTTATGGTGCGAAAGAATACCAACCGGCGAAGGGCGTATGCTGCTCGGAGGGGGACGGTAACCATATAATAGTGAAAGCCAGCCTGTCTGTCGTGGTCGCGTTGTTCTCAACGGCGTTGTCCGAAGGATTCCGTAGTCAATATGATATCATCGACAAGAGTCAGGGCGTGAACACTTCGGCAGGTACCCCGTCCTTGCCATGGATGGCAAAGATATTCGAGCTGGCTGAGGTGATAGAGCTTAAGACCAAGCCCGAGCTGCCTTGCTCGCTAGATGTCTTCGGTTGTAAAGGAGGCCGTGTTGAAGACGGCAGTGTCCATATCTACCCTGTTCAACTCGCGCAGAGACATGATCAAGCGTTTCATGAAGAGAGTAACGTGCAGGTACAACGACAAACACGCAAAGAGAGCTGACTTTTATACCATGGTGGTAATGTTGGCGCTATGTTTTTTCCCATATTTAAAGCATCGTGTACTGTGTGACCTATTTAACAACAGGACGTTGGTGATTATGTGCTTTGACAAGACTCGTACCAGACACAACCAGTGGTCTACACTCTCGACTCATATCCATCTGCACGTCAACCAGCCCGAGTTTGTAAACAGGGTGCTGTCCAACAGCCATCTCGACAGGGGGCTGCCGATTGTGGTCACTGTAACCTTGGACAAGTACATGGCGGAAGCTAGCTACTCTGACAGAGACGCTGCTATGGCTCACATCCAGACTCCCGGAGACCGCGGGGATCGACTCGAACAATGTGAGGTTACAAATGAGCCTGAGACGGGAAAGGTCTCCTCGCTACACGAAATCAAGCCTAAGCGACTCATGGGGAAAAGGAGGATACCTTGCTCGGCTGGATATTACGAAACACACGAGGGCAGAGTGGATGGGAAGGTGATGCGTTTAAAGCGGCAATAGCAGTGGCAATCCAGGCCACCTTTGCTCTGTGTATATGTTGTCAATGCTGTGGTGTTCACAAGGCATGTGTTATTCTATGTCCACTGTACAATAAAAGTGTTTTCACACCCATTACACTATGTCTACTTGGTTGTTTAATTCATATGAGGGAACTTAGTAAAGGGAAATGAATGGAAGCCATTGATTCATGTACAGTCATTGTACTTTATTCAGATATTGCTGCATAGATATAAACAACACAGGTTCACGTCTGGTGTCTGGTGTCCATAGTGTCAAAGTGGTACAGGTGATTCATGGGGTGGTCTTTCACCCGGTGATTTACCAGACCTTTTCTTCTTCTTTTGCATGCAGACGGGTCTTTTCCAAGTAATTGTAGCATTACTCTTACGTTGTTGCTTAGGGCGCACAGCCTGCCGGCTCTGCCGACTCTGTCTCTTTGCCATGTAATCGCAGAGTAACGTTTCGTATTTGTCAGCAGAGCATTTTGAGCGCTCCGAGTTGTACTTTTCCAGTGCCTCGCGCTTCCACTGTAAATTGACAATGCTGGTTATGGGAGCGTCACCGAACTGCACCAGTGCGTCGTACGAGTGCTCGGGGCCGGCTCTGATGACTCTATCGGCGAAGTCTCTCCTGAACGCTATCCCGCAGTGCAAGCAGTTCCAAAACTCGTGAGAAGGGCATGTATGCCGAGGCTGCCGCTCCCGGACACACGGAATGCGTTGTATCTGTGAGCTCAGGCTCTCGGGACAATCTGAAGCCAACATGATCTTGGTCAAAGACGTAGATGCCTTCACAGGCCATGTCCTTTGGTGAGTCTCCCATTCGTACGTATCCATGATCCAGCTGTCGAAGTGTACAGTAGGCAGTGATGTGGGAGAATAACCATATGAGAGAAGCTATCTTTCTGTTATAGGTGGTAGCTTGTACGGTTTTGTGCAACTGTAGCTCTACCCCCTTGTCCAAGGGTAAAGCGATCATAGAGACTCTCTTGGACACGGCTATATTCTTCACCAGACCTGAGGCAGTCTGTATAGGGAAGCCCGATGCTATCAAGTGCTTGAATAACACGACTCTCAGCCGTGCAGTTATATCTCAAGTTGTATCTACGGACTGGACCTATCATCGCCATGCACATGTAAGAGAGCAGCTTATCGTTGGTGCCTGTGGAAGCTGTTGACCTTAGGTTCATTCTCAGATCTTCGACTTTCAACAGAGCCCTGAGGCTGTCCAGCTCCGCTTCGGGGTACTGCCCAGACAGGAACTGGGCTCTCTCCCGACTCCTATTCAGAGATCCGTAAAATTGGTAGAGGCAGCGCAGGGGATAGGAGCTCAGATATCTAGGGGCCTCTAGCTCCTCCAGTGTGTGGCTATGCGATTGGAGTTGGTGGAATATGTCTTTACCCAAAGTCTTCTGCTTGGTTATCTCATCACGTCTCTTCAGGGACTCCAACTGCTCTAGGAACTTGATGGGTTTCAGACTTTCACCGGCGCATCGGTCATCCTTGGTGGCATCGGTTAGGAAAACGCTACCACAGGGTCCGGCTCGCACCATTTCGTCGTTGTCGTCGATCCGGAGTTGACACGAGTCCGCGGCTTCTACGGGGATGTCTTTCTGTCCGAACATGAACTGCTCGTGCCTGAGCGTGAAGTGGTAGCACATAATCTTCCTCCTCACTTCTTCCCAGGTATCGACCGTGATGTCCGTTTCAAATAAACACTCGGGACACTCCTTGGTGTCCATAGCCAGCTGCGGCACCATTGGGTACCGGAGCATTAGCGAAAGGAAGTCCTGCAGCGAATCCAAGGTGTTGAGGGACTCTTCGTGAGAGCACGTCATGACATCTCTGCCCAGCTTCGCGTACACACTGACTGCCTCTGACAGTGTCAGCGGTTGATTTGGGGTACCGACTATGGTTTCTCCCTTCTCTACGCCTCGGCACGTGAGCCACACTGTGTACTCGTTCACCTGTTTGTCACAAGGGTCTTCGGGTGTCGACGACGACCGCTTGGGCTCCTCAAATGAGTCTAGGAATTGCTCCAGTTGTGAGTCAATCTCTCCCAGTAGCCTCGCTCTGCACGCCAAATCGTACAGCTTGATCACTGTCATTGTCATTCTCGGCCCTTCCTGATGCTCGACATCAGAGCCTCTAGCGCTCCCGGGGCTACAGTATCTGCGATCTGTCTCTGACCCTCCCACTCCGCTAGACACAACATGAGTCCTATCCATCTGGGGTCTTGTGAGCACGCTGGGTGGTTCACGTCGCTTCTCTTGGAAACAGAGGGCCAAAGTGTCGTAAGTTGCACAAATGCAGATATTCCAGAGTCACAGATAAACTTCTCTGGCAATGGGTAGTGACAGCTAGGCCTTTCGTGTCCCGCCCAAGGCAAGCTGGCCTCTCTTTCTAGGTTGGGCCGTAACTCCCTGAACGCGTAGGATAGTGCGCCCGCTCTCTTCCTACGGCTAGCAAAGGACTCCTTGTAGTCGATGAGGTACCAAAACCTCTCTCTCCTAGGTATCAGTTTCCCATCAGAACACCTCTTCCATTCTCGCAGCTGCTTGCCATACCAAAAGCAACCCAAAAGTCTCGAGCGGGTGCCTCCGTGAAGTCCGCACGCCCAGACTCCCATCTGTACTTTAACTCGGACACCTTGGTGCAAAATGAACCCGGGTCCCTCTTTGACCACGGTAAGGGGTTCTTCCAGGTTTCAGGGCCTCGAATTCCCTTTGGTAGACAGCGTAGCTTACAGAACTCCCTAAGTGAACGGTTGAAACGAACGTGTACCTCTGAGCAGTCACTCTCCCCACATTTCATGCTGTCCAGGGGTGTCTTGATGACAGCGTGCACGCCTGCTTCCCCTTGCATCGCAGACACTTTCAATGTCCCTGGGGTTGAATGCAACAACAGGTTCCCGGATGAGTTGACACGAATAACCCCTTTAGACTTTGCGAGCAGAGAGGTCACGTCCTCCCTACTGCAGCAAGGCTTTTTACAGGAGATGAGATACCCGGTGCTACTTGTTTTCAGAACGTCTAAACCTGGGGGTAACGTGTGAGTCCACCGTTGTGTACTGGAGTCAGTCTCGGGCGTGAAGACGGTCACAGTGCGGGATCTGAACGGTCCCGTCGCACCCGCAAACCAGGCCAGTGCCCGCTGCAGGTAATTGTAGACCCCGCGTCTTAGGCATTGTATCTCGAGATCTTCATGAACCTCTCCCGAAAGCATTCTACACGCTAGGGCCTCGACAAACTCTGAAGCTGAGCATACCTCTTTGTGGTAAATCAGAATCGTGTCAGCCGGACTGTCACGCTTGGTGCCGTCGCCGTGGCCATTGCAATCGTGACACGGGGCCGCGTACCACTCTCCGGGCTCGACTATCACGATTAGTTTGGAGATGGGCACCAGAGCGTCACATCTGAACATAGCGAGTCCTTTGTTCACCACCTTAGAAATACCTCTCGTCCAGACCTTTTCGGTAGGGCACGTCAGCACCCGGGAGCACAGGTCGTCGAATCGTTTCCACGCAGCGGGGTCTTGGATTCGAGCCGTCCTAGAGTCAATCTCCACACGCCCGAGCACTGGGGGCATTCCTGTCACCCGTTTGCCTCGAGAACTATTCAGCCCCAAATTAACACTGGCAGGAGGAGCGTCACACAGCCACTTTACAGTAGCTACGTGAGAACACAGGCTCCCTATCGCGTTCAGGTTCTCTGAGAGAGGGTATTCCTGCTCCCAGTCCTGATCCTGCGACGCCTCACCGGGGGCCTTGTGGAACGTCCACTGAGTAGCTATCAGTTTTTTCCAAGACCTCTGGTTCGCCTCGTACCCCTCTAAAGGGTCCCGGCCTCCGCTTCGCATGAACATGTCGTTGACTACGGAGCTCTTATTTTTACACTTGATGCGTTCTCGGGAGTCTATCGGATCGGGACCTGGCCACTCGGGGTCCTCTTTCTTCAACACTTCTGTTCTGTACAGAGAGCTGCTCTCTACGACTACTGCCACGGACTCCAGCTTCTGCACCAACGGGCCCTCGGCCCTCAGGTAAAACAGTGGGGACTCGGATGCGAACGCTATAGTGTAACCGTCTACCACCGTGGTGCCAGGGTATCGGTTGACACCGTAGGACCTGCTCGCTAACCGCATGAACGACCAATCACCCAGACTGGTCCTGACCTTACTCCGGAAACACTCTACCTTCTCAAACTCAAACACGGGGCCCAGCGTACTGGAGTAGGCTCGCAAGAGGAGCTGTTCTTCGTCGCCGCGGGGTGGACAACATGTCCCCCCTGAGCCTCTCCCAGGCTCAGGGTGGACATGAACGAAAGCTGACACCGGGCTGCTAGCGAGCTCTGATGTGGAGACACTTAGTTGCCTGAAGACATTGAAAGCGTACATGATGGCGACACAGCCCGCAAAACGTAACACCCACGGTGCGACTATGTCCATTGTTCCAGGCAACAGGCATACCGATTGATTGAAGATGTGACTGCTTGAGCTAAACCCTCTCGATAGGACCCTTTCGTACGCTGAGTGCCTTATGACGTGTAGAGTCGGCACCTCGCATTTGAAACGGTCTGTTCCTAGGTGACCTAGGTGACCGTCTTCCTCGCCCCGGCAAAGGCTGCAGTGTATCACGACAGGAGGCACGCCCGGGATACCCCTCTCAACTCTAAACAGACAGCGATCACACGGGAACCATTCCGTTATATAGCCGCTCGGAGCCAACAGGTTACTTGTCCTTAACTGAACCGTCCCTCGGTCTCCCTTTGTCATGCTAGCCATAGTCTTGGGTACGATCACCACAGCGTCTCTCAATAGGTGTCTCAACACCACAACGTCCTGGTTCTCTGCAAGAATAGAGAACCCCGAGGGGAGTCTGGTCATGTCTCTCAAAGACGCTAAGCCCTCGTGAATATAGTGGCTAAGGGGGCTCGAGTGTTGATCTGCGAGAGGCTCGAGTTTAATCTCCCGGGGGATACAGCTATCTGGTAGAGCCGAGCCAGACTCTAGAGGGTCCAGGTCTCTCAGATCAAAACATTTGCCTTGATCAGGCAGCACACATTTAAGTCTGAACTGGATGCCCAACATGCTGTCCCCCATAGCCAGAGCGCACAGTGTGCGGACTATCTGCTCTCGGCAGCCTTCGTCAAAGATCAGACATATATCGGTCTTCCACGAGGAGACCAGCGATACACCGTCTGTCGTATAGATGTGGCCCGATACCACCTTCAGGCCTCGGATGTCACGCTCCTCGACCGTGTAACGCGTCTGCCAGTTTGAACACAAGCCTGCCACGGTACCTTGTGAGTCTGAGCGTCGACAGATCACCAGGGAAGGAAGTGCTGGCGCTCCGCCACCTTGTATCCTAAACGCCACGTCTGAGAACACGGATAGGGTCTCCTCAAAGACTGCAAACGCAGTCTCGCCAACCGACAGTTTCCTGGGGAGACGGAGGTCTGTGTAATTCTCGATTTGGACGACATATCCTCTGCTGTCAACCGTTGTGAATGTACACTGACCGGTCCGCACCCTGTACACGTTATTGGATATACCGAGGGGTGACAAATCAAGAGACCTCTCGAGTTCCCCTTCGTACAAGATCCTGCACCTCATCATGAACCTAGATATCCATTTAGAAAATATCTGGGCGAATACATCACTGCGGGAGCCGAACAAGCTCGAGAGTTCATCTTCCGTGAGTCGGCTCTTTCGCCACTTGAGACAGGTGTAGATGTAGAAGATGTACTTATCACACATACGAACAAGAGGTCTCGCACTACACCTGTTGGGCCTCATAGCAACGATAGAGTTGTATCCAGCACTACCGGGTACGCTTGTATCAATGCAATGGTCAGCGTGAAGGAAACCCTTTCGCTCTGGAAGAGGGCTGACACCTTTGATCATTCTCTCCCCTTGAGAGACACCTTGACCAGAGTGGTTACAGATATCTTCTCAAAGTACGAAAATGTATTCAGGGACGAGGCGATGTCCTTTGCGAGGCCGGACTCAGCTCTGTCCACCTGTCCCCTGGACTCTGTAAAGGAAGAAACGGTGAAATCAATGGAACAAGGCTCTGTGACATATGAGAGTGAGAAGGAGCATGAGTTCCACGACGTCAGTATGAGTTCAGAATTTTCCCTTGATCATGTACTTAGGAACCCGCTCAGAGTTATAAGTTTTGGTGGAAATAGCGACAGCGAAGAGAGTATGTTAATAGCCTGCTCCGACCAGGGCAACGACCACGATTACTACCACGACCACCACAATGACGAGGACACTCCCGGAGCGGGGCAGATGTCCATTCCGTCGCGGAGAGTTACAAAGTGGACCTCGGGAGACCTAGAGAGAGAAAAGCAGCACGGAGGACGTGGCGTTCGATCGACCGGTTCCAAACGTAGATGCATGCGATGCGAAGCCTATGACTCCCACTGTAAGGCAGCAGCTGAGAACTACAGACGGACCCTCGCCAGCTATACCAAGACAGTGTCTGAGCTTATGATAGGCTTCAAGAAGGTCCTAGAAAGGTACCCAGAGCTTAGAGTCGATTCGAGCGACAATCATCTCCACTACATGGTGCAGGCTGCACTGGGGCGTAACAACCTCGTACAGGAGATGGTTCGCCTGGCTGCAAAGAGACAAGGTATAGATGTTGTCAAAACAGAGCCTGGTCTTCAAGATGGTAAGTGCAACAGTGACATTGTTGCCGTACACGAAGCACTCAACACGTGCTATACCAACAGCGAGACGCTCAGGATGATCCTCCAACGCTACACCAATCTGTACGTTCGGTACATAGAGGTGTGGAGAGAGATGTGTTCCAAGGTGTCAAAGGACATCACGGTGATGGAGGTTATCAACCTGACTCAGGACAGGCCTGGTTTAAGCCACGGGGAGCCTTGGTCTGAGGCAAAGGCCTACGTGGCTCGCATGCTACACAAGGTGGGTTCTATCACCCCAAGGGGCGTGGGAGAAGCTTGCGCCCGGGCGCTGAAGAATATAGATTACAACCTCTCGACAGCGCCTAGGGATTTTGAGAAACGTAAAGGGCTCGTTGACGCCGCGATACGGGACATTCGCAGTCGTTTAGACAGCAGTTCAGCAACTTGGAGTTGGGACTCGTGCATGACCGACCTACACTTTGACATCCGCTGCGACCTCACGGTGCTGGAGGACCTGGTCGGAGCCGGTGAGATCTCTGTGAAGACTTTGCTTTACGAGAGGTCTATGCTTGTCTCCCAAGTGAGAAAGATGATCAGGAACCAGGGCTCTCTCGAGCTGCAGGTCGGTCAGGTTCAATCAGAGCTCAGAGACTCGATATCTCGGTGCCGGTACGCCGAGATGAAGGCTTTGCAGTGACCAACCCTGCCGACTAGGAGGCAATGTTGGAGCGGCGTGTGTAGGTACTAATCTAGCACTTGTATCCAGGATAGCGCTCGTAAAGCATGGATTCAGATTGCGATTACCTGCTCTACAGCAGAGGAGAAGATACCCGAGATGGTGACGATGTCGACTACGAGTCATGTCTACACTGTTCCTATAATTGGAGTCAGGCAGAGTCAATACGATGTACAGGCATACACAATAGCCTCGAAGTAACCTTCCAAGCGGCGCGGACCGGGAGCATGGTACCTTACGTGGAGGTGTTGGAAGCTACTGACCAGGCAGCTCGGGTCAAATGTACATCATTTGAAAACTCTGAGACTCCCATATTCTACGTAAACAATAGCAAGGTGCGATACATATGCAGGACGTGTCGCCGAACGGCACATGGCTATCTGCAAAGGACACATGTATCCACTCGGTACTGAGGTTGAGGCTCGCGGGTCTGATCTGCACACATATGCCAGAACTAAACAGAATAGTCCTTGAACAAAAAAACGACGACGGGCTACTGTATCTGGCACACAAGTGGCTGTTGAGCAAAAACAACATGAACGAAGGCATAGAGTTATTCGGACCCTTTGTCTGCGACGCCATGCTGACTCCGGTGCTTCATGAAATCCTTCGTTCAGATTGGATTGAAGAGCGCAAGGAATTAACCGATAACAACAACGAGCTGAAGCTAGGATGGGCCCAGGAGTTTTTTGATTTGAACAGTGTCATGAAGAACAAGACCGGGTCAATGGTATTTGCTCACCATGGAACATGTCCGATCAAACCCAAACATGTGTACAGTTACAGATTGGTAACGTTCATCTTGGACAAGATGAGATGGTGCGGCTACACTCCTTGGTCCGCTGTGCAGGCAGTGCGCAACTCTGAAGACCGCATGAGAAAACTCACCTGTGTCCAATGTAAGAGTCGGCTCCTGGCATTGTGTGATTCTCATGGAGTGTGCCGCTGTGGAGGCGTCTCGGCAGCGGGACTGGCTGATGCAAAACGAAGCTGTGATTCAACTGTGCTGGCTTCTGTATCACATCCACATGCCTAAGCCTAAGCCTAAGGGGTGTCTTGTCGATGACTTGCTAGAAGCGTGGACAGAGTGCACCGTGATACACTCAGCAAGGTACCAGGACTACAAAGAGAAGGCGGCATCGTCTGACCTAGAGGCTCTCGTTGTGATGTTCGCCAATGATCACCTGCCAGGTGGACCCAAAACAGACAAAGGCAAGCTCTCCCAGGTCAGTTGCGACAACGGTGGCCCCTATCCCAACCAAGAGCTGTTACAATTCATTATTCAAAACGACAGGTTCTCCCCTAAGCGAGAGACCGTTGTGTACCCGATTAGAAGCGAGGACGACGTCAACATCTGCACAGCCGTGGACGTACTACCCAAGGCCCCAGATAATATGGAAGCCAGAGCCCAAGAGGTAGACGTGATAGCACGAGCCCTAGTGCTGTGCTTCCCTAGAGTGGCCGCATCAGCTCTGGACGATCTCACGTTGAGGACTCCTAACACTGTAAGGTTCTCAGCTAGAATATGGCCCATCTTTGTCAACTCCACGTGTTATCAGCTTTTCAAAGCCCTGGCCCTCCCTGTGTCACCCAGCCCCGTGTACACTCTCGAGCTGCTAGCGAGAGGGTGGAGATGCATAAGGGCAGATATCTTAGAACGTTTCATACCCATGAGCACCGGGGGCCATGTCAAGGTCAGCTATGAGCATTACACAAAGCACCTTTTGGGCCCAGTCAACACTCTACTCAGTCTCAGGCTGATAAGTGAATCAGAAAAGAACCTAACCATCAAGCTGTTGCACAAAGGGTTGCTACCTTGTTTTGCGGCAGAGGGTGACAGCGCGCCTGATCGACTCGTGAGCTCTACCATAGCTTTAACGTTCGCAGCATGCGGGGCACGCGTGTTTGAGTTGTCCAAGGATGACGACACCACAGGCTCGCACCTCACAGTTACCTCAGCTGGGTTGTTGTACTTCGCAGCCTGGTACGTGCTGGTGTACATTGGGGCTTTGCATATGCAACCCACGTTGAAGAATCGCTTGTCCCGAACCGGCTCGGATGCTGACAAACATCTATGCCTAACCTTGAGCGCCTGTCGAATGGATCGTACAATTGCAACGTCCTTGACGTTAGAGAAATCGTACAGGCTCTAAGGATTGTGTTCTGCGACCTGCTCGACACCTGCACCTTACTACGCGTTGCAGAGCTATACGTTCCGGAACTGCTAGTGCAGCTGCCCTACGCTAGGATTCTTAACTTAATTCCGAACAGCGTCAAGAGCGCAATAGAGAGCCGAGACAGGTGGTTCGTCAAGGAGCACGGGGACGGCTCCTACCTAGAACAACAAGAACCACCCTACGAGTACCTTGGCATTCTGGCCCACGGGTTTCACAGTAGCATCGAGGGTAGCTTAACTAGGTGTCATGCTAGACCGATTGCGCAGTCCCTTCAAGGACCTGAAATCGATTTTGACCCGTGGTGCAACTCGCTTTGGGTTTGTAATGAGGGCCAGGATCAGTCAGACCTCGAGTATGCTCAAAGCATAGCAATCAAGGACGACGGGGAGGAGAGCTATTACAATCTAGATCCCATTGAAGAAGCTCAGACCTCAGGTGGCAGCTGTGCCTCTGAGCTAAATGTCTCCCTTTCACCAGACCTTCACGCTCAATCTAGGGAAGATGAGGCGCTTGAGGTAACTGAACGAGACGATGCCATACAACATCGTCGGTTATGCAAAGGGCTACTGGAGGAGAATGTAGCTCATCTGGGGTTTCACGAAGGCCACAGATTCCTAACCATGGCACAGTTGAGCCACGGATTAGACAACAAGTTATCTGTTTCAGCAAGCGTAATGAAAACGCCTTGCATGGGAAACATAGCCTCCACTGTGTATACGAAGACGGCGGGCAGCGTGGACTTGAGCAAATGTCTCATGTCTCATCATACACTTATAGAGGCACTGTGGGCCCTCTTCATGTACTCGAAGAGTGGCCCAGTGACAACATCAGGGGGGCCAGTCTTGACTGGCACTACTGCACCTGAGGAACCATACACTCCCGAATCTCTGGCCGTGATGGTACACCTAGCAGTGAAAAGTTTCTGTGTCGAAACTGTCACGTCGCTTGGAGTCTGCAATGACATACGTAAAATGTACAATAGCCCGTGCCATGAAGAGTCCCAATTTATACCCATCACGGCAATTGTAGGTGGCCTGTTTGGAGTCAACGTAGAGGTAAACGTCGACGGCTTCAATTATTATATCACGAACAAACACTATCGTGGCATGTGGGCTCCCGGTTCCATCTGCTACAATAAGGGAGTCTGGCACGTGATGGGCAAAGACCTGCCACTAGCCATGTTGATACCCCATGAGACGCCTACATCTTACTGCTATCACACAGGTACATTAGGAGCCTACGTCAGGCTGAACAACCTTAAGGTTGTCACAGTGCCATCCGATAACTACTGCGGATTCCACACTGTAGCTGCACTAGTGGGTTTATTCAGAGACAATGACAAGGGGTACTGCGATCTTCGCAAAACGATGGTCAGTGAAACCTCAGAATATATGATAAGGAATAAGAATGACCCCGGAATCGCAGTGTACCTAGAAATGAATAACTGTACCAGCCACCAGCGTCTGACTGATTATCTCATGCAGCGGAATAGGTGGTTGAGCGTCGATGAAGTTACCTTCATGCTCATGGCATACAAAAAGCTCCCAGTTGTGATTACAGAACACTCCTACCCCATCTATGAGCTAGGGTGTGCTCATGTCCTTATCAAAGGCAATCATTATGAACCTGTGGTACATGTTTAAGCCTCACATCTTTATTAGATGCTAGAGGTTATATATGATGATGTCTTGCTACCTATTGTGTTTGAATGATATGAGATCAATGTGAAATAAACAACCACTGAGACACACTCTACTATGGTATTCCATCTTTAATGTACATATCATAAACACGGGACTACAATTGAAGTATCATAACGCACAGACAGTTTGAAATAACCACGAGGAACACACATTGAAACCATAAGCTACTCTCTATACATCTCAGTATACATTATAATACACGCTGTGTTCTTCTAACACTAGTCTAGGACTGCTGTCCTGTGCACCATGAAGCTCTTGGTTGTCCTTACAAGGTACATTCACAGCAACAGGGAAAGGTCCTTGTGAGACTGCAGCCAATGGGCTGTGTGAGACTGCAGGCAATGGTCCTTGTGAGACTGCAGGCAATGGTCCTTGTGAGACTGCAGCCAATGGACCTTGTGAGACTGCAGCCACTGAGACACACTCTACTATGGTATTCCATCTTTAATGTACATATCATAAACACGGGACTACAATTGAAGTATCATAACGCACAGACAGTTTGAAATAAAAACAAGGAACACACATTGAAACCATAAGCTACTCTCTATACATCTCAGTATACATTATAATACATGCTGTGTTCTTCTAACACTAGTCTAGGACCGTTTTCCTGTGCACCATGAAGCTCTTGGTTGTCCTTACAAGGTACATTCACAGCAACAGGGAAAGGTCCTTGTGAGACTGCAGCCAATGGGCTGTGTGAGACTGCAGCCAATGGGCCTTGTGAGACTGCAGCCAATGGGCCTTGTGAGACTGCAGCCAATGGTCCTTGTGAGACTGCAGCCAATGGTCCTTGTGAGACTGCAGCCAATGGTCCTCGTGAGACTGCAGCCAATGGTCCTTGTGAGACTGCAGCCAATGGGCCTTGTGAGACTCTAGAAGCTTGGTTCGGGCCACCTAGGCAAGCCAAGGATAACATTTTCTTGGGCTGTAGAGCTTTAGCTATGCGACCTTCTGGCACGTGAGTGTTACCCTTAAACACATGTGATACCTCAGCCAGTGCTGGAACCCTTTCGAGAACGGGCTCCACTATAGTAACATTGTTCCATTTGAAACACTGGTTGTGAATCTGTATGTAGAACGGCCCGTAGGGTTGAACGTTTGCTCCCACAGTGTGCAGGTCCATATCTTCGTACTTGCCAGAGCCTAGTATTGTCTCCCAAGTACTAGCTACGGACATCGCCTCGGTTGTGAACGCACACAGGTTGTACACAGTATACAGTAGGTTGTCAGTATCAGGGTTAAACTGTCTCTGGACAGGAATAGGCATGTCCCGTCTTTTCCCCTTTTGCCTGCCTTCTGTATGAAAGAGACTTGCGTAGCTTTCATCCAAAATATTCTTCACATTACCTGGTAGAAAGTGAAGCAATCCCAGCTGGTCCATTGTCCTGTGAATGGTAGCTAAACCTTCTGTGTCTCCCCCCATTGGATCCCGATTTTGCCACACGTATATAGTGTCGACTATGCACCCAATGAAGTCCACTCTGAATCCAGTACTCCCTCGCCATATCCTCGCAGGTTGTATAGACTTCATGGTGAAGCCCAGCACCCGGAGAGTTAGGATCTGTACTCGTAGGAGGCATTGTAGTACATAGTAGGCAAGGATGAACTTTTCCGTCTCGGTCATAATGTTCGTTCCATTCACACACCCTAGGTTCCACTCTCCGACTGCCTCTCCAACAAACACCCCTACCCCTGAGTGGTCGGTAAAGGGGACTGTCATCATATGCAGGGCGAAGGTCCTGCTCACGAAGGGGTGCACCTGGAGAGAGGTGTGCATGTCCAAGATATCTTGTAGAAGTTTCCCATCGGCAAACACCCTGTGTACCAACAGACCGGTTACGTTTTGGATGGTACAGACTGCTCCCAGGTACAAGGTGTCTGAACTTCTAACCATCAGTAGTTTGCGGCAATCATCCTTAGTCAGAGTTGGGTAGGCGCTGATAATCAGCTCGACGTGTTTAAATCCCTTATTCGGAGGGGTCGCTACATTCACCGTTTGGTACGTTTGAATGTGAGTCTCACAGCTCAGTGTACTACGGGGAATCCTGCTTCTGTAACTCATGTGGACAGGATAGCTCAGGTTACTATAGCATGGTGTAATGGATTCAACACCAAGCTTCCAGTTTATTTTATGACGCTTTGGATCACTGCGTAACAGTCCTACAACCGCGGGCAGATCTTTCGGTGTCACCCAACCATTGCACTGTGGTGGATGTGTCAGATCTACACAAGGATTAGTTATGGGGCTGACATGCTTCGGGGCCAGGTTTATCACTTTATCCTTCGACCTTGCTTCTTCCATACCGGCACATGTGACATAGACCATCTGCTGGTATTGTGGAATTCCCATGGTCATCAGGGTGGCTTTGTTAAACCCAATCGATTTCCACCGTGAGTTAAATTTAATGAAGTCATCCATTTGGCCCCCTACGAATTCAAAACCTGTGTCCATGTCCGGATGTACATTATCTTCATCGGTTAGCCCTCTGTCAACATTCACTTGCAGACTATCTCCCACCACCATAGGTATCTTTAGCCGAGACGGGCCTGGTTTGGCATAGTATATACACTCTTCCCCCTGATGGGTCATCTGCTGATTCGTCTGCTGATTCATCTGTTGGAATACATGTACCATACCTGGAGCAGGTTTTTGAGACACAAGGGCTACGTTCTCATCACACGGAATCTGCGGCTTTTGCTGTTGATACTGTGACAGAGTCAGTCCACTGGCATTGTCTATGGTCGCAGCCCGTAATCCGTTATGTATAGTCCTCTTGAGCATGTGAGGATTAGAACTATAATGCTTTTCGAAACAATCAAACAGAAAGGTAGCAACGTCTGAATAACCAGCACTGTATTCAGGTTTGGTGCTGGTGTAGAAGTCGTTCTTGATGCTATAACGGGAGCCCGTGTCAGACTGTATCCTTGAACTGATGAACCTCTCAGAAGCAAGGCTGTCAGGGTGTCCCAGAAGGAATGCCCCGATGTCATCCCTTAAACCCTGGTGTGTAGATGTTTCTCCTTGGATCAGTTGCTCGAAGTACACATTCTCGCTTCTAGTGTCTGCAGTCAAGTGTAGGTCTGTCGAGATATCTGGCAGAGGCTCGTTCTCCACATCACAATCGGACTGTCTGACGTTGTAGGCGTCAAGGTACATGGTTTTTGTCCCTTTGGCAGATGTTGGAAGAGCGGAGGAGCTTGAGGAGCCAGCAGGTTCCCGGATAACCTCTCTGCTTAGCATTTGTATGGGGTTTACAGCATTATCTGAGTCATCAAGGTGAAGCGTCTTTTGTGCAAGGCCAGATATAACCCTGCTGATAGAGCGCTTATTCTTGCGTCCGCCTCCTGCAGCACTGTAAGAGGAGTCATAGGAGCTCACAGCTGAGTCATTACATGACAAACGGTTCCAAACCGGGCTTGGGTTGCCAGTTGACAACACACTACATAATCCCAGGCATGCCTCTGGGTTAGGCGTAGTAAAGGTCTTGTGTAACTTGCAACATTGAAATACAGAAATAAACACTTTTCCAAAAACAATCTCGAAATCATGTTTGATGCACTCTGAAAATGATTTTTTTTCAGTACTGTTAAAACTGGATGATAGGAACACTGTGGACAGTTTTCAGCAAGTTGCAACATTGAAATACAGAAATAAACACTTTTCCAAAAACAAGCTCTAAATCATGTTGAAATACAGAAATAAACACTTTTCCAAAAATAAGCTCCAAATCATGTTGAAATATAGAAATAAACACTTTACCAAAAACAAGCTCCAAATCATGTTGAAATACAGAAATAAACACTTTTCCATAAACAAGCTCTAAATCATGTTTGATGAACTCTGAAAGTGAATTGTTTTTCAGTACTGTTAAAACTGGATGATAGGAACACTGTGGACAGTTTTCAGCAAGTTGCAACATTGATATACAGAAATAAACACTTTTCCAAAAACAAGCTCTAAATCATGTTGAAATACAGAAATAAACACTTTTCCAAAAAAACAAGCTCCAAATCATGTTGAAATACAGAAATAAACACTTTTCCAAAAACAAGCTCTAAATCATGTTGAAATACAAAATAAACACTTTTCCAAAAACAAGCTCTAAATCATGTTGAAATACTGAAATAATCACTTTTCCACAAACAAGCTCCAAATCATGTTGAAATACAGAAATAAACACTTTTCCAAAAACAAGCTCTAAATCATGTTGAAATACAGAAATAACCACTTTTCCAAAAACAAGCTCTAAATCATGTTTGATGCACTCTGTAAGTGATTTTTTTCCCAGTACTCTTAAAACTGGATGACAGGAACACTGTGGACAGTTTTCAGCAAGTTGCAACATTGAAATACAGAAATAAACACTTTTCCAAAAACAAGCTCTAAATCATGTTGAAATACAGAAATAAACACTTTTCCAAAAATAAGCTCCAAATCATGTTGAAATATAGAAATAAACACTTTACCAAAAACAAGCTCCAAATCATGTTGAAATACAGAAATAAACACTTTTCCATAAACAAGCTCTAAATCATGTTTGATGAACTCTGAAAGTGAATTGTTTTTCAGTACTGTTAAAACTGGATGATAGGAACACTGTGGACAGTTTTCAGCAAGTTGCAACATTGATATACAGAAATAAACACTTTTCCAAAAACAAGCTCTAAATCATGTTGAAATACAGAAATAAACACTTTTCCAAAAAAACAAGCTCCAAATCATGTTGAAATACAGAAATAAACACTTTTCCAAAAACAAGCTCTAAATCATGTTGAAATACAAAAATAAACACTTTTCCAAAAACAAGCTCCAAATCATGTAGAAATACAGAAATAAACACTTTTCCAAAAACAAGCTCTAAATCATGTTGAAATACTGAAATAATCACTTTTCCACAAACAAGCTCCAAATCATGTTGAAATACAGAAATAAACACTTTTCCAAAAACAAGCTCTAAATCATGTTGAAATACAGAAATAACCACTTTTCCAAAAATAAGCTCCAAATCATGTTGAAATACAGAAATAACACTTTTCCATAAACAAGCTCTAAATCATGTTTGATGCACTCTGAAAGTGATTTTTTTCCACCAGTACTGTTAAAACTGGATGATAGGAACACTGTTGACAGTTTTCAGCAAGTTGCAACATTGAAATACAGAAATAAACACTTTTCCAAAAACAAACTCTAAATCATGTTGAAATACAGAAATAAACACTTTTCCAAAAATAAGTTCCAAATCATACTGAAATATAGAAATAAAAACTTTACCAAAAACAAGCTCCAAATCATGTTGAAATACAGAAATAAACACTTTTCCATAAACAAGCTCTAAATCATGTTTGATGAACTCTGAAAGTGAATTGTTTTTCAGTACTGTTAAAACTGGATGATAGGAACACTGTGGACAGTTTTCAGCAAGTTGCAACATTGAAATACAGAAATAAACACTTTTCCAAAAACAAGCTCTAAATCATGTTGAAATACAGAAATAAACACTTTTCCAAAAAAACAAGCTCCAAATCGTGTTGAAATACAGAAATAAACACTTTTCCAAAAACAAGCTCCAAATCATGTTGAAATACTGAAATCAACACTTTTCCAAAAACAAGCTCCAAATCATGTTGAAATACAGAAATAAACACTTTTCCAAAAACAAGCTTTAAATCATGTTTGATGCACTACTTAGGTTAATTTTTTTTCAGTACTGTTAAAACTGGATGATAGGAACACTGTGGACAGTTTTCAGCAAGTTGCAACATTGAAATACAGAAATAAACACTTTTCCAAAAACAAGCTCTAAATCATGTTGAAATACAGAAATAAACACTTTTCCAAAAATAAGCTCCAAATCATGTTGAAATATAGAAATAAACACTTTACCAAAAACAAGCTCCAAATCATGTTGAAATACAGAAATAAACACTTTTCCATAAACAAGCTCTAAATCATGTTTGATGAACTCTGAAAGTGAATTGTTTTTCAGTACTGTTAAAACTGGATGATAGGAACACTGTGGACAGTTTTCAGCAAGTTGCAACATTGATATACAGAAATAAACACTTTTCCAAAAACAAGCTCTAAATCATGTTGAAATACAGAAATAAACACTTTTCCAAAAAAACAAGCTCCAAATCATGTTGAAATACAGAAATAAACACTTTTCCAAAAACAAGCTCTAAATCATGTTGAAATACAAAAATAAACACTTTTCCAAAAACAAGCTCCAAATCATGTAGAAATACAGAAATAAACACTTTTCCAAAAACAAGCTCTAAATCATGTTGAAATACTGAAATAATCACTTTTCCACAAACAAGCTCCAAATCATGTTGAAATACAGAAATAAACACTTTTCCAAAAACAAGCTCTAAATCATGTTGAAATACAGAAATAACCACTTTTCCAAAAACAAGCTCTAAATCATGTTTGATGCACTCTGTAAGTGATTTTTTTCCCAGTACTCTTAAAACTGGATGATAGGAACACTGTGGACAGTTTTCAGCAAGTTGCAACATTGAAATACAGAAATAAACACTTTTCCAAAAACAAGCTCTAAATCATGTTGAAATACAGAAATAAACACTTTTCCAAAAATAAGCTCCAAATCATGTTGAAATATAGAAATAAACACTTTACCAAAAACAAGCTCCAAATCATGTTGAAATACAGAAATAAACACTTTTCCATAAACAAGCTCTAAATCATGTTTGATGAACTCTGAAAGTGAATTGTTTTTCAGGACTGTTAAAACTGGATGATAGGAACACTGTGGACAGTTTTCAGCAAGTTGCAACATTGATATACAGAAATAAACACTTTTCCAAAAACAAGCTCTAAATCATGTTGAAATACAGAAATAAACACTTTTCCAAAAAAACAAGCTCCAAATCATGTTGAAATACAGAAATAAACACTTTTCCAAAAACAAGCTCTAAATCATGTTGAAATACAAAAATAAACACTTTTCCAAAAACAAGCTCCAAATCATGTAGAAATACAGAAATAAACACTTTTCCAAAAACAAGCTCTAAATCATGTTGAAATACTGAAATAATCACTTTTCCACAAACAAGCTCCAAATCATGTTGAAATACAGAAATAAACACTTTTCCAAAAACAAGCTCTAAATCATGTTGAAATACAGAAATAACCACTTTTCCAAAAATAAGCTCCAAATCATGTTGAAATACAGAAATAACACTTTTCCATAAACAAGCTCTAAATCATGTTTGGTGCACTCTGAAAGTGATTTTTTTCCACCAGTACTGTTAAAACTGGATGATAGGAACACTGTTGACAGTTTTCAGCAAGTTGCAACATTGAAATACAGAAATAAACACTTTTCCAAAAACAAACTCTAAATCATGTTGAAATACAGAAATAAACACTTTTCCAAAAATAAGTTCCAAATCATACTGAAATATAGAAATAAAAACTTTACCAAAAACAAGCTCCAAATCATGTTGAAATACAGAAATAAACACTTTTCCATAAACAAGCTCTAAATCATGTTTGATGAACTCTGAAAGTGAATTGTTTTTCAGTACTGTTAAAACTGGATGATAGGAACACTGTGGACAGTTTTCAGCAAGTTGCAACATTGAAATACAGAAATAAACACTTTTCCAAAAACAAGCTCTAAATCATGTTGAAATACAGAAATAAACACTTTTCCAAAAAAACAAGCTCCAAATCGTGTTGAAATACAGAAATAAACACTTTTCCAAAAACAAGCTCCAAATCATGTTGAAATACTGAAATCAACACTTTTCCAAAAACAAGCTCCAAATCATGTTGAAATACAGAAATAAACACTTTTCCAAAAACAAGCTTTAAATCATGTTTGATGCACTACTTAGGTTAATTTTTTTTCAGTACTGTTAAAACTGGATGATAGGAACACTGTGGACAGTTTTCAGCAAGTTGCAACATTGATATACAGAAATAAACACTTTTCCAAAAACAAGCTCCAAATCATGTTGAAATACTGAAATCAACACTTTTCCAAAAACAAGCTCCAAATCATGTTGAAATACAGAAATAACACTTTTCCATAAACAAGCTCTAAATCATGTTTGATGCACTCTGAAAGTGATTTTTTTCACCAGTACTGTTAAAACTGGATGATAGGAACACTGTTGACAGTTTTCAGCAAGTTGCAACATTGAAATACAGAAATAAACACTTTTCCAAAAACAAGCTCTAATTCATGTTGAAATACAGAAATAACCACTTTTCCAAAAACAAGCTCCAAATCATGTTGAAATACAGAAATAACACTTTTCCATAAACAAGCTCTAAATCATGTTTGATGCACTCTGAAAGTGATTTTTTTCACCAGTACTGTTAAAACTGGATGATAGGAACACTGTTGACAGTTTTCAGCAAGTTGCAACATTGAAATACAGAAATAAACACTTTTCCAAAAACAAGCTCGAAATCATGTTGAAATACTGAAATAATCACTTTTCCAAAAACATGCTCTAAATCATGTTGAAATACAGAAGTAAACACTTGTCCAAAAAAACAAGCTCCAAATCATGTTGAAATACAGAAATAAACACTTTTCCAAAAACAAGCTCCAAATCATGTTGAAATACGAAAATAAACACTTTTCCAAACACAAGCTCCACATCATGTTGAAATACAGAAATAAACACTTTTCCAAAAAAAAGCTTTAAATCATGTTTGATGCACTCCATAGGTGAATTTTTTTTCAGTACTTTTAAAACTGGATGATAGGAACACTGTGGACAGTTTTCAGCAAGTTGCAACATTGAAATAGAGAAATAAACACTTTTCCAAAAACAAGCTCTAAATCATGTTGAAATACAGAAATAAACACTTTTCCAAAAAAACAAGCTCCAAATCATGTAGAAATACAGAAATAAACACTTTTCCAAAAACAAGCTCTAAATCATGTTGAAATACAGAAATAAACACTTTTCCAAAAACAAGCTCGAAATCATGTTGAAATACAGAAATAAACACTTTCCAAAAACAAGCTCTAAATCGTGTTGAAATACAGAAATAAACACTTTTCCAAAAACAAGCTCCAAATCATGTAGAAATACAGAAATAAACACTTTTCCAAAAACAAGCTCTAAATCATGTTGAAATACAGAAATAAACACTTTTCCAAAAACAAGCTCGAAATCATGTTGAAATACTGAAATAATCACTTTTCCAAAAACAAGCTCCAAATCATGTTGAAATACAGAAATAAACACTTTTCCATAAACAAGCTCTAAATCATGTGTGATGCACTCTGAAAATGATTTTTTTTCAGTACTGTTAAAACTGGATGATAGGAACACTGTGGACAGTTTTCAGCAAGTTGCAAAATTGAAATACAGAAATAAACACTTTTCCAAAAACAAGCTCTAAATCATGTTGAAATACAGAAATAAACACTTTTCCAAAAACAAGCTCCAAATCATGTTGAAATACAGATATAAACACTTTTCCAAACACAAGCTCTAAATCATGTTGAAATACAGAAATAAACACTTTTCCAAAAACAAGCTCCAAATCATGTTGAAATACAGAAATAAACACTTTTCCAAAAACAAGCTTTAAATCATGTTGAAATACAGAAATAAACACTTTTCCAAAAAAAAAGCTCCAAATCATGTTGTGAAATACAGAAATAAACACTTTTCCAAAAACAAGCTCGAAATCATGTTGAAATACAGAAATAAACACTTTCCAAAAACAAGCTCTAAATCGTGTTGAAATACAGAAATAAACACTTTTCCAAAAATAAGCTCCAAATCATGTAGAAATACAGAAATAAACACTTTTCCAAAAACAAGCTCTAAATCATGTTGAAATACAGAAATAACCACTTTTCCAAAAATAAGCTCCAAATCATGTTGAAATACAGAAATAACACTTTTCCATAAACAAGCTCTAAATCATGTTTGATGCACTCTGAAAGTGATTTTTTTCACCAGTACTGTTAACCTGTCTAGGATGAGGGTGCCGCTAGCGGCACTCCCCCCCCACCCCCACTGAAAAACCAGTGCCGCGAAATTCAAAAAAAAAATATTTTTTAAATATTTAACTTTCACACATTAAAGTCCAATACAGCTAATGAAAGACACAGATCTTGTGAATCCAGCCAACATGTCCGATTTTTAAAATGTTTTACAGGGAAGACACAATATGTAAAGATGTACATCTATTACCTAAAAACACATTAGCATAATCCACCATCTTTTATTTGTCCACCAACACCAGTAGCTATCACCAATTCGGCTAAACTAAGATATTTATAGCCCCTAACCAAGAAAAAAACTCATCAGATGACAGTCTGATAACATATTTATGGTATGGGATAGGTTTTGTTAGAAAAATGTGCATATTTCAGGTAGATGGCATAGGTTACAATTGCACCCACCGTCACAAATGGACTAGAATAACTACATAGAGCAACGTGTTTACCTACTTACTAATCATCAAACATTTCGTAAAAATACACAGCATACACTAATCGAAAGACACAGATCCTGTGAATACAGACAATATTTCAGATTTTCTAAGTGTCTTACAGCGAAAACACAATAAATCGTTATATTAGCATAGCACATAGCAGCCCAGCATTGATTCTAGCCAAAGTGAGCGATAACGTCAACATCGCCAAAATATATTATTTTTTTCACTAACCTTCTCAGAATTCTTCAGATGACACCCCTGTAACATCACATTACAACATGCATATACAGTTTGTTCGAAAATGTGCATATTTAGCCACCAAAATCATGGTTAGACAATGTGAAATGTAGCCCAGCTGCTGAGAAAATGTCCGTGCGCCATATTAGACAGTGATCTACTCTTATACATAAATACTCATAAACGTGACTAAAAAATATAGGGTGGACAGGGATTGATAGACAATTTAATTCTTAACCTGTTGGGGATGGGGGCGCTGTTTAGACTATTTATGCTAATTTGGCTAATTTTTGAAACGGCTTCCCACAAAATCCTTGATCGTACAATATGCATATTATTATTATTATTGGATAGAAAACAGTCTATAGCTTCTATAGGAGTTGAAATTTTGTCTCTAAGTGGAACAGAGCCCATTCTACAGCAATTTCCCTGACATGGAGTCAGATTTGAGAAATGTTTGCCACTCTTCTGAAGTCAGTTAAAAGGGCACTGTCATTTCTATGACTACACGGACACTTCTTACGTCTTCCCCTGGATGCCTTTACGTGATGACGATTCCAATGGGGTCGATTGCGCGTTCACAGGCACTACAAATGAAAAAAACCTTTAGCTAGCAAGTCTTTTCTCTCTGCGTAACGCGCGTGGAAGACACCGACCCTCTCCTGTTCCAAGCGTTAGTTTAGCCTGTTATATTTCTCCGGTCATCTTTTCACTCGTTATAGGAGTTAAAAACATCATAAGGTAGTTAATTTAAAGCGTTTTATAGCAATTTATATCCGTTTAGTGCGATTTTGGGACATTTATTTTTGCAACGATGTGAAAAGTTGGGCACGCTTTTCAGTTCATCCCGAACGCAGTTGACATTTCCACATGGCAAGAGGACAGCTTTCCACCAAAAGACGATTTCTCCCAAGAAAGGATCCTTTGCCCAAGATACTGATGGAAGAACAGCTCAAGGTAGGACATTTTTATTATGATAAATCGTGTTTCTGTCGAAACATTTTAGTGGCTTAGGACGCCATGTTTTTTGACGTAGCTTCGCTTGGCGCAAACTGTATTGAAAAGTAAGGATAAATTAAAAAATGTAATTCCGCAATTGTATTAAGAATTAAATTGTCTATCAATCCCTGTCCACCCTATATTTTTTAGTCACGTTTATGAGTATTTATGTATAAGAGTAGATCACTGTCTAAGTGGCGCAAGGACTTTTTCTTTACCAGCTTGTCTACATTTCACATTGTCTAACCATGATTTTGGTGGCTAAATATAAACATTTTCGATCAAACTGTATATGCATGTTGTAATGTGATGTTACAGGAGTGTCATCGGAAGAATTCTGAGAAGGTTAGTGAAAAAATTAATATCTTTTGGCGATGTTGACTTTTATCGCTCACTTTGGCTAGAATCAATGCTGGGCTGCTAATTGCTATGTGCTAAGCTAATATAACGATTTATTTTGTTTTCGCTGTAAGACACTTAGAAAATCTGAAATATTGTCTGTATTCACAGGATCTGTGTCTTTCGATTCGTGTATGCTGTGTATTTTTACGAAATGTTTGATGATTAGTAGTTAGGTAAACACGTTGCTCATTGTAATTATTCTAGTCCATTTGTGACGGTGGGTGCAATTGTAAACTATGCCATCTACCTGAAATATGCACTTTTTTCTAACAAAACCTATCCCATACCATAAATATGTTATCAGACTGTCATCTAATGAGTTTTTTTGTTGGTTAGGGGCTATAAATATCTTAGTTTAGCCGAATTGGTGATGGCTACTGGTGTTGGTGGACAAATAAAAGATGGTGGATTATGCTAATGTGTTTTTAGGTAATAGATGTACATCTTTACATGTTGTGTCTTCCCTGTAAAACATTTTAAAAATCGGAAATGTTGACTGGATTCACAAGATCTGTGTCTTTCATTAGCTGTATTGGACTTTAATGTGTGAAAGTTAAATATTTTAAAAAAATATTTTTTTTGAATTTCGCGGCACTGGTTTTTCAGTGGGGGGGGGGGGGGGTGTGCCGCTAGCGCCACGCTGATCCTAGACAGGTTAATACAATCGCGGAATTACATTTTTTAAATTATCCTTACTTTTCAATACAGTTTGCGCCAAGCGAAGCTACGTCAAAAAACATGGCGTCCTAAGCCACTAACATTTTTCGACAGAAACACGATTTATCATAATAAATTGTTCCTACTTTGAGCTGTTCTTCCATCAGTATCTTGGGCAAAGGATCCTTTCTTGGGTCTAATCGTCTTTTGGTGGAAAGCTGTCCTCTTGCCATGTGGAAATGCCAACTGCGTTCGGGATGAACTGGAAGCGTGCCCAGCTATTCACAGCGTTTCAGAAATAAATGTCCCAAAATCGCACTAAACGGATATAAATTGCTATAAAACGCTTTAAATTAACTACCTTATGATGTTTTTAACTCCTATAACGAGTCTTAACATGACCGGAGAAAGATTACTCCCAACACTAATGCTTGGAACAGGTGCGGGCCGGTGTCCTCCACGCGCATGACGCACCAAGAAAAGACTTGCTAGCTACAGGGTTTTTTAATTTATAGTGCCTGTGAACGCGCAATCGACCCCATTCAAATCGTCATCACGTAAAGGCATCCAGGGGAAGACGTAAGCAGTGTCCGTATACTCATAGCAATAACAGTGCCCTTTTAACTGACTCCAGATCAGGGGCCAACATTTCTGAAATCTGACTCCATGTCAGGGAAATTGCTGTAGAATGGGTTCTGTTCCACTTAGAGACAACATTTCAACTCCTATAGAAACTATAGACTGTTTTCTATCCAATAATAATAATAATATGCATATTGTACGATCAAGAATTTTGTGGGAAGCCGTTTCAAAAATTACACGATTAGCATAAATAGTGACAACAGCGCCCCCATCCTCAACAGGTTAAAACTGGATGATAGGAACACTGTTGACAGTTTTCAGCAAGTTGCAACATTGAAATACAGAAATAAACACTTTTCCAAAAACAAGCTCGAAATCATGTTGAAATACTGAAATAATCACTTTTCCAAAAACAAGCTCCAAATCATGTTGAAATACAGAAATAAACACTTTTCCATAAACAAGCTCTAAATCATGTTGAAATACAGAAATAAACACTTTTCCATAAACAAGCTCTAGATCATGTTTGATGCACTCTGAAAGTGAATTTTTTTCCAGTGCTGTTAAAACTGGATGATAGGAACACTGTGGACAGTTTTCATTAAGTTGCAACATTGAAATACAGAAATAAACACTTTTCCAAAAACAAGCTCCAAATCCTGTTGAAATACAGAAATAACCACTTTTCCAAAAACAAGCTCCAAATCATGTTGAAATACAGAATTAAGAGTACTGCAAAAAAAATCACTTACAGAGTGCATCAAACATGATTTAGAACTTGTTTATGGAAAAGTGTTATTTCTGTATTTCAACATGATTTGGAGCTTGTTTATGGAAAAGTGTTTATTTCTGTATTTCAACATGATTTGGAGCTTGTTTTTGGAAAAGTTATTATTTCAGAATTTCAACATGATTTCGAGCTTGTTTTTGGAAAAGGGTTTATTTCTGTATTTCAATGTTGCAACTTGCTAAAAACTGTCAACAGTGTTCCTATCATCCACTTTTAACAGTACTGAAAAACAATTCACTTTCAGAGTTCATCAAACATGATTTAGAGCTTGTTTATGGAAAAGTGTTTATTTCTGTATTTCAACATGATTTGGAGCTTGTTTTTGGAAAAGTGTTTATTTCTGTATTTCAATGTTGCAACTTGCTGAAAACTGTCCACAGTGTTCCTATAATCCAGTTTTAAGAGTACTGAAAAAAAATCACTTTCAGAGTGCATCAAACATGATTTAGAGCTTGTTTATGGAAAAGTGTTTATTTCTGTATTTCATCATGATTTGGAGCTTGTTTTTGGAAAAGTGTTTATTTCAGTATTTCAACATGATTTGGAGCTTGTTTTTGGAAAAGTGTTTATTTCTGTATTTCAATGTTGCAACTTGCTGAAAACTGTCAACAGTGTTCCTATCATCCAGTTTTAACAGTACTGGTGAAAAAAATCACTTTCAGAGTGCATCAAACATGATTTAGAGCTTGTTTATGGAAAAGTGTTATCCTGTTTGGGCTGCAAGCCCGACGTCGGAACGAAAATGACAACAGCTGCAGGGCGCGAAATTCAAAATCTATTTTTTAAAAATATTTAACTTTCACACATTAACAAGTCCAATACAGCATTTGAAAGATAAACATCTTGTCAATCCAGCCAACATGTCCGATTTTTTAAATGTTTTACAGAGAAAACACAACATATATTTATGTTAGCTCACCAACAAATACAAAAGTGGACAGACACGTATGATTATGATTATGATGTATGAATTATGATTCAAGTAGCATGCAGAAGCCAACCGAAATAACCTAAAACCAACCTAAAGAACCCAGAAAAAACTACCTCAGATGACAGTCCTATAACATGTTACACAATAAATCTATGTTTTGTTCATAAAATGTGCATATTTTAGCTATAAATCAGTTTTACATTGATGCTACCATCATTGCTACAGCATAGCTACAGTCTGAAATCAGACGGGAGTAGCCAGAGAAAATACAGACACCAACGTCAACTACTAATTACACCTCATAAAACATTTCAGAAAAACATATGGTGGATAGCTAATGAAAGACAGATATCGTGTGAATAGAGCCAATATTTCCGATTTTTGAAGTGTTTTACAGCGAAAACACAATATATCGTTATATTAGCTAACAACATAAGCTAGCATACGGCAGCATTGATTCTAGTCAAGCGCTAGCGTAGCACAGTTAGCACAGTTAGCATAGCACAGTTCGACAGATATATGAAAAAGCATCCCAAATTGGGTCCTTATCTTTGTTGATATTCCATCAGAATGTTGTAACGGGGTCCAATGTCCAGTACAGTCTTTAGTTGGGTTCCAGAACGAAATATTTCCCTCTTTGGTTAGCAAGCACCACGGCTGTGCAGCGCTAATCTTTCTGTCTTCAAAACATTCTTCCAAAACATCACGTCTAAAGTCCAGAATAAATTGCAATAATATAATTAAAGTATATTGAAAAAACATACTTTAGGATGATTTTGTGAAATGTATCAAATAATATCGTAGCAAGAGATCATATTCACCTTTATCGAGCTTCTTCCAGGAGCCGAGTCAAAATTCTGCCTCCCGCTCGGAATTTTTTTTAACTGCGCAGGTCTCACAAGAAGGTGTGGTATTCAGTCCATGGAAGAGATATTCGACTCCTTTTAACTCTCACTTCCGCATTACACCCAGATGAAGGCGTATGACGTGTTTGTACGGTCCTAAGTGTAATGACCTTTTATAGACAAGGTCTTAAAGAGACACATCGCATTTTGGAAATCTCAATTCGGCTGGGAAAATGGCTGTAAAAATAGTTCTGTTCGACTTAGAGAAATAATTCAAACCTTTTTAGAAACTATAGACTGTTATCTATCCAACAGTAGTAAATATATGCATATTGTAAAATCAAAAATTTCTTAAGAGGCCGTTTGAAAATGTGCACATATTTTCCAGTTTTTTCAATATTCACCCTGCAGCCTGAAGAAGTTATCCTGTTTGGGCTGCAAGCCCGAATTCGGACAAAAATGACAACAGCTGCAGGGCGCGAAATTCAAAATCTATTTTTTTTAAATATTTAACTTTTACACATTAACAAGTCCAATACAGCATTTGAAAGATAAACATCTTGTCAATCCAGCCAACATGTCCGATTTTTTAAATGTTTTACAGAGAAAACACCACATATATTTATGTTAGCTCACCACCAAATACAAAAGTGGACAGACACGTATGGATATGATTATGAAGTATGAATTATGATTGAAGTAGCATGCACAAGCCAACCGAAATAAACTAAAACCAACCTAAAGAGCCCAGAAAAAACTACCTCAGATGACAGTCATATAACATGTTACACAATAAATCTATGTTTTGTTCATAAAAAGTGCATATTTTAGCTATAAATCAGTTTTACATTGATGCTACCCAAAAATGCTAACACATAGCTAGAGTCTGAATCCAGACGGGAGTAGCCAGAGAAAATACATACACCAACGTCGGCTACTAATTACACCTCATAAAACATTTCAGAAAAACATATGGTGGATAACTAATGAAAGACAGATATCGTGTGAATAAAGCCAACATTTCCGATTTTTGAAGTGTTTTACAGCGAAAACACAATATATCGTTATATTAGCTAACAACATAAGCTAGCATAAGGCAGCATTGATTCTAGTCAAGCGCTAGCCTAGCACAGTTAGCAGAGTTAGCATACAACAGTTCGACAGATATATGAAAAAGCATCCCAAATTGGGTCTTATCTTTCTTGATATTCCATCAGAATGTTGTAACGGGGTCCAATGTCCAGTAGAGTCTTTAGTTGGGTTCCAGAACGAATTATTTCCCTCTTTGGTTAGCAGGCACGATAGCATTGCGGCGCTACACAGCGTTTCTTCAAAAACTTCTTCCGTCGTATCACATCTAAAGTCCAGAATAAATTGCAATAATATAATTAAAGTATATTGAAAAAACCTACTTTAGGATGATTTTGTGACATGTATCAAATAATATCGTAGTCACACATCATATTCACCGTTATCTACCTTGTTCCAGAAGCCGAGACCAAATTATCCTTCGCGCCCGGAATTTTTTTTTAACTGCGCAGGTCTCACAAGAAGGTGTGTTATTCAGTCCATGGACGAGATATTCGACTCCTTTCAATTCTCACTTCCGCATTACAGGCTGACGAACGCCTGTGACGTGTCCCTATGGTCCTAAGTCAAAGGGCCTTTTATAGAGAAGGTCTTAAAGAGACACATCGCATTTTGGAAAACTCAATTCGGCTGGGAAAATGGCTGTAAAAATATTTCTGTTCGACTTAGAGAAACAATTCAAACCTTTTTAGAAACTACAGACTGTTATCTATCCAACAGTAGTAAATATATGCATATTGGAAAATAAAAAGTTTCTTAGGAGGCCGTTTGAAAATGTGCACACATTTTCCAGTTTTTTCAATATTCAGCTTGCAGCCCAAACAGGTTAAAACTGGATGATAGGAACACTGTGGACAGTTTTCAGCAAGTTGCAACATTGAAATACAGAAATAAACACTTTTCCAAAAACAAGCTCTAAATCATGTTGAAATACAGAAATCAACACTTTTCCAAAAATAAGCTCCAAATCATGTTGAAATACAGAAATAAACACTTTTCCATAAACAAGCTCTAAATCATGTTTGATGAACTCTGAAAGTGAATTGTTTTTCAGTACTGTTAAAAGTGGATGATAGGAACACTGTGGATAGTTTTCAGCAAGTTGCAACATTTAAATACAGAAATAAACACTTTTCCAAAAACAAGCTCTAAATCATGTTGAAATACAGAAATAAACACTTTTCCAAAAAAACATGCTCCAAATCATGTTGAAATACAGAAATAAACACTTTTCCAAAAACAAGCTCCAAATCATGTTGAAATACTGAAATCAAAACTTTTCCAAAAACAAGCTCCAAATCATGTTGAAATACAGAAATAAACACTTTTCCAAAAACAAGCTTTAAATCATGTTTGATGCACTCCATAGATGACTTTTTTTTCAGTACTGTTAAAACTGGATGATAGGAACACTGTGGACAGTTTTCAGCAAGTTGCAACATTGAAATACAGAAATAAACACTTTTCCAAAAACAAGCTCTAAATCATGTTGAAATACAGAAATAAACACTTTTCCAAAAAAACAAGCTCCAAATCATGTTGAAATACAGAAATAAACACTTTTCCAAAAACAAGCTCCAAATCATGTTGAAATACTGAAATAAACACTTTTCCAAAAACAAGCTCCAAATCATGTTGAAATACAGAAATAAACACTTTTCCGTAAACAAGCTCTAAATCATGTTTGATGCACTCTGTAAGTGATTTTTTTCTCTAGTACTCTTAAAACTGGATGATAGGAACGCTGTGGACAGTTTTCAGCAAGTTGCAACATTGAAATACAGAAATAAACACTTTTCCAAAAACAAGCTCTAAATCATGTTGAAATACAGAAATAAACACTTTACCAAAAACATGCTCCAAATCATGTTGAAATACTGAAATCAACACTTTTCCAAAAATAAGCTCCAAATCATGTTGAAATACAGAAATAAACACTTTTCCATAAACAAGCTCTAAATCATGTTTGATGAACTCTGAAAGTGAATTGTTTTTCAGTACTGTTAAAAGTGGATGATAGGAACACTGTTGACAGTTTTTAGCAAGTTGCAACATTGAAATACAGAAATAAACCCTTTTCCAAAAACAAGCTCGAAATCATGTTGAAATTATGAAATAATCACTTTTCCAAAAACAAGCTCCAAATCATGTTGAAATACAGAAATAAACACTTTTCCATAAACAAGCTCTAAATCATGTTGAAATACAGAAATAAACACTTTTCCATAAACAAGCTCTAAATCATGTTTAATGCTCTCTGAAAGTGATTTTTTTTCCAGTACTGTTAAAACTGGATGATAGGAACACTGTGGAAAGTTTTCATTAATTTGCAACATTGAAATACAGAAATAAACACTTTTCCAAAAACAAGCTCCAAATCATGTTGAAATACAGAAATAACCACTTTTCCAAAAACAAGCTCCAAATCATGTTGAAATACAGAAATAACACTTTTCCATAAACAAGCTCTAAATCATGTTTGATGCACTCTGAAAGTGATTTTTTTCACCAGTACTGTTAAAACTGGATGATAGGAACACTGTTGACAGTTTTCAGCAAGTTGCAACATTGAAATACAGAAATAAACACTTTTCCAAAAACAAGCTCGAAATCATGTTTGATGCACTCTAAAAAAAATTTTTTTTCAGTACTGTTAAAACTGGATGATAGGAACACTGTGGACAGTTTTCAGCAAGTTGCAACATTGAAATACAGAAATAAACACTTTTACAAAAACAAGCTCCAAATCATGTTGAAATACAGAAATAAACACTTTTCCAAAAACAAGCTCTAAATCATGTTGAAATACAGAAATAAACACTTTTCCAAAAACAAGCTCTAAATCATGTTGAAATACAGAAATAAACACATTACCAAAAACAAGCTCCAAATCATGTTGAAATACTGAAATCAACAATATTCCAAAAACAAGCTCCAAATCATGTTGAAATACAGAAATAAACACTTTTCCAAAAACAAGCTTTAAATCATGTTTGATGCACTCCATAGGTGATTTTTTTTCTTCAGTACTGTTAAAACTGGATGATAGGAACACTGTGAACAGTTTTCAGGAAGTTACAACATTGAAATACAGAAATAAACACTTTTCCAAAAACAAGCTCCAAATCATGTTGAAATACTGAAATAAACACTTTTCCAAAAACAAGCTCCAAATCATGTTGAAATACAGAAATAAACACTTTTCCATAAACAAGCTCTAAATCTTTTTTTATGCACTCTGTAAGTGATTTTTTTTGCAGAACTCTTAAAACTGGATGATAGGAACACTGTGGACAGTTTTCAGCAAGTTGCAACATTGAAAGACAGAAATAAACACTTTTCCAAAAACAAGCTCTAAATCATGTTGAAATACTGAAATCAACAATATTCCAAAAACAAGCTCCAAATCATGTTGAAATACAGAAATAAACACTTTTCCAAAAACAAGCTTTAAATCATGTTTGATGCACTCCATAGGTGATTTTTTTTCTTCAGTACTGTTAAAACTGGATGATAGGAACACTGTGAACAGTTTTCAGGAAGTTGCAACATTGAAATACAGAAATAAACACTTTTCCAAAAACAAGCTCCAAATCATGTTGAAATACTGAAATAAACACTTTTCCAAAAACAAGCTCCAAATCATGTTGAAATACAGAAATAAACACTTTTCCATAAACAAGCTCTAAATCTTTTTTTATGCACTCTGTAAGTGATTTTTTTTGCAGAACTCTTAAAACTGGATGATAGGAACAGTTGCAACATTGAAAGACAGAAATAAACACTTTTCCAAAAACAAGCTCTAAATCATGTTGAAATACAGAAATAAACACTTTACCAAAAACAAGCTCCAAATCATGTTGAAATACTGAAATCAACACTTTTCCAAAAATAAGCTCCAAATCATGTTGAAATACAGAAATAAACACTTTTCCATAAACAAGCTCTAAATCATGTTTGATGAACTCTGAAGTGAATTGTTTTTCAGTACTGTCAAAAGTGGATGATAGGAACACTGTGGACAGTTTTCAGCAAGTTGCAACATTTAAATACAGAAATAAACACTTTTCCAAAAAAACATGCTCCAAATCATGTTGAAATACTGAAATCAACACTTTTCCAAAAACAAGCTCCAAATCATGTTGAAATACAGAAATAAACACTTTTCCAAAAACAAGTTTTAAATCATGTTTGATGCACTCCATAGATGAATTTTTTTTCAGTACTGTTAAAACTGGATTATAGGAACACTGTGGACAGTTTTCAGCAAGTTGCAACATTGAAATACAGAAATAAACACTTTTCCAAAAACAAGCTCTAAATCATGTTGAAATACAGAAATAAACACTTTTCCAAAAAAACAAGCTCCAAATCATGTTGAAATACAGAAATAAACACTTTTCCAAAAACAAGCTCCAAATCATGTTGAAATACAGAAATAAACACTTTTCCATAAACAAGCTCTAAATCATGTTGAAATACAGAAATAAACACTTTTCCATAAACAAGCTCTAAATCATGTTTGATGCACTCTGAAAGTGATTTTTTTCACCAGTACTGTTAAAACTGGATAATAGGAACACTGTTGACAGTTTTCAGCAAGTTGCAACATTGAAATACAGAAATAAACACTTGTCCAAAAACAAGCTCTAAATCATGTTGAAATACAGAAATAAACACTTTTCAAAAAAAACAAGCTCCAAATCATGTTGAAATACAGAAATAAACACTTTTCCAAAAACAAGCTCCAAATCATGTTGAAATACAGAAATAAACACTTTTCCATAAACAAGCTCTAAATCATGTTTGATGAACTCTGAAAGTTAATTGTTTTTCAGTACTGTTAAAAGTGGATGATAGGAACACTGTGGACAGTTTTCAGCAAGTTGCAACATTGAAATACAGAAATTGTCCCGCCCTGGCCTTAGTATTCTTTGTTTTCTTTATTATTTTAGTTAGGTCAGGGTGTGACATGGGGAATGTTTGTGTTTTGTTGGGTTTGGGTGTTTTTTATGGTAAAGGGGTTGTTGGGTATAGTATATGGGTTTGTGTGGAGTACATGTGTCTAGTGTTGTCTATGTATGTTTAGTTGTCTAGGAGAGTCTATGGTTACCTGAATGAGTTCCCAATTAGAGACAGCTGATTTCGGTTGTCTCTGATTGGGAGCCTTATTTAGGGTAGCCATAGGCTCTCATTGGTTGTGGGTAATTGTCTATGTCAGAACGTTTGTAGCCTGTTGTATGTGCACGACGTTTATTAGCTTCACGATCGTTTGTTGTTTTGTTTGTTTGTATTAGTGTTTTTTCGTTTCATGTTCATCTTCGTTCGTTTAATTAAAAGAAGATGGCTTATTTTCCTAAAGCTGCGTTTTGGTCCGTCAATCCACCACACGATCGTGACAGAATTACCCACCATCGGACCAAGCAGCGGAAAACAAAGCAACAGCAGCAATGTCAAGACTCCTGGACGTGGGAGGAAATTCTAGACGGGAGAGGACCCTGGTCACAGCCAGGGGAATATCACTGCCCCAAGGCAGAGATGGAGGCGGCACGGCGACACGGGAGGAAGCCCAAGAGACAGCACAAAAACATTTTTGGAGGGGGGCACTTGGAGCAGTCGGCGAAGTTGAGGGGTGAGTCTGAGTGTGTCGAGGAGTTATTGGACAGATTGGAGGAGAGTGAACGAAGGGGAGATTATGAGACATTCGAAGAGTTGTTGACGAAATTGGAGGAGAGTGAAGAGAGAGAGCTGTTGGTTTGGCAGAGTATGCAATGCATTCTCCCTGAGGAGCGTATTAGCTGTCCGATGCCACCTGTGTCAGTTCCTCGTACTCAGCCTGAAACTTGTGTTAAAGTTCCGGAAGATTTGATGCCGGCTATACACACCAGGTCTCCAGTACACCTTCACAACCCGGTGTGTCCTGTTCCTACTTTTTGCACTCATCCTGAGATGCATGTCCCCAGCCCTGTACCACTAGTTCCGGCACCAAGCACTAGGTCTAAGGTGCGTCTCCAGAGCCCTTTACGCACTGTTCCTGCTCCCCGCACTAGCTTTGAGGTGCGTGTTTCCAGCCCATTACCACCAGTGCCTACACCACGCATCAAGCTTCCTGGGTGTCTCCAGAGCCCTGTTGTTCCTCCACGTACTAGCCCTGTGGTGCGTGTCTCCAGCACATTACCACCAGTGCCTACACCACGCACCAAGCCCTCTGTGTGTCTCCAGAGTCCTGTACGCACTGTTCCTTCTCCCCGTACTCGCCCTGATGTGCGGGTCCTCAGCCCGGTACCACCAGTACCGGTACCACGCACAAGGCCTATAGTACGCCTTGAGAGTCCGGTGTGCCCTGTTGTTGCTCCCCGCACTAGTCTTGAGATGCGTGTCCCTAGCCCGGTACCACCAGTTCCGGCACCACGCACTAGGCCTAATGTGCGTCTCCAGGGTCCAGTATGCCCTGTTCCTTCTCCCCGCACTAGCCCTGAGATGCGTGTTCCCAGCCCGATACCACCAGTGCCGGCACCACGCACTAGGCCTAATGTGCGTCTCCAGGGTCCAGTATGCCCTGTTCCTTCTCCCCGCACTAGCCCTGAGATGCGTGTCCCCAGCCCGGTGCTACCAGTCCCGGCACCACGCACCAGGCCTACAGTGCGCCTCAGCCGGCAGGAGTCTGCCGTCTGCACAGCGATGACTGAACTGCCCGTCTGCCAAGCGCCATCTGAGCCATCCGTCTCCCCAGCGCCATCTGAGCCATCCGTCTCCCCAGCGCCATCTGAGCCATCCGTCTGCAATGAGCCTGCAAAGCCGCCCGTCTGCCATGAGCCTGCAAAGCCGCCCGTCTGCCATGAGCCCACTGAGCCGTCCGCCAGACAGGAGCCGCTAGAGCCGCCAGCCAGACAGGAGCCGCTAGAGCCGTCCGTCAGACAGGATCTGCCAGAGCCGTCAACCAGACAGGATCTGCCAGAGCCGCCAACCAGACAGGATCTGCCAGAGCCGCCAATCAGACAGGAGCAGCCAGATCAGTCAGCCAGCCATGAGCAGCCAGATCCGTCAGCCAGCCATGAGCAGCCAGATCCGTCAGCTAGCCATGAGCAGCCAGATCCGTCAGCTAGCCATGAGCAGCCAGATCCGTCAGTTAGCCATGAGCAGCCAGATCCGTCAGCTAGCCATGAGCAGCCAGATCCGTCAGCTAGCCATGAGCAGCCAGATCCGTCAGCTAGCCATGAGCAGCCAGATCCGTCAGCTAGCCATGAGCAGCCAGATCCGTCAGCCAGCCATGAGCAGCCAGATCCGTCAGCTAGCCATGAGCAGCCAGATCCGTCAGCTAGCCATGAGCAGCCAGATCCGTCAGCCAGCCATGAGCAGCCAGATCCGTCAGCCAGCCATGAGCAGCCAGATCCGTCAGCCAGCCATGAGCAGCCAGATCCGTCAGCCAGCCATGAGCAGCCAGATCCGTCAGCCAGCCATGAGCAGACAGATCCGTTAGCCAGCCATGAGCAGCCAGATCCGTTAGCCAGCCATGAGCAGCCAGATCTGTCAGCCAGCCATGGGCCGTCCCTCAGTCCGGAGCTGCAGTCCCTCAGTCCGGAGCTGCCATTCCTCAGTCCGGAGCTGCCATTCCTCAGTCCCGAGCTGCCATTCCTCAGTCCGGAGCTGCCCCTTACCCTGGTGCTGCCCCTTACCCTGGTACTGCCCCTGACCCTGGTACTGCCCCTGACCCTGGTACTGCCCCTGACCCTGGTACTGCCCCTGACCCTGGTACTGCCCCTTAGTCCGGAGCTGCCCCTTAGTCCGGAACTGCCCCTTAATGCAATGGGGTTAATGTGGAGGGGGGTCATTTGGAGGAAGCCTAGGAGGTGGTTAGGGACTGTGGTGACGTGGGGATCACAACCAGAGCCGGAGCCGCCACCGTGGATGGAAGCCCACCCAGACCCTCCCCTAGACTGTGTAATGGTGCGCCCGGAGTTTGCACCTTAAGGGGGGGGTTATGTCACGCCCTGGCCTTAGTATTCTTTGTTTTCTTTATTATTTTAGTTAGGTCAGGGTGTGACATGGGGAATGTTTGTGTTTTGTTGGGTTTGGGTGTTTTTTATGGTAAAGGGGTTGTTGGGTATAGTATATGGGTTTGTGTGGAGTACATGTGTCTAGTGTTGTCTATGTATGTTTAGTTGTCTAGGAGAGTCTATGGTTACCTGAATGAGTTCCCAATTAGAGACAGCTGATTTCGGTTGTCTCTGATTGGGAGCCTTATTTAGGGTAGCCATAGGCTCTCATTGGTTGTGGGTAATTGTCTATGTCAGAACGTTTGTAGCCTGTTGTATGTGCACGACGTTTATTAGCTTCACGATCGTTTGTTGTTTTGTTTGTTTGTATTAGTGTTTTTTCGTTTCATGTTCATCTTCGTTCGTTTAATTAAAAGAAGATGGCTTATTTTCCTAAAGCTGCGTTTTGGTCCGTCAATCCACCACACGATCGTGACAGAAATAAACACTTTTCCAAAAACAAGCTCGAAATCATGTTGAAATACTGAAATAATCACTTTTCCAAAAACAAGCTCCAAATCATGTTGAAATACAGAAATAAACACTTTTCCATAAACAAGCTCTAAATCATGTTGAAATACAGAAATAAACACTTTTCCATAAACAAGCTCTAAATCATGTTTAATGCACTCTGAAAGTTAATTTTTTTCCAGTACTGTTAAAACTGGATGATAGGAATACTGTGGACAGTTGTCATTAAGTTGCTACATTGAAATACAGAAATAAACACTTTTCCAAAAACAAGCTCCAAATCATGTTGAAATACAGAAATAACCACTTTTCCAAAAACAAGCTCCAAATCATGTTGAGATACAGAAATAACACTTTTCCATAAACAAGCTCTAAATCATGTTTGATGCACTCTGAAAATGATTTTTTTTCAGTACTGTTAAACCTGGATGATAGGAACACTGGACAGTTTTCAGCAAGTTGCAACATTGAAATACAGAAATAAACACTTTTCCAAAAACAAGCTCTCAATCATGTTGAAATACAGAAATAACACTTTTCCATAAACAAGCTCTAAATCATGTTTGATGCACTCTGAAAGTGATTTTTTTCACCAGTACTGTTAAAACTGGATAATAGGAACACTGTTGACAGTTTTCAGCAAGTTGCAACATTGAAATACAGAAATAAACACTTTTCCAAAAACAAGCTCCAAATCATGTTGAAATACTGAAATAAACACTTTTCCAAAAACAAGCTCCAAATCATGTTGAAATACAGAAATAAACACTTTTCCATAAACAAGCTCTAAATCATGTTTGATGCACTCTGTAAGTGATTTTTTTTTCAGTACTCTTAAAACTGGATGATAGGAACACTGTGGACAGTTTTCAGCAAGTTGCAACATTGAAATACAGAAATAAACACTTTTCCAAAAACAAGCTCTAAATCATGTTGAAATACAGAAATAAACACTTTACCAAAAACAAGCTCCCAATCATGTTGAAATACTGAAATCAACACTTTTCCAAAAACAAGCTCCAAATCATGTTGAAATACAGAAATAAACACTTTTCAAAGAACAAGCTCTAAATCATGTTGAAATATAGAAATAAACACTTTTCCATAAACAAGCTCTAAATCATGTTTGATGCACTCTGAAAGGGATTTTTTTCCCAGTACTGTTAAAACTGGATGATAGGAACACTGTGGAAAGTTTTCATTAAGTTGCAACATTGAAATACAGAAAAAAACACTTTTCCAAAAACAAGCTCCAAATCATGTTGAAATACTGAAATAACCACTTTTCCAAAAACATGCTCCAAATCATGTTGAAATACAGAAATAACACTTTTCCATAAACAAGCTCTAAATCATGTTTGATGCACTCTGAAAGTGATTTTTTTCACCAGTACTGTTAAAACGGGATAATAGGAACACTGTTGACAGTTTTCAGCAAGTTGCAACATTGAAATCCAGAAATAAACACTTTTCCAAAAACAAGCTCGAAATCATGTTGAAATACTGAAAAAAATCACTTTTCCAAAAACAAGCTCCAAATCATGTTGAAACACAGAAATAAACACTTTTCCATAAACAAGCTCTAAATCATGTTGAAATACAGAAATAAACACTTTTCCATAAACAAGCTCTAAATCATGTTTGATGCACTCTGTAAGTGATTTTTTTTTCAGTACTTTTAAAACTGGATGATAGGAACACTGTGGACAGTTTTCAGCAAGTTGCAACATTGAAATACAGAAATAAACACTTTTCCAAAAACAAGCTCTAAATCATGTTGAAATACAGAAATAAGCACTTTACCAAAAACAAGCTCCCAATCATGTTGAAATATTGAAATCAACACTTTTCCAAAAACAAGCTCCAAATCATGTTGAAATACTGAAATAAACACTTCTCCAAAAACAAGCTCCAAATCATGTTGAAATACAGAAATAAACACTTTTCCAAAAACAAGCTCTAAATCATGTTGAAATACAGAAATAAACACTTTACCAAAAACAAGCTCCCAATCATGTTGAAATACTGAAATCAACACTTTTCCAAAAACAAGCTCCAAATCATGTTGAAATACTGAAATAAACACTTTTCCAAAAACAAGCTCCAAATCATGTTGAAATACAGAAATAAACACTTTTCCATAAACAAGCTCTAAATCATGTTTGATGAACTCTGAAAGTGAATTGTTTTTCAGTACTGTTAAAAGTGGATGATAGGAACACTGTGGACAGTTTTCAACAAGTTGCAACATTGAAATACAGAAATAAACACTTTTCCAAAAACCAGCTCTAAATCATGTTGAAATACAGAAATAAACACTTTTCCAAAAAAACAAGCTCCAAATCATGTTGAAATACAGAAATAAACACTTTTCCAAAAACAAGCTCCAAATCATGTTGAAATACAGAAATAAACACTTTTCCATAAACAAGCTCTAAATCATGTTGAAATATAGAAATAAACACTTTTCCATAAACAAGCTCTAAATCATGTTTGATGCACTCTGAAAGGGATTTTTTTCCCAGTACTGTTAAAACTGGATGATAGATAGGAACACTGTGGAAAGTTTTCATTAAGTTGCAACATTGAAATACAGAAAAAAACACTTTTCCAAAAACAAGCTCCAAATCATGTTGAAATACTGAAATAACCACTTTTCCAAAACCATGCTCCAAATCATGTTGAAATACAGAAATAACACTTTTCCATAAACAAGCTCTAAATCATGTTTGATGCACTCTGAAAGTGATTTTTTTCACCAGTACTGTTAAAACTGGATAATAGGAACACTGTTGACAGTTTTCAGCAAGTTGCAACATTGAAATACAGAAATAAACACTTTTCCAAAAACAAGCTCCAAATCATGTTGAAATACAGAAATAAACACTTTTCCATAAACAAGCTCTAAATCATGTTGAAATACAGAAATAAACACTTTTCCATAAACAAGCTCTAAATCATGTTTAATGCACTCTGAAAGTTAATTTTTTTCCAGTACTGTTAAAACTGGATGTTAGGAATACTGTGGACAGTTGTCATTAAGTTGCTACAATGAAATACAGAAATAAACACTTTTCCAAAAACAAGCTCCAAATCATGTTGAAATACAGAAATAACCACTTTTCCAAAAACAAGCTCCAAATCATGTTGAGATACAGAAATAACACTTTTCCATAAACAATATCTAAATCATGTTTGATGCACAATGAAAATGATTTTTTTTCAGTACTGTTAAACCTGGATGATAGGAACACTGGACAGTTTTCAGCAAGTTGCAACATTGAAATACAGAAATAAACACTTTTCCAAAAACAAGCTCTCAATCATGTTGAAATACAGAAATAACACTTTTCCATAAACAAGCTCTAAATCATGTTTGATGCACTCTGAAAGTGATTTTTTTCACCAGTACTGTTAAAACTGGATAATAGGAACACTGTTGACAGTTTTCAGCAAGTTGCAACATTGAAATACAGAAATAAACACTTTTCCAAAAACAAGCTCCAAATCATGTTGAAATACTGAAATAAACACTTTTCCAAAAACAAGCTCCAAATCATGTTGAAATACAGAAATAAACACTTTTCCATAAACAAGCTCTAAATCATGTTTGATGCACTCTGTAAGTGATTTTTTTTTCAGTACTCTTAAAACTGGATGATAGGAACACTGTGGACAGTTTTCAGCAAGTTGCAACATTGAAATACAGAAATAAACACTTTTCCAAAAACAAGCTCTAAATCATGTTGAAATACAGAAATAAACACTTTACCAAAAACAAGCTCCCAATCATGTTGAAATACTGAAATCAACACTTTTCCAAAAACAAGCTCCAAATCATGTTGAAATACAGAAATAAACACTTTTCAAAGAACAAGCTCTAAATCATGTTGAAATATAGAAATAAACACTTTTCCATAAACAAGCTCTAAATCATGTTTGATGCACTCTGAAAGGGATTTTTTTCCCAGTACTGTTAAAACTGGATGATAGGAACACTGTGGAAAGTTTTCATTAAGTTGCAACATTGAAATACAGAAAAAAACACTTTTCCAAAAACAAGCTCCAAATCATGTTGAAATACTGAAATAACCACTTTTCCAAAAACATGCTCCAAATCATGTTGAAATACAGAAATAACACTTTTCCATAAACAAGCTCTAAATCATGTTTGATGCACTCTGAAAGTGATTTTTTTCACCAGTACTGTTAAAACGGGATAATAGGAACACTGTTGACAGTTTTCAGCAAGTTGCAACATTGAAATACAGAAATAAACACTTTTCCAAAAACAAGCTCCAAATCATGTTGAAATACTGAAATAAACACTTTTCCAAAAACAAGCTCCAAATCATGTTGAAATACAGAAATAAACACTTTTCCATAAACAAGCTCTAAATCATGTTTGATGCACTCTGTAAGTGATTTTTTTTTCAGTACTCTTAAAACTGGATGATAGGAACACTGTGGACAGTTTTCAGCAAGTTGCAACATTGAAATACAGAAATAAACACTTTTCCAAAAACAAGCTCTAAATCATGTTGAAATACAGAAATAAACACTTTACCAAAAACAAGCTCCCAATCATGTTGAAATACTGAAATCAACACTTTTCCAAAAACAAGCTCCAAATCATGTTGAAATACAGAAATAAACACTTTTCAAAGAACAAGCTCTAAATCATGTTGAAATATAGAAATAAACACTTTTCCAAAAACAAGCTCCAAATCATGTTGAAATACTGAAATAACCACTTTTCCAAAAACATGCTCCAAATCATGTTGAAATACAGAAATAACACTTTTCCATAAACAAGCTCTAAATCATGTTTGATGCACTCTGAAAGTGATTTTTTTCACCAGTACTGTTAAAACGGGATAATAGGAACACTGTTGACAGTTTTCAGCAAGTTGCAACATTGAAATACAGAAATAAACACTTTTCCAAAAACAAGCTCGAAATCATGTTGAAATACTGAAAAAAATCACTTTTCCAAAAACAAGCTCCAAATCATGTTGAAACACAGAAATAAACACTTTTCCATAAACAAGCTCTAAATCATGTTGAAATACAGAAATAAACACTTTTCCATAAACAAGCTCTAAATCATGTTTGATGCACTCTGTAAGTGATTTTTTTTTCAGTACTTTTAAAACTGGATGATAGGAACACTGTGGACAGTTTTCAGCAAGTTGCAACATTGAAATACAGAAATAAACACTTTTCCAAAAACAAGCTCTAAATCATGTTGAAATACAGAAATAAGCACTTTACCAAAAACAAGCTCCCAATCATGTTGAAATATTGAAATCAACACTTTTCCAAAAACAAGCTCCAAATCATGTTGAAATACTGAAATAAACACTTTTCCAAAAACAAGCTCCAAATCATGTTGAAATACAGAAATAAACACTTTTCCATAAACAAGCTCTAAATCATGTTTGATGAACTCTGAAAGTGAATTGTTTTTCAGTACTGTTAAAAGTGGATGATAGGAACACTGTGGACAGTTTTCAACAAGTTGCAACATTGAAATACAGAAATAAACACTTTTCCAAAAACCAGCTCTAAATCATGTTGAAATACAGAAATAAACACTTTTCCAAAAAAACAAGCTCCAAATCATGTTGAAATACAGAAATAAACACTTTTCCAAAAACAAGCTCCAAATCATGTTGAAATACAGAAATAAACACTTTTCCATAAACAAGCTCTAAATCATGTTGAAATATAGAAATAAACACTTTTCCATAAACAAGCTCTAAATCATGTTTGATGCACTCTGAAAGGGATTTTTTTCCCAGTACTGTTAAAACTGGATGATAGATAGGAACACTGTGGAAAGTTTTCATTAAGTTGCAACATTGAAATACAGAAAAAAACACTTTTCCAAAAACAAGCTCCAAATCATGTTAAAATACTGAAATAACCACTTTTCCAAAACCATGCTCCAAATCATGTTGAAATACAGAAATAACACTTTTCCATAAACAAGCTCTAAATCATGTTTGATGCACTCTGAAAGTGATTTTTTTCACCAGTACTGTTAAAACTGGATAATAGGAACACTGTTGACAGTTTTCAGCAAGTTGCAACATTGAAATACAGAAATAAACACTTTTCCAAAAACAAGCTCGAAATCATGTTGAAATACTGAAAAAAATCACTTTTCCAAAAACAAGCTCCAAATCATGTTGAAACACAGAAATAAACACTTTTCCATAAACAAGCTCTAAATCATGTTGAAATACAGAAATAAACACTTTTCCATAAACAAGCTCTAAATCATGTTTGATGCACTCTGTAAGTGATTTTTTTTTCAGTACTCTTAAAACTGGATGATAGGAACACTGTGGACAGTTTTCAGCAAGTTGCAACATTGAAATACAGAAATAAACACTTTTCCAAAAACAAGCTCTAAATCATGTTGAAATACAGAAATAAACACTTTACCAAAAACAAGCTCCCAATCATGTTGAAATATTGAAATCAACACTTTTCCAAAAACAAGCTCCAAATCATGTTGAAATACTGAATTAAACACTTCTCCAAAAACAAGCTCCAAATCATGTTGAAATACAGAAATAAACACTTTTCCATAAACAAGCTATTAATCATGTTTGATGAACTCTGAAAGTGAGTTGTTTTTCAGTACTGTTAAAAGTGGATGATAGGAACACTGTGGACAGTTTTCAGCAAGTTGCAACATTGAAATACAGAAATAAACACTTTTCCAAAAACAAGCTCGAAATCATGTTGAAATACTGAAATAATCACTTTTCCAAAAACAAGCTCCAAATCATGTTTGATGAACTCTGAAAGTGAATTGTTTTTCAGTACTGTTAAAAGTGGATGATAGGAACACTGTGGACAGTTTTCAGCAAGTTGCAACATTGAAATACAGAAATAAACACTTTTCCAAAAACAAGCTCTAAATCATGTTGAAATACAGAAATAAACACTTTTCCATAAACAAGCTCTAAATCATGTTTGATGCACTCTGTAAGTGATTTTTTTTTCAGTACTTTTAAAACTGGATGATAGGAACACTGTGGACAGTTTTCAGCAAGTTGCAACATTGAAATACAGAAATAAACACTTTTCCAAAAACAAGCTCTAAATCATGTTGAAATACAGAAATAAGCACTTTACCAAAAACAAGCTCCCAATCATGTTGAAATATTGAAATCAACACTTTTCCAAAAACAAGCTCCAAATCATGTTGAAATACTGAAATAAACACTTCTCCAAAAACAAGCTCCAAATCATGTTGAAATACAGAAATAAACACTTTTCCAAAAACAAGCTCTAAATCATGTTGAAATACAGAAATAAACACTTTACCAAAAACAAGCTCCCAATCATGTTGAAATACTGAAATCAACACTTTTCCAAAAACAAGCTCGAAATCATGTTGAAATACTGAAAAAAATCACTTTTCCAAAAACAAGCTCCAAATCATGTTGAAACACAGAAATAAATACTTTTCCATAAACAAGCTCTAAATCATGTTGAAATACAGAAATAAACACTTTTCCATAAACAAGCTCTAAATCATGTTTGATGAACTCTGAAAGTGAATTGTTTTTCAGTACTGTTAAAAGTGGATGATAGGAACACTGTGGACAGTTTTCAACAAGTTGCAACATTGAAATACAGAAATAAACACTTTTCCAAAAACCAGCTCTAAATCATGTTGAAATACAGAAATAAACACTTTTCCAAAAAAACAAGCTCCAAATCATGTTGAAATACAGAAATAAACACTTTTCCAAAAACAAGCTCCAAATCATGTTGAAATACAGAAATAAACACTTTTCCATAAACAAGCTCTAAATCATGTTGAAATATAGAAATAAACACTTTTCCATAAACAAGCTCTAAATCATGTTTGATGCACTCTGAAAGGGATTTTTTTCCCAGTACTGTTAAAACTGGATGATAGATAGGAACACTGTGGAAAGTTTTCATTAAGTTGCAACATTGAAATACAGAAAAAAACACTTTTCCAAAAACAAGCTCCAAATCATGTTGAAATACTGAAATAACCACTTTTCCAAAACCATGCTCCAAATCATGTTGAAATACAGAAATAACACTTTTCCATAAACAAGCTCTAAATCATGTTTGATGCACTCTGAAAGTGATTTTTTTCACCAGTACTGTTAAAACTGGATAATAGGAACACTGTTGACAGTTTTCAGCAAGTTGCAACATTGAAATACAGAAATAAACACTTTTCCAAAAACAAGCTCGAAATCATGTTGAAATACTGAAAAAAATCACTTTTCCAAAAACAAGCTCCAAATCATGTTGAAACACAGAAATAAACACTTTTCCATAAACAAGCTCTAAATCATGTTGAAATACAGAAATAAACACTTTTCCATAAACAAGCTCTAAATCATGTTTGATGCACTCTGTAAGTGATTTTTTTTTCAGTACTCTTAAAACTGGATGATAGGAACACTGTGGACAGTTTTCAGCAAGTTGCAACATTGAAATACAGAAATAAACACTTTTCCAAAAACAAGCTCTAAATCATGTTGAAATACAGAAATAAACACTTTACCAAAAACAAGCTCCCAATCATGTTGAAATATTGAAATCAACACTTTTCCAAAAACAAGCTCCAAATCATGTTGAAATACTGAATTAAACACTTCTCCAAAAACAAGCTCCAAATCATGTTGAAATACAGAAATAAACACTTTTCCATAAACAAGCTATTAATCATGTTTGATGAACTCTGAAAGTGAGTTGTTTTTCAGTACTGTTAAAAGTGGATGATAGGAACACTGTGGACAGTTTTCAGCAAGTTGCAACATTGAAATACAGAAATAAACACTTTTCCAAAAACAAGCTCGAAATCATGTTGAAATACTGAAATAATCACTTTTCCAAAAACAAGCTCCAAATCATGTTGAAATACAGAAATAAACACTTTTAGACATAAACAAGCTCTAAATCATGTTGAAATACAGAAATAAACACTTTTCCATAAACAAGCTCTAAATCATGTTTAATGCATTCTGAAAGTTAATTTTTTTCCAGTACTGTTAAAACTGGATGATAGGAATACTGTGGACAGTTGTCATTAAGTTGCTACATTGAAATACAGAAATAAACACTTTTCCAAAAACAAGCTCCAAATCATGTTGAAATACAGAAATAACCACTTTTCCAAAAACAAGCTCCAAATCATGTTGAGATACAGAAATAACACTTTTCCATAAACAAGCTCTAAATCATGTTTGATGCACTCTGAAAATGATTTTTTTTCAGTACTGTTAAACCTGGATGATAGGAACACTGGACAGTTTTCAGCAAGTTGCAACATTGAAATACAGAAATAAACACTTTTCCAAAAACAAGCTCTCAATCATGTTGAAATACAGAAATAACACTTTTCCATAAACAAGCTCTAAATCATGTTTGATGCACTCTGAAAGTGATTTTTTTCACCAGTACTGTTAAAACTGGATAATAGGAACATTGTTGACAGTTTTCAGCAAGTTGCAACATTGAAATACAGAAATAAACACTTTTCCAAAAACAAGCTCGAAATCATGTTGAAATACTGAAAAAAATCACTTTTCCAAAAACAAGCTCCAAATCATGTTGAAACACAGAAATAAACACTTTTCCATAAACAAGCTCTAAATCATGTTGAAATACAGAAATAAACACTTTTCCATAAACAAGCTCTAAATCATGTTTGATGCACTCTGTAAGTGATTTTTTTTTCAGTACTCTTAAAACTGGATGATAGGAACACTGTGGACAGTTTTCAGCAAGTTGCAACATTGAAATACAGAAATAAACACTTTTCCAAAAACAAGCTCTAAATCATGTTGAAATACAGAAATAAACACTTTTCCAAAAACAAGCTCCAAATCATGTTGAAATACAGAAATAAACACTTTACCAAAAACAAGCTCCCAATCATGTTGAAATACTGAAATCAACACTTTTCCAAAAACAAGCTCCAAATCATGTTGAAATACTGAAATAAACACTTTTCCAAAAACAAGCTCCAAATCATGTTGAAATACAGAAATAAACACTTTTCCATAAACAAGCTCTAAATCATGTTTGATGAACTCTGAAAGTGAATTGTTTTTCAGTACTGTTAAAAGTGGATGATAGGAACACTGTGGACAGTTTTCAGCAAGTTGCAACATTGAAATACAGAAATAAACACTTTTCCAAAAACAAGCTCTAAATCATGTTGAAATACAGAAATAAACACTTTTCCATAAACAAGCTCTAAATCATGTTGAAATATAGAAATAAACACTTTTCCATAAACAAGCTCTAAATCATGTTTGATGCACTCTGAAAGGGATTTTTTCCCCAGTACTGTTAAAACTGGATAATAGGAACACTGTTGACAGTTTTCAGCAAGTTGCAACATTGAAATACAGAAAAAAACACTTTTCCAAAAACAAGCTCCAAATCATGTTGAAATACTGAAATAAACACTTTTCCAAAAACAAGCTCCAAATCATGTTGAAATACAGAAATAAACACTTTTCCATAAACAAGCTCTAAATCATGTTTGATGCACTCTGAAAGTGATTTTTTTTCACCAGTACTGTTAAAACTGGATGATAGGAACACTGTTGACAGTTTTCAGCAAGTTGCAACATTGAAATACAGAAATAAACACTTTTCCAAAAACAAGCTCGAAATCATGTTGAAATACTGAAAAAATCACTTTTCCAAAAACAAGCTCCAAATCATGTTGAAACACAGAAATAAACACTTTTCCATAAACAAGCTCTAAATCATGTTGAAATACAGAAATAAACACTTTTCCATAAACAAGCTCTAAATCATGTTTGATGCACTCTGAAAGTGATTTTTTTTCACCAGTACTGTTAAAACTGGATGATAGGAACACTGTTGACAGTTTTCAGCAAGTTGCAACATTGAAATACAGAAATAAACACTTTTCCAAAAACAAGCTCTAAATCATGTTGAAATACAGAAATAAACACTTTACCAAAAACAAGCTCCCAATCATGTTGAAATATTGAAATCAACACTTTTCCAAAAACAAGCTCCAAATCATGTTGAAATACAGAAATAACACTTTTCCATAAACAAGCTCTAAATCATGTTTGATGCACTCTGAAAGTGATTTTTTTCACCAGTACTGTTAAAACTGGATAATAGGAACACTGTTGACAGTTTTCAGCAAGTTGCAACATTGAAACACAGAAATAAACACTTTTCCATAAACAAGCTCTAAATCATGTTGAAATACAGAAATAAACACTTTTCCATAAACAAGCTCTAAATCATGTTTGATGCACTCTGTAAGTGATTTTTTTTTCAGTACTCTTAAAACTGGATGATAGGAACACTGTGGACAGTTTTCAGCAAGTTGCAACATTGAAATACAGAAATAAACACTTTTCCAAAAACAAGCTCTAAATCATGTTGAAATACAGAAATAAACACTTTACCAAAAACAAGCTCCCAATCATGTTGAAATATTGAAATCAACACTTTTCCAAAAACAAGCTCCAAATCATGTTGAAATACTGAAATAAACACTTCTCCAAAAACAAGCTCCAAATCATGTTGAAATACAGAAATAAACACTTTTCCATAAACAAGCTCTTAATCATGTTTGATGAACTCTGAAAGTGAGTTGTTTTTCAGTACTGTTAAAAGTGGATGATAGGAACACTGTGGACAGTTTTCAGCAAGTTGCAACATTGAAATACAGAAATAAACACTTTTCCAAAAACAAGCTCGAAATCATGTTGAAATACTGAAATAATCACTTTTCCAAAAACAAGCTCCAAATCATGTTGAAATACAGAAATAAACACTTTTCCATAAACAAGCTCTAAATCATGTTGAAATACAGAAATAAACACTTTTCCATAAACAAGCTCTAAATCATGTTTAATGCATTCTGAAAGTTAATTTTTTTCCAGTACTGTTAAAACTGGATGATAGGAATACTGTGGACAGTTGTCATTAAGTTGCTACATTGAAATACAGAAATAAACACTTTTCCAAAAACAAGCTCCAAATCATGTTGAAATACAGAAATAACCACTTTTCCAAAAACAAGCTCCAAATCATGTTGAGATACAGAAATAACACTTTTCCATAAACAAGCTCTAAATCATGTTTGATGCACTCTGAAAATGATTTTTTTTCAGTACTGTTAAACCTGGATGATAGGAACACTGGACAGTTTTCAGCAAGTTGCAACATTGAAATACAGAAATAAACACTTTTCCAAAAACAAGCTCTCAATCATGTTGAAATACAGAAATAACACTTTTCCATAAACAAGCTCTAAATCATGTTTGATGCACTCTGAAAGTGATTTTTTTCACCAGTACTGTTAAAACTGGATAATAGGAACATTGTTGACAGTTTTCAGCAAGTTGCAACATTGAAATACAGAAATAAACACTTTTCCAAAAACAAGCTCGAAATCATGTTGAAATACTGAAAAAAATCACTTTTCCAAAAACAAGCTCCAAATCATGTTGAAACACAGAAATAAACACTTTTCCATAAACAAGCTCTAAATCATGTTGAAATACAGAAATAAACACTTTTCCATAAACAAGCTCTAAATCATGTTTGATGCACTCTGTAAGTGATTTTTTTTTCAGTACTCTTAAAACTGGATGATAGGAACACTGTGGACAGTTTTCAGCAAGTTGCAACATTGAAATACAGAAATAAACACTTTTCCAAAAACAAGCTCTAAATCATGTTGAAATACAGAAATAAACACTTTTCCAAAAACAAGCTCCAAATCATGTTGAAATACAGAAATAAACACTTTACCAAAAACAAGCTCCCAATCATGTTGAAATACTGAAATCAACACTTTTCCAAAAACAAGCTCCAAATCATGTTGAAATACAGAAATAAACACTTTTCCATAAACAAGCTCTAAATCATGTTGAAATATAGAAATAAACACTTTTCCATAAACAAGCTCTAAATCATGTTTGATGCACTCTGAAAGGGATTTTTTCCCCAGTACTGTTAAAACTGGATAATAGGAACACTGTTGACAGTTTTCAGCAAGTTGCAACATTGAAATACAGAAAAAAACACTTTTCCAAAAACAAGCTCCAAATCATGTTGAAATACTGAAATAAACACTTTTCCAAAAACAAGCTCCAAATCATGTTGAAATACAGAAATAAACACTTTTCCATAAACAAGCTCTAAATCATGTTTGATGCACTCTGAAAGTGATTTTTTTTCACCAGTACTGTTAAAACTGGATGATAGGAACACTGTTGACAGTTTTCAGCAAGTTGCAACATTGAAATACAGAAATAAACACTTTTCCAAAAACAAGCTCGAAATCATGTTGAAATACTGAAAAAATCACTTTTCCAAAAACAAGCTCCAAATCATGTTGAAACACAGAAATAAACACTTTTCCATAAACAAGCTCTAAATCATGTTGAAATACAGAAATAAACACTTTTCCATAAACAAGCTCTAAATCATGTTTGATGCACTCTGAAAGTGATTTTTTTTCACCAGTACTGTTAAAACTGGATGATAGGAACACTGTTGACAGTTTTCAGCAAGTTGCAACATTGAAATACAGAAATAAACACTTTTCCAAAAACAAGCTCTCAATCATGTTGAAATACAGAAATAACACTTTTCCATTAACAAGCTCTAAATCATGTTTGATGCACTCTGAAAGTGATTTTTTTCACCAGTACTGTTAAAACTGGATAATAGGAACATTGTTGACAGATTTCAGCAAGTTGCAACATTGAAATACAGAAATAAACACTTTTCCAAAAACAAGCTCGAAATCATGTTGAAATACTGAAAAAAATCACTTTTCCAAAAACAAGCTCCAAATCATGTTGAAACACAGAAATAAACACTTTTCCATAAACAAGCTCTAAATCATGTTGAAATACAGAAATAAACACTTTTCCATAAACAAGCTCTAAATCATGTTTGATGCACTCTGTAAGTGATTTTTTTTTCAGTACTCTTAAAACTGGATGATAGGAACACTGTGGACAGTTTTCAGCAAGTTGCAACATTGAAATACAGAAATAAACACTTTTCCAAAAACAAGCTCTAAATCATGTTGAAATACAGAAATAAACACTTTTCCAAAAACAAGCTCCAAATCATGTTGAAATACAGAAATAAACACTTTACCAAAAACAAGCTCCCAATCATGTTGAAATACTGAAATCAACACTTTTCCAAAAACAAGCTCCAAATCATGTTGAAATACTGAAATAAACACTTTTCCAAAAACAAGCTCCAAATCATGTTGAAATACAGAAATAAACACTTTTCCATAAACAAGCTCTAAATCATGTTTGATGAACTCTGAAAGTGAATTGTTTTTCAGTACTGTTAAAAGTGGATGATAGGAACACTGTGGACAGTTTTCAGCAAGTTGCAACATTGAAATACAGAAATAAACACTTTTCCAAAAACAAGCTCTAAATCATGTTGAAATACAGAAATAAACACTTTTCCATAAACAAGCTCTAAATCATGTTGAAATATAGAAATAAACACTTTTCCATAAACAAGCTCTAAATCATGTTTGATGCACTCTGAAAGGGATTTTTTCCCCAGTACTGTTAAAACTGGATAATAGGAACACTGTTGACAGTTTTCAGCAAGTTGCAACATTGAAATACAGAAAAAAACACTTTTCCAAAAACAAGCTCCAAATCATGTTGAAATACTGAAATAAACACTTTTCCAAAAACAAGCTCCAAATCATGTTGAAATACAGAAATAAACACTTTTCCATAAACAAGCTCTAAATCATGTTTGATGCACTCTGAAAGTGATTTTTTTTCACCAGTACTGTTAAAACTGGATGATAGGAACACTGTTGACAGTTTTCAGCAAGTTGCAACATTGAAATACAGAAATAAACACTTTTCCAAAAACAAGCTCTAAATCATGTTGAAATACAGAAATAAACACTTTACCAAAAACAAGCTCCCAATCATGTTGAAATATTGAAATCAACACTTTTCCAAAAACAAGCTCCAAATCATGTTGAAATACAGAAATAACACTTTTCCATAAACAAGCTCTAAATCATGTTTGATGCACTCTGAAAGTGATTTTTTTCACCAGTACTGTTAAAACTGGATAATAGGAACACTGTTGACAGTTTTCAGCAAGTTGCAACATTGAAACACAGAAATAAACACTTTTCCATAAACAAGCTCTAAATCATGTTGAAATACAGAAATAAACACTTTTCCATAAACAAGCTCTAAATCATGTTTGATGCACTCTGTAAGTGATTTTTTTTTCAGTACTCTTAAAACTGGATGATAGGAACACTGTGGACAGTTTTCAGCAAGTTGCAACATTGAAATACAGAAATAAACACTTTTCCAAAAACAAGCTCTAAATCATGTTGAAATACAGAAATAAACACTTTACCAAAAACAAGCTCCCAATCATGTTGAAATATTGAAATCAACACTTTTCCAAAAACAAGCTCCAAATCATGTTGAAATACTGAAATAAACACTTCTCCAAAAACAAGCTCCAAATCATGTTGAAATACAGAAATAAACACTTTTCCATAAACAAGCTCTTAATCATGTTTGATGAACTCTGAAAGTGAGTTGTTTTTCAGTACTGTTAAAAGTGGATGATAGGAACACTGTGGACAGTTTTCAGCAAGTTGCAACATTGAAATACAGAAATAAACACTTTTCCAAAAACAAGCTCGAAATCATGTTGAAATACTGAAATAATCACTTTTCCAAAAACAAGCTCCAAATCATGTTGAAATACAGAAATAAACACTTTTCCATAAACAAGCTCTAAATCATGTTGAAATACAGAAATAATAACTTTTCCATAAACAAGCTCTAAATCATGTTTAATGCACTCTGAAAGTTAATTTTTTTCCAGTACTGTTAAAACTGGATGATAGGAATACTGTGGACAGTTGTCATTAAGTTGCTACATTGAAATACAGAAATAAACACTTTTCCAAAAACAAGCTCCAAATCATGTTGAAATACAGAAATAACCACTTTTCCAAAAACAAGCTCCAAATCATGTTGAGATACAGAAATAACACTTTTCCATAAACAAGCTCTAAATCATGTTTGATGCACTCTGAAAATGATTTTTTTTCAGTACTGTTAAACCTGGATGATAGGAACACTGGACAGTTTTCAGCAAGTTGCAACATTGAAATACAGAAATAAACACTTTTCCAAAAACAAGCTCTAAATCATGTTGAAATACAGAAATAAACACTTTTCCAAAAACAAGCTCCAAATCATGTTGAAATACAGAAATAAACACTTTTCCAAAAACAAGCTCTAAATCATGTTGAAATACAGAAATAAACACTTTTCCATAAACAAGCTCTAAATCATGTTTGATGCACTCTGAAATTATTATTTTTTTCAGGACTGTTAAAACTGGATGATAGGAACACTGTGGACAGTTTTCAGCAAGTTGCAACATTGAAATACAGAAATAAACACTTTTCCAAAAACAAGCTCCAAATCATGTTGAAATACTGAAATAACCACTTTTCCAAAAACATGCTCCAAATCATGTTGAAATACAGAAATAACACTTTTCCATAAACAAGCTCTAAATCATGTTTGATGCACTCTGAAAGTGATTTTTTTCACCAGTACTGTTAAAACTGGATAATAGGAACACTGTTGACAGTTTTCAGCAAGTTGCAACATTGAAATACAGAAATAAACACTTTTCCAAAAACAAGCTCGAAATCATGTTGAAATACTGAAAAAAATCACTTTTCCAAAAACAAGCTCCAAATCATGTTGAAACACAGAAATAAACACTTTTCCATAAACAAGCTCTAAATCATGTTGAAATACAGAAATAAACACTTTTCCATAAACAAGCTCTAAATCATGTTTGATGCACTCTGTAAGTGATTTTTTTTTCAGTACTCTTAAAACTGGATGATAGGAACACTGTGGACAGTTTTCAGCAAGTTGCAACATTGAAATACAGAAATAAACACTTTTCCAAAAACAAGCTCTAAATCATGTTGAAATACAGAAATAAACACTTTACCAAAAACAAGCTCCCAATCATGTTGAAATATTGAAATCAACACTTTTCCAAAAACAAGCTCCAAATCATGTTGAAATACTGAAATAAACACTTCTCCAAAAACAAGCTCCAAATCATGTTGAAATACAGAAATAACCACTTTTCCAAAAACAAGCTCTAAATCATGTTGAAATACAGAAATAAACACTTTACCAAAAACAAGCTCCCAATCATGTTGAAATACTGAAATCAACACTTTTCCAAAAACAAGCTCCAAATCATGTTGAAATACTGAAATAAACACTTTTCCAAAAACAAGCTCCAAATCATGTTGAAATACAGAAATAAACACTTTTCCATAAACAAGCTCTAAATCATGTTTGATGAACTCTGAAAGTGAATTGTTTTTCAGTACTGTTAAAAGTGGATGATAGGAACACTGTGGACAGTTTTCAGCAAGTTGCAACATTGAAATACAGAAATAAACACTTTTCCAAAAACAAGCTCTAAATCATGTTGAAATACAGAAATAAACACTTTTCCAAAAAAACAAGCTCCAAATCATGTTGAAATACAGAAATAAACACTTTTCCAAAAACAAGCTCCAAATCATGTTGAAATACAGAAATAAACACTTTTCCATAAACAAGCTCTAAATCATGTTGAAATATAGAAATAAACACTTTTCCATAAACAAGCTCTAAATCATGTTTGATGCACTCTGAAAGGGATTTTTTTCCCAGTACTGTTAAAACTGGATGATAGGAACACTGTGGAAAGTTTTCATTAAGTTGCAACATTGAAATACAGAAAAAAACACTTTTCCAAAAACAAGCTCCAAATCATGTTGAAATACTGAAATAACCACTTTTCCAAAACCATGCTCCAAATCATGTTGAAATACAGAAATAACACTTTTCCATAAACAAGCTCTAAATCATGTTTGATGCACTCTGAAAGTGATTTTTTTCACCAGTACTGTTAAAACTGGATAATAGGAACACTGTTGACAGTTTTCAGCAAGTTGCAACATTGAAATACAGAAATAAACACTTTTCCAAAAACAAGCTCGAAATCATGTTGAAATACTGAAAAAAATCACTTTTCCAAAAACAAGCTCCAAATCATGTTGAAACACAGAAATAAATACTTTTCCATAAACAAGCTCTAAATCATGTTGAAATACAGAAATAAACACTTTTCCATAAACAAGCTCTAAATCATGTTTGATGCACTCTGTAAATGATTTTTTTTTCAGTACTCTTAAAACTGGATGATAGGAACACTGTGGACAGTTTTCAGCAAGTTGCAACATTGAAATACAGAAATAAACACTTTTCCAAAAACAAGCTCTAAATCATGTTGAAATACAGAAATAAACACTTTACCAAAAACAAGCTCCCAATCATGTTGAAATATTGAAATCAACACTTTTCCAAAAACAAGCTCCAAATCATGTTGAAATACTGAAATAAACACTTTTCCAAAAACAAGCTCCAAATCATGTTGAAATACAGAAATAAACACTTTTCCATAAACAAGCTCTAAATCATGTTTGATGAACTCTGAAAGTGAATTGTTTTTCAGTACTGTTAAAAGTGGATGATAGGAACACTGTGGACAGTTTTCAGCAAGTTGCAACATTGAAATACAGAAATAAACACTTTTCCAAAAACAAGCTCTAAATCATGTTGAAATACAGAAATAAACACTTTTCCAAAAAAACAAGCTCCAAATCATGTTGAAATACAGAAATAAACACTTTTCCAAAAACAAGCTCCAAATCATGTTGAAATACAGAAATAAACACTTTTCCATAAACAAGCTCTAAATCATGTTGAAATATAGAAATAAACACTTTTCCATAAACAAGCTCTAAATCATGTTTGATGCACTCTGAAAGGGATTTTTTTCCCAGTACTGTTAAAACTGGATGATAGGAACACTGTGGAAAGTTTTCATTAAGTTGCAACATTGAAATACAGAAAAAAACACTTTTCCAAAAACAAGCTCCAAATCATGTTGAAATACTGAAATAACCACTTTTCCAAAACCATGCTCCAAATCATGTTGAAATACAGAAATAACACTTTTCCATAAACAAGCTCTAAATCATGTTTGATGCACTCTGAAAGTGATTTTTTTCACCAGTACTGTTAAAACTGGATAATAGGAACACTGTTGACAGTTTTCAGCAAGTTGCAACATTGAAATACAGAAATAAACACTTTTCCAAAAACAAGCTCGAAATCATGTTGAAATACTGAAAAAAATCACTTTTCCAAAAACAAGCTCCAAATCATGTTGAAACACAGAAATAAACACTTTTCCATAAACAAGCTCTAAATCATGTTGAAATACAGAAATAAACACTTTTCCATAAACAAGCTCTAAATCATGTTTGATGCACTCTGTAAGTGATTTTTTTTTCAGTACTCTTAAAACTGGATGATAGGAACACTGTGGACAGTTTTCAGCAAGTTGCAACATTGAAATACAGAAATAAACACTTTTCCAAAAACAAGCTCTAAATCATGTTGAAATACAGAAATAAACACTTTTCCATAAACAAGCTCTAAATCATGTTTGATGCACTCTGTAAATGATTTTTTTTTCAGTACTCTTAAAACTGGATGATAGGAACACTGTGGACAGTTTTCAGCAAGTTGCAACATTGAAATACAGAAATAAACACTTTTCCAAAAACAAGCTCTAAATCATGTTGAAATACAGAAATAAACACTTTACCAAAAACAAGCTCCCAATCATGTTGAAATATTGAAATCAACACTTTTCCAAAAACAAGCTCCAAATCATGTTGAAATACTGAAATAAACACTTCTCCAAAAACAAGCTCCAAATCATGTTGAAATACAGAAATAAACACTTTTCCATAAACAAGCTCTTAATCATGTTTGATGAACTCTGAAAGTGAGTTGTTTTTCAGTACTGTTAAAAGTGGATGATAGGAACACTGTGGACAGTTTTCAGCAAGTTGCAACATTGAAATACAGAAATAAACACTTTTCCAAAAACAAGCTCGAAATCATGTTGAAATACTGAAATAATCACTTTTCCAAAAACAAGCTCCAAATCATGTTGAAATACTGTAATCAACACTTTTCCAAAAACAAGCTCCAAATCATGTTGAAATACAGAAATAAACACTTTTCCAAAAAAACAAGCTCGAAATCATGTTGAAATACAGAAATAAACACTTTTCCAAAAACAAGCTCCAAATCATGTTGAAATACAGAAATAACCACTTTTCCAAAAACAAGCTCCAAATCATGTTGAGATACAGAAATAACACTTTTCCATAAACAAGCTCTAAATCATGTTTGATGCACTCTGAAAATGATTTTTTTTCAGTACTGTTAAACCTGGATGATAGGAACACTGGACAGTTTTCAGCAAGTTGCAACATTGAAATAGAGAAATAAACACTTTTCCAAAAACAAGCTCTCAATCATGTTGAAATACAGAAATAACACTTTTCCATAAACAAGCTCTAAATCATGTTTGATGCACTCTGAAAGTGATTTTTTTCACCAGTACTGTTAAAACTGGATAATAGGAACACTGTTGACAGTTTTCAGCAAGTTGCAACATTGAAATACAGAAATAAACACTTTTCCAAAAACAAGCTCCAAATCATGTTGAAATACTGAAATAAACACTTTTCCAAAAACAAGCTCCAAATCATGTTGAAATAAAGAAATAAACACTTTTCCATAAACAAGCTCTAAATCATGTTTGATGCACTCTGTAAGTGATTTTTTTTTCAGTACTCTTAAAACTGGATGATAGGAACACTGTGGACAGTTTTCAGCAAGTTGCAACATTGAAATACAGAAATAAACACTTTTCCAAAAACAAGCTCTAAATCATGTTGAAATACAGAAATAAACACTTTACCAAAAACAAGCTCCCAATCATGTTGAAATACTGAAATCAACACTTTTCCAAAAACAAGCTCCAAATCATGTTGAAATACAGAAATAAACACTTTTCCATGAACAAGCTCTAAATCATGTTGAAATATAGAAATAAACACTTTTCCATAAACAAGCTCTAAATCATGTTTGATGCACTCTGAAAGGGATTTTTTTCCCAGTACTGTTAAAACTGGATGATAGGAACACTGTGGAAAGTTTTCATTAAGTTGCAACATTGAAATACAGAAAAAAACACTTTTCCAAAAACAAGCTCCAAATCATGTTGAAATACTGAAATAACCACTTTTCCAAAAACATGCTCCAAATCATGTTGAAATACAGAAATAACACTTTTCCATAAACAAGCTCTAAATCATGTTTGATGCACTCTGAAAGTGATTCTTTTCACCAGTACTGTTAAAACGGGATAATAGGAACACTGTTGATAGTTTTCAGCAAGTTGCAACATTGAAATACAGAAATAAACACTTTTCCAAAAACAAGCTCGAAATCATGTTGAAATACTGAAAAAAATCACTTTTCCAAAAACAAGCTCCAAATCATGTTGAAACACAGAAATAAACACTTTTCCATAAACAAGCTCTAAATCATGTTGAAATACAGAAATAAACACTTTTCCATAAACAAGCTCTAAATCATGTTTGATGCACTCTGTAAGTGATTTTTTTTTCAGTACTCTTAAAACTGGATGATAGGAACACTGTGGACAGTTTTCAGCAAGTTGCAACATTGAAATACAGAAATAAACACTTTTCCAAAAACAAGCTCTAAATCATGTTGAAATACAGAAATAAACACTTTTCCAAAAACAAGCTCTAAATCATGTTGAAATACAGAAAAAAACACTTTTCCAAAAAAACAAGCTCCAAATCATGTTGAAATATAGAAATAAACACTTTTCCAAAAACAAGCTCCAAATCATGTTGAAATACAGAAATAAACACTTTTCCATAAACAAGCTCTAAATCATGTTGAAATATAGAAATAAACACTTTTCCATAAACAAGCTCTAAATCATGTTTGATGCACTCTGAAAGGGATTTTTTTCCCAGTACTGTTAAAACTGGATGATAGATAGGAACACTGTGGAAAGTTTTCATTAAGTTGCAACATTGAAATACAGAAAAAAACACTTTTCCAAAAACAAGCTCCAAATCATGTTGAAATACTGAAATAACCACTTTTCCAAAACCATGCTCCAAATCATGTTGAAATACAGAAATAACACTTTTCCATAAACAAGCTCTAAATCATGTTTGATGCACTCTGAAAGTGATTTTTTTCACCAGTACTGTTAAAACTGGATAATAGGAACACTGTTGACAGTTTTCAGCAAGTTGCAACATTGAAATACAGAAATAAACACTTTTCCAAAAACAAGCTCGAAATCATGTTGAAATACTGAAAAAAATCACTTTTCCAAAAACAAGCTCCAAATCATGTTGAAACACAGAAATAAACACTTTTCCTTAAACAAGCTCTAAATCATGTTGAAATACAGAAATAAACACTTTTCCATAAACAAGCTCTAAATCATGTTTGATGCACTCTGTAAGTGATTTTTTTTTCAGTACTCTTAAAACTGGATGATAGGAACACTGTGGACAGTTTTCAGCAAGTTGCAACATTGAAATACAGAAATAAACACTTTTCCAAAAACAAGCTCTAAATCATGTTGAAATACAGAAATAAACACTTTACCAAAAACAAGCTCCCAATCATGTTGAAATATTGAAATCAACACTTTTCCAAAAACAAGCTCCAAATCATGTTGAAATACTGAAATAAACACTTCTCCAAAAACAAGCTCCAAATCATGTTGAAATACAGAAATAAACACTTTTCCATAAACAAGCTATTAATCATGTTTGTTGAACTCTGAAAGTGAGTTGTTTTTCAGTACTGTTAAAAGTGGATGATAGGAACACTGTGGACAGTTTTCAGCAAGTTGCAACATTGAAATACAGAAATAAACACTTTTCCAAAAACAAGCTCGAAATCATGTTGAAATACTGAAATAATCACTTTTCCAAAAACAAGCTCCAAATCATGTTGAAATACAGAAATAAACACTTTTCCATAAACAAGCTCTAAATCATGTTGAAATACAGAAATAAACACTTTTCCATAAACAAGCTCTAAATCATGTTTAATGCACTCTGAAAGTTAATTTTTTTCCAGTACTGTTAAAACTGGATGATAGGAATACTGTGGACAGTTGTCATTAAGTTGCTACATTGAAATACAGAAATAAACACTTTTCCAAAAACAAGCTCCAAATCATGTTGAAATACAGAAATAACCACTTTTCCAAAAACAAGCTCCAAATCATGTTGAGATACAGAAATAACACTTTTCCATAAACAAGCTCTAAATCATGTTTGATGCACTCTGAAAATGATTTTTTTTCAGTACTGTTAAACCTGGATGATAGGAACACTGGACAGTTTTCAGCAAGTTGCAACATTGAAATACAGAAATAAACACTTTTCCAAAAACAAGCTCTCAATCATGTTGAAATACAGAAATAACACTTTTCCATAAACAAGCTCTAAATCATGTTTGATGCACTCTGAAAGTGATTTTTTTCACCAGTACTGTTAAAACTGGATAATAGGAACATTGTTGACAGTTTTCAGCAAGTTGCAACATTGAAATACAGAAATAAACACTTTTCCAAAAACAAGCTCGAAATCATGTTGAAATACTGAAAAAAATCACTTTTCCAAAAACAAGCTCCAAATCATGTTGAAACACAGAAATAAACACTTTTCCATAAACAAGCTCTAAATCATGTTGAAATACAGAAATAAACACTTTTCCATAAACAAGCTCTAAATCATGTTTGATGCACTCTGTAAGTGATTTTTTTTTCAGTACTCTTAAAACTGGATGATAGGAACACTGTGGACAGTTTTCAGCAAGTTGCAACATTGAAATACAGAAATAAACACTTTTCCAAAAACAAGCTCTAAATCATGTTGAAATACAGAAATAAACACTTTACCAAAAACAAGCTCCCAATCATGTTGAAATATTGAAATCAACACTTTTCCAAAAACAAGCTCCAAATCATGTTGAAATACTGAAATAAACACTTCTCCAAAAACAAGCTGCAAATCATGTTGAAATACAGAAATAAACACTTTTCCAAAAACAAGCTCTAAATCATGTTGAAATACAGAAATAAACACTTTACCAAAAACAAGCTCCCAATCATGTTGAAATACTGAAATCAACACTTTTCCAAAAACAAGCTCCAAATCATGTTGAAATACTGAAATAAACACTTTTCCAAAAACAAGCTCCAAATCATGTTGAAATACAGAAATAAACACTTTTCCATAAACAAGCTCTAAATCATGTTTGATGAACTCTGAAAGTGAATTGTTTTTCAGTACTGTTAAAAGTGGATGATAGGAACACTGTGGACAGTTTTCAGCAAGTTGCAACATTGAAATACAGAAATAAACACTTTTCCAAAAACAAGCTCTAAATCATGTTGAAATACAGAAATAAACACTTTTCCAAAAAAACAAGCTCCAAATCATGTTGAAATACAGAAATAAACACTTTTCCAAAAACAAGCTCCAAATCATGTTGAAATACAGAAATAAACACTTTTCCATAAACAAGCTCTAAATCATGTTGAAATATAGAAATAAACACTTTTCCATAAACAAGCTCTAAATCATGTTTGATGCACTCTGAAAGGGATTTTTTCCCCAGTACTGTTAAAACTGGATAATAGGAACACTGTTGACAGTTTTCAGCAAGTTGCAACATTGAAATACAGAAAAAAACACTTTTCCAAAAACAAGCTCCAAATCATGTTGAAATACTGAAATAAACACTTTTCCAAAAACAAGCTCCAAATCATGTTGAAATACAGAAATAAACACTTTTCCATAAACAAGCTCTAAATCATGTTTGATGCACTCTGAAAGTGATTTTTTTTCACCAGTACTGTTAAAACTGGATGATAGGAACACTGTTGACAGTTTTCAGCAAGTTGCAACATTGAAATACAGAAATAAACACTTTTCCAAAAACAAGCTCGAAATCATGTTGAAATACTGAAAAAATCACTTTTCCAAAAACAAGCTCCAAATCATGTTGAAACACAGAAATAAACACTTTTCCATAAACAAGCTCTAAATCATGTTGAAATACAGAAATAAACACTTTTCCAAAAACAAGCTCTAAATCATGTTTGATGCACTCTGTAAGTGATTTTTTTTTCAGTACTCTTAAAACTGGATGATAGGAACACTGTGGACAGTTTTCAGCAAGTTGCAACATTGAAATACAGAAATAAACACTTTTCCAAAAACAAGCTCTAAATCATGTTGAAATACAGAAATAAACACTTTACCAAAAACAAGCTCCCAATCATGTTGAAATATTGAAATCAACACTTTTCCAAAAACAAGCTCCAAATCATGTTGAAATACAGAAATAACACTTTTCCATAAACAAGCTCTAAATCATGTTTGATGCACTCTGAAAGTGATTTTTTTCACCAGTACTGTTAAAACTGGATAATAGGAACACTGTTGACAGTTTTCAGCAAGTTGCAACATTGAAATACAGAAATAAACACTTTTCCAAAAACAAGCTCGAAATCATGTTGAAATACTGAAAAAATCACTTTTCCAAAAACAAGCTCCAAATCATGTTGAAACACAGAAATAAACACTTTTCCATAAACAAGCTCTAAATCATGTTGAAATACAGAAATAAACACTTTTCCATAAACAAGCTCTAAATCATGTTTGATGCACTCTGTAAGTGATTTTTTTTTCAGTACTCTTAAAACTGGATGATAGGAACACTGTGGACAGTTTTCAGCAAGTTGCAACATTGAAATGCAGAAATAAGCACTTTTCCAAAAACAAGCGCAAAAATCATGTTGAAATACAGAAATAAACACTTTACCAAAAACAAGCTCTAAATCATGTTGAAATATTGAAATCAACACTTTTCCAAAAACAAGCTCCAAATCATGTTGAAATACTGAAATAAACACTTCTCCAAAAACAAGCTCCAAATCATGTTGAAATACAGAAATAAACACTTTTCCATAAACAAGCTCTTAATCATGTTTGACGAACTCTGAAAGTGAGTTGTTTTTCAGTACTGTTAAAAGTGGATGATAGGAACACTGTGGACAGTTTTCAGCAAGTTGCAACATTGAAATACAGAAATAAACACTTTTCCAAAAACAAGCTCGAAATCATGTTGAAATACTGAAATAATCACTTTTCCAAAAACAAGCTCCAAATCATGTTGAAATACAGAAATAAACACTTTTCCATAAACAAGCTCTAAATCATGTTGAAATACAGAAATAATAACTTTTCCATAAACAAGCTCTAAATCATGTTTAATGCTCTCTGAAAGTTAATTTTTTTCCAGTACTGTTAAAACTGGATGATAGGAATACTGTGGACAGTTGTCATTAAGTTGCAACATTGAAATACAGAAATAAACACTTTTCCAAAAACAAGCTCGAAATCATGTTGAAATACTGAAATAAACACTTCTCCAAAAACAAGCTCCAAATCATGTTGAAATACTGAAAAAAATCACTTTTCCAAAAACAAGCTCCAAATCATGTTGAAACACAGAAATAAACACTTTTCCATAAACAAGCTCTAAATCATGTTGAAATACAGAAATAAACACTTTTCCATAAACAAGCTCTAAATCATGTTTGATGCACTCTGAAAATGATTTTTTTTTCAGTACTGTTAAAACTGGATGATAGGAACACTGTGGACAGTTTTCAGCAAGTTGCAACATTGAAATACAGAAATAAACACTTTTCCAAAAACAAGCTCTAAATCATGTTGAAATACAGAAATACACACTTTACCAAAAACAAGCTCCCAATCATGTTGAAATATTGAAATCAACACTTTTCCAAAAACAAGCTCCAAATCATGTTGAAATACTGAAATAAACACTTCTCCAAAAACAAGCTCCAAATCATGTTGAAATACAGAAATAAACACTTTTCCATAAACAAGCTCTAAATCATGTTTGATGCACTCTGAAAGTGAGTTGTTTTTCAGTACTGTTAAAAGTGGATGATAGGAACACTGTGGACAGTTTTCAGCAAGTTGCAACATTGAAATACAGAAATAAACACTTTTCCAAAAACAAGCTCGAAATCATGTTGAAATACTGAAATAAACACTTCTCCAAAAACAAGCTCCAAATCATGTTGAAATACAGAAATAACCACTTTTCCAAAAACAAGCTCTAAATCATGTTGAAATACAGAAATAAACACTTTACCAAAAACAAGCTCCCAATCATGTTGAAATACTGAAATCAACACTTTTCCAAAAACAAGCTCCAAATCATGTTGAAATACTGAAATAAACACTTTTCCAAAAACAAGCTCCAAATCATGTTGAAATACAGAAATAAACACTTTTCCATAAACAAGCTCTAAATCATGTTTGATGAACTCTGAAAGTGAATTGTTTTTCAGTACTGTTAAAAGTGGATGATAGGAACACTGTGGACAGTTTTCAGCAAGTTGCAACATTGAAATACAGAAATAAACACTTTTCCAAAAACAAGCTCTAAATCATGTTGAAATACAGAAATAAACACTTTTCCAAAAAAACAAGCTCCAAATCATGTTGAAATACAGAAATAAACACTTTTCCAAAAACAAGCTCCAAATCATGTTGAAATACAGAAATAAACACTTTTCCATAAACAAGCTCCAAATTATGTTGAAATATAGAAATAAACACTTTTCCATAAACAAGCTCTAAATCATGTTTGATGCACTCTGAAAGGGATTTTTTTCCCAGTACTGTTAAAACTGGATGATAGGAACACTGTGGAAAGTTTTCATTAAGTTGCAACATTGAAATACAGAAAAAAACACTTTTCCAAAAACAAGCTCCAAATCATGTTGAAATACTGAAATAACCACTTTTCCAAAACCATGCTCCAAATCATGTTGAAATACAGAAATAACACTTTTCCATAAACAAGCTCTAAATCATGTTTGATGCACTCTGAAAGTGATTTTTTTCACCAGTACTGTTAAAACTGGATAATAGGAACACTGTTGACAGTTTTCAGCAAGTTGCAACATTGAAATACAGAAATAAACACTTTTCCAAAAACAAGCTCGAAATCATGTTGAAATACTGAAAAAAATCACTTTTCCAAAAACAAGCTCCAAATCATGTTGAAACACAGAAATAAACACTTTTCCATAAACAAGCTCTAAATCATGTTGAAATACAGAAATAAACACTTTTCCATAAACAAGCTCTAAATCATGTTTGATGCACTCTGTAAGTGATTTTTTTTTCAGTACTCTTAAAACTGGATGATAGGAACACTGTGGACAGTTTTCAGCAAGTTGCAACATTGAAATACAGAAATAAACACTTTTCCAAAAACAAGCTCTAAATCATGTTGAAATACAGAAATAAACACTTTACCAAAAACAAGCTCCCAATCATGTTGAAATATTGAAATCAACACTTTTCCAAAAACAAGCTCCAAATCATGTTGAAATACTGAAATAAACACTTCTCCAAAAACAAGCTCCAAATCATGTTGAAATACAGAAATAAACACTTTTCCATAAACAAGCTCTTAATCATGTTTGATGAACTCTGAAAGTGAGTTGTTTTTCAGTACTGTTAAAAGTGGATGATAGGAACACTGTGGACAGTTTTCAGCAAGTTGCAACATTGAAATACAGAAATAAACACTTTTCCAAAAACAAGCTCGAAATCATGTTGAAATACTGAAATAATCACTTTTCCAAAAACAAGCTCCAAATCATGTTGAAATACTGTAATCAACACTTTTCCAAAAACAAGCTCCAAATCATGTTGAAATACAGAAATAAACACTTTTCCAAAAAAACAAGCTCGAAATCATGTTGAAATACAGAAATAAACACTTTTCCATAAACAAGCTCTAAATCATGTTTGATGCACTCTGTAAGTGATTTTTTTTTCAGTACTCTTAAAACTGGATGATAGGAACACTGTGGACAGTTTTCAGCAAGTTGCAACATTGAAATACAGAAATAAGCACTTTTCCAAAAACAAGCGCAAAAATCATGTTGAAATACAGAAATAAACACTTTACCAAAAACAAGCTCCCAATCATGTTGAAATATTGAAATCAACACTTTTCCAAAAACAAGCTCCAAATCATGTTGAAATACTGAAATAAACACTTCTCCAAAAACAAGCTCCAAATCATGTTGAAATACAGAAATAAACACTTTTCCATAAACAAGCTCTTAATCATGTTTGACGAACTCTGAAAGTGAGTTGTTTTTCAGTACTGTTAAAAGTGGATGATAGGAACACTGTGGACAGTTTTCAGCAAGTTGCAACATTGAAATACAGAAATAAACACTTTTCCAAAAACAAGCTCGAAATCATGTTGAAATACTGAAATAATCACTTTTCCAAAAACAAGCTCCAAATCATGTTGAAATACAGAAATAAACACTTTTCCATAAACAAGCTCTAAATCATGTTGAAATACAGAAATAATAACTTTTCCATAAACAAGCTCTAAATCATGTTTAATGCTCTCTGAAAGTTAATTTTTTTCCAGTACTGTTAAAACTGGATGATAGGAATACTGTGGACAGTTGTCATTAAGTTGCAACATTGAAATACAGAAATAAACACTTTTCCAAAAACAAGCTCGAAATCATGTTGAAATACTGAAATAAACACTTCTCCAAAAACAAGCTCCAAATCATGTTGAAATACTGAAAAAAATCACTTTTCCAAAAACAAGCTCCAAATCATGTTGAAACACAGAAATAAACACTTTTCCATAAACAAGCTCTAAATCATGTTGAAATACAGAAATAAACACTTTTCCATAAACAAGCTCTAAATCATGTTTGATGCACTCTGTAAGTGATTTTTTTTTCAGTACTCTTAAAACTGGATGATAGGAACACTGTGGACAGTTTTCAGCAAGTTGCAACATTGAAATACAGAAATAAACACTTTTCCAAAAACAAGCTCTAAATCATGTTGAAATACAGAAATACACACTTTACCAAAAACAAGCTCCCAATCATGTTGAAATATTGAAATCAACACTTTTCCAAAAACAAGCTCCAAATCATGTTGAAATACTGAAATAAACACTTCTCCAAAAACAAGCTCCAAATCATGTTGAAATACAGAAATAAACACTTTTCCATAAACAAGCTCTTAATCATGTTTGATGAACTCTGAAAGTGAGTTGTTTTTCAGTACTGTTAAAAGTGGATGATAGGAACACTGTGGACAGTTTTCAGCAAGTTGCAACATTGAAATACAGAAATAAACACTTTTCCAAAAACAAGCTCGAAATCATGTTGAAATACTGAAATAAACACTTCTCCAAAAACAAGCTCCAAATCATGTTGAAATACAGAAATAACCACTTTTCCAAAAACAAGCTCTAAATCATGTTGAAATACAGAAATAAACACTTTACCAAAAACAAGCTCCCAATCATGTTGAAATACTGAAATCAACACTTTTCCAAAAACAAGCTCCAAATCATGTTGAAATACTGAAATAAACACTTTTCCAAAAACAAGCTCCAAATCATGTTGAAATACAGAAATAAACACTTTTCCATAAACAAGCTCTAAATCATGTTTGATGAACTCTGAAAGTGAATTGTTTTTCAGTACTGTTAAAAGTGGATGATAGGAACACTGTGGACAGTTTTCAGCAAGTTGCAACATTGAAATACAGAAATAAACACTTTTCCAAAAACAAGCTCTAAATCATGTTGAAATACAGAAATAAACACTTTTCCAAAAAAACAAGCTCCAAATCATGTTGAAATACAGAAATAAACACTTTTCCAAAAACAAGCTCCAAATCATGTTGAAATACAGAAATAAACACTTTTCCATAAACAAGCTCTAAATCATGTTTGATGCACTCTGAAAGGGATTTTTTTCCCAGTACTGTTAAAACTGGATGATAGGAACACTGTGGAAAGTTTTCATTAAGTTGCAACATTGAAATACAGAAAAAAACACTTTTCCAAAAACAAGCTCCAAATCATGTTGAAATACTGAAATAACCACTTTTCCAAAACCATGCTCCAAATCATGTTGAAATACAGAAATAACACTTTTCCATAAACAAGCTCTAAATCATGTTTGATGCACTCTGAAAGTGATTTTTTTCACCAGTACTGTTAAAACTGGATAATAGGAACACTGTTGACAGTTTTCAGCAAGTTGCAACATTGAAATACAGAAATAAACACTTTTCCAAAAACAAGCTCGAAATCATGTTGAAATACTGAAAAAAATCACTTTTCCAAAAACAAGCTCCAAATCATGTTGAAACACAGAAATAAACACTTTTCCATAAACAAGCTCTAAATCATGTTGAAATACAGAAATAAACACTTTTCCATAAACAAGCTCTAAATCATGTTTGATGCACTCTGTAAGTGATTTTTTTTTCAGTACTCTTAAAACTGGATGATAGGAACACTGTGGACAGTTTTCAGCAAGTTGCAACATTGAAATACAGAAATAAACACTTTTCCAAAAACAAGCTCTAAATCATGTTGAAATACAGAAATAAACACTTTACCAAAAACAAGCTCCCAATCATGTTGAAATATTGAAATCAACACTTTTCCAAAAACAAGCTCCAAATCATGTTGAAATACTGAAATAAACACTTCTCCAAAAACAAGCTCCAAATCATGTTGAAATACAGAAATAAACACTTTTCCATAAACAAGCTCTTAATCATGTTTGATGAACTCTGAAAGTGAGTTGTTTTTCAGTACTGTTAAAAGTGGATGATAGGAACACTGTGGACAGTTTTCAGCAAGTTGCAACATTGAAATACAGAAATAAACACTTTTCCAAAAACAAGCTCGAAATCATGTTGAAATACTGAAATAATCACTTTTCCAAAAACAAGCTCCAAATCATGTTGAAATACTGTAATCAACACTTTTCCAAAAACAAGCTCCAAATCATGTTGAAATACAGAAATAAACACTTTTCCAAAAAAACAAGCTCGAAATCATGTTGAAATACAGAAATAAACACTTTTCCAAAAACAAGCTCCAAATCATGTTGAAATACAGAAATAAACACTTTTCCATAAACAAGCTCTAAATCATGTTGAAATATAGAAATAAACACTTTTCCATAAACAAGCTCTAAATCATGTTTGATGCACTCTGAAAGGGATTTTTTTCCCAGTACTGTTAAAACTGGATGATAGGAACACTGTGGAAAGTTTTCATTAAGTTGCAACATTGAAATACAGAAATAAACACTTTTCCAAAAACAAGCTCCAAATCATGTTGAAATACAGAAATAACCACTTTTCCAAAAACATGCTCCAAATCATGTTGAAATACAGAAATAACACTTTTCCATAAACAAGCTCTAAATCATGTTTGATGCACTCTGAAAGTGATTTTTTTCACCAGTACTGTTAAAACTGGATAATAGGAACACTGTTGACAGTTTTCAGCAAGTTGCAACATTGAAATACAGAAAAAAACACTTTTCCAAAAACAAGCTCCAAATCATGTTGAAATACAGAAATAAACACTTTTCCATAAACAAGCTCTAAATCATGTTTGATGCACTCTGAAAGTGATTTTTTTTCACCAGTACTGTTAAAACTGGATGATAGGAACACTGTTGACAGTTTTCAGCAAGTTGCAACATTGAAATACAGAAATAAACACTTTTCCAAAAACAAGCTCGAAATCATGTTGAAATACTGAAAAAATCACTTTTCCAAAAACAAGCTCCAAATCATGTTGAAACACAGAAATAAACACTTTTCCATAAACAAGCTCTAAATCATGTTGAAATACAGAAATAAACACTTTTCCATAAACAAGCTCTAAATCATGTTTGATGCACTCTGTAAGTGATTTTTTTTTCAGTACTGTTAAAAGTGGATGATAGGAACACTGTGGACAGTTTTCAGCAAGTTGCAACATTGAAATACAGAAATAAACACTTTTCCAAAAACAAGCTCGAAATCATGTTGAAATACTGAAATAATCACTTTTCCAAAAACAAGCTCCAAATCATGTTGAAATACTGTAATCAACACTTTTCCAAAAACAAGCTCCAAATCATGTTGAAATACAGAAATAAACACTTTTCCAAAAAAACAAGCTCGAAATCATGTTGAAATACAGAAATAAACACTTTTCCAAAAACAAGCTCCAAATCATGTTGAAATACAGAAATAAACACTTTTCCATAAACAAGCTCTAAATCATGTTGAAATATAGAAATAAACACTTTTCCATAAACAAGCTCTAAATCATGTTTGATGCACTCTGAAAGGGATTTTTTTCCCAGTACTGTTAAAACTGGATGATAGGAACACTGTGGAAAGTTTTCATTAAGTTGCAACATTGAAATACAGAAATAAACACTTTTCCAAAAACAAGCTCCAAATCATGTTGAAATACAGAAATAACCACTTTTCCAAAAACATGCTCCAAATCATGTTGAAATACAGAAATAACACTTTTCCATAAACAAGCTCTAAATCATGTTTGATGCACTCTGAAAGTGATTTTTTTCACCAGTACTGTTAAAACTGGATAATAGGAACACTGTTGACAGTTTTCAGCAAGTTGCAACATTGAAATACAGAAAAAAACACTTTTCCAAAAACAAGCTCCAAATCATGTTGAAATACTGAAATAAACACTTTTCCAAAAACAAGCTCCAAATCATGTTGAAATACAGAAATAAACACTTTTCCATAAACAAGCTCTAAATCATGTTTGATGCACTCTGAAAGTGATTTTTTTTCACCAGTACTGTTAAAACTGGATGATAGGAACACTGTTGACAGTTTTCAGCAAGTTGCAACATTGAAATACAGAAATAAACACTTTTCCAAAAACAAGCTCGAAATCATGTTGAAATACTGAAAAAATCACTTTTCCAAAAACAAGCTCCAAATCATGTTGAAACACAGAAATAAACACTTTTCCATAAACAAGCTCTAAATCATGTTGAAATACAGAAATAAACACTTTTCCATAAACAAGCTCTAAATCATGTTTGATGCACTCTATAAGTGATTTTTTTTTCAGTACTCTTAAAACTGGATGATAGGAACACTGTGGACAGTTTTCAGCAAGTTGCAACATTGAAATACAGAAATAAACACTTTTCCAAAAACAAGCTCGAAATCATGTTGAAATACTGAAAAAATCACTTTTCCAAAAACAAGCTCCAAATCATGTTGAAACACAGAAATAAACACTTTTCCATAAACAAGCTCTAAATCATGTTGAAATACAGAAATAAACACTTTTCCATAAACAAGCTCTAAATCATGTTTGATGCACTCTGTAAGTGATTTTTTTTTCAGTACTCTTAAAACTGGATGATAGGAACACTGTGGACAGTTTTCAGCAAGTTGCAACATTGAAATACAGAAATAACCACTTTTCCAAAAACATGCTCCAAATCATGTTGAAATACAGAAATAACACTTTTCCATAAACAAGCTCTAAATCATGTTTGATGCACTCTGAAAGTGATTTTTTTCACCAGTACTGTTAAAACTGGATAATAGGAACACTGTTGACAGTTTTCAGCAAGTTGCAACATTGAAATACAGAAATAAACACTTTTCCAAAAACAAGCTATAAATCATGTTGAAATACTGAAAAAAATCACTTTTCCAAAAACAAGCTCCAAATCATGTTGAAACACAGAAATAAACACTTTTCCATAAACAAGCTCTAAATCATGTTGAAATACAGAAATAAACACTTTTCCATAAACAAGCTCTAAATCATGTTTGATGCACTCTGTAAGTGATTTTTTTTTCAGTACTCTTAAAACTGGATGATAGGAACACTGTGGGCAGTTTTCAGCAAGTTGCAACATTGAAATACAGAAATAAACACTTTTCCAAAAACAAGCTCTAAATCATGTTGAAATACAGAAATAAACACTTTACCAAAAACAAGCTCCCAATCATGTTGAAATATTGAAATCAACACTTTTCCAAAAACAAGCTCCAAATCATGTTGAAATACTGAAATAAACACTTCTCCAAAAACAAGCTCCAAATCATGTTGAAATACAGAAATAACCACTTTTCCAAAAACAAGCTCTAAATCATGTTGAAATACAGAAATAAACACTTTACCAAAAACAAGCTCCCAATCATGTTGAAATACTGAAATCAACACTTTTCCAAAAACAAGCTCCAAATCATGTTGAAATACTGAAATAAACACTTTTCCAAAAACAAGCTCCAAATCATGTTGAAATACAGAAATAAACACTTTTCCATAAACAAGCTCTAAATCATGTTTGATGAACTCTGAAAGTGAATTGTTTTCAGTACTGTTAAAAGTGGATGATAGGAACACTGTGGACAGTTTTCAGCAAGTTGCAACATTGAAATACAGAAATAAACACTTTTCCAAAAACAAGCTCTAAATCATGTTGAAATACAGAAATAAACACTTTTCCAAAAAAACAAGCTCCAAATCATGTTGAAATACAGAAATAAACACTTTTCCAAAACCATGCTCCAAATCATGTTGAAATACAGAAATAAACACTTTTCCATAAACAAGCTCTAAATCATGTTTGATGCACTCTGAAAGTGATTTTTTTTCACCAGTACTGTTAAAACTGGATGATAGGAACACTGTTGACAGTTTTCAGCAAGTTGTAACATTGAAATACAGAAATAAACACTTTTCCAAAAACAAGCTCGAAATCATGTTGAAATACTGAAAAAAATCACTTTTCCAAAAACAAGCTCCAAATCATGTTGAAACACAGAAATAAACACTTTTCCATAAACAAGCTCTAAATCATGTTGAAATACAGAAATAAACACTTTTCCATAAACAAGCTCTAAATCATGTTTGATGCACTCTGTAAGTGATTTTTTTTTCAGTACTCTTAAAACTGGATGATAGGAACACTGTGGACAGTTTTCAGCAAGTTGCAACATTGAAATACAGAAATAAACACTTTTCCAAAAACAAGCTCTAAATCATGTTGAAATACAGAAATACACACTTTACCAAAAACAAGCTCCCAATCATGTTGAAATATTGAAATCAACACTTTTCCAAAAACAAGCTCCAAATCATGTTGAAATACTGAAATAAACACTTCTCCAAAAACAAGCTCCAAATCATGTTGAAATACAGAAATAAACACTTTTCCATAAACAAGCTCTTAATCATGTTTGATGAACTCTGAAAGTGAGTTGTTTTTCAGTACTGTTAAAAGTGGATGATAGGAACACTGTGGACAGTTTTCAGCAAGTTGCAACATTGAAATACAGAAATAAACACTTTTCCAAAAACAAGCTCGAAATCATGTTGAAATACTGAAATAAACACTTCTCCAAAAACAAGCTCCAAATCATGTTGAAATACAGAAATAACCACTTTTCCAAAAACAAGCTCTAAATCATGTTGAAATACAGAAATAAACACTTTACCAAAAACAAGCTCCCAATCATGTTGAAATACTGAAATCAACACTTTTCCAAAAACAAGCTCCAAATCATGTTGAAATACTGAAATAAACACTTTTCCAAAAACAAGCTCCAAATCATGTTGAAATACAGAAATAAACACTTTTCCATAAACAAGCTCTAAATCATGTTTGATGAACTCTGAAAGTGAATTGTTTTTCAGTACTGTTAAAAGTGGATGATAGGAACACTGTGGACAGTTTTCAGCAAGTTGCAACATTGAAATACAGAAATAAACACTTTTCCAAAAACAAGCTCTAAATCATGTTGAAATACAGAAATAAACACTTTTCCAAAAACAAGCTCTAAATCATGTTGAAATACAGAAATAAACACTTTTCCAAAAAAACAAGCTCCAAATCATGTTGAAATACAGAAATAAACACTTTTCCAAAAACAAGCTCCAAATCATGTTGAAATACAGAAATAAACACTTTTCCATAAACAAGCTCTAAATCATGTTTGATGCACTCTGAAAGGGATTTTTTTCCCAGTACTGTTAAAACTGGATGATAGGAACACTGTGGAAAGTTTTCATTAAGTTGCAACATTGAAATACAGAAAAAAACACTTTTCCAAAAACAAGCTCCAAATCATGTTGAAATACTGAAATAACCACTTTTCCAAAACCATGCTCCAAATCATGTTGAAATACAGAAATAACACTTTTCCATAAACAAGCTCTAAATCATGTTTGATGCACTCTGAAAGTGATTTTTTTCACCAGTACTGTTAAAACTGGATAATAGGAACACTGTTGACAGTTTTCAGCAAGTTGCAACATTGAAATACAGAAATAAACACTTTTCCAAAAACAAGCTCGAAATCATGTTGAAATACTGAAAAAAATCACTTTTCCAAAAACAAGCTCCAAATCATGTTGAAACACAGAAATAAACACTTTTCCATAAACAAGCTCTAAATCATGTTGAAATACAGAAATAAACACTTTTCCATAAACAAGCTCTAAATCATGTTTGATGCACTCTGTAAGTGATTTTTTTTTCAGTACTCTTAAAACTGGATGATAGGAACACTGTGGACAGTTTTCAGCAAGTTGCAACATTGAAATACAGAAATAAACACTTTTCCAAAAACAAGCTCTAAATCATGTTGAAATACAGAAATAAACACTTTACCAAAAACAAGCTCCCAATCATGTTGAAATATTGAAATCAACACTTTTCCAAAAACAAGCTCCAAATCATGTTGAAATACTGAAATAAACACTTCTCCAAAAACAAGCTCCAAATCATGTTGAAATACAGAAATAAACACTTTTCCATAAACAAGCTCTTAATCATGTTTGATGAACTCTGAAAGTGAGTTGTTTTTCAGTACTGTTAAAAGTGGATGATAGGAACACTGTGGACAGTTTTCAGCAAGTTGCAACATTGAAATACAGAAATAAACACTTTTCCAAAAACAAGCTCGAAATCATGTTGAAATACTGAAATAATCACTTTTCCAAAAACAAGCTCCAAATCATGTTGAAATACTGTAATCAACACTTTTCCAAAAACAAGCTCCAAATCATGTTGAAATACAGAAATAAACACTTTTCCAAAAAAACAAGCTCGAAATCATGTTGAAATACAGAAATAAACACTTTTCCAAAAACAAGCTCCAAATCATGTTGAAATACAGAAATAAACACTTTTCCATAAACAAGCTCTAAATCATGTTGAAATATAGAAATAAACACTTTTCCATAAACAAGCTCTAAATCATGTTTGATGCACTCTGAAAGGGATTTTTTTCCCAGTACTGTTAAAACTGGATGATAGGAACACTGTGGAAAGTTTTCATTAAGTTGCAACATTGAAATACAGAAATAAACACTTTTCCAAAAACAAGCTCCAAATCATGTTGAAATACAGAAATAACCACTTTTCCAAAAACATGCTCCAAATCATGTTGAAATACAGAAATAACACTTTTCCATAAACAAGCTCTAAATCATGTTTGATGCACTCTGAAAGTGATTTTTTTCACCAGTACTGTTAAAACTGGATAATAGGAACACTGTTGACAGTTTTCAGCAAGTTGCAACATTGAAATACAGAAAAAAACACTTTTCCAAAAACAAGCTCCAAATCATGTTGAAATACAGAAATAAACACTTTTCCATAAACAAGCTCTAAATCATGTTTGATGCACTCTGAAAGTGATTTTTTTTCACCAGTACTGTTAAAACTGGATGATAGGAACACTGTTGACAGTTTTCAGCAAGTTGCAACATTGAAATACAGAAATAAACACTTTTCCAAAAACAAGCTCGAAATCATGTTGAAATACTGAAAAAATCACTTTTCCAAAAACAAGCTCCAAATCATGTTGAAACACAGAAATAAACACTTTTCCATAAACAAGCTCTAAATCATGTTGAAATACAGAAATAAACACTTTTCCATAAACAAGCTCTAAATCATGTTTGATGCACTCTGTAAGTGATTTTTTTTTCAGTACTGTTAAAAGTGGATGATAGGAACACTGTGGACAGTTTTCAGCAAGTTGCAACATTGAAATACAGAAATAAACACTTTTCCAAAAACAAGCTCGAAATCATGTTGAAATACTGAAATAATCACTTTTCCAAAAACAAGCTCCAAATCATGTTGAAATACTGTAATCAACACTTTTCCAAAAACAAGCTCCAAATCATGTTGAAATACAGAAATAAACACTTTTCCAAAAAAACAAGCTCGAAATCATGTTGAAATACAGAAATAAACACTTTTCCAAAAACAAGCTCCAAATCATGTTGAAATACAGAAATAAACACTTTTCCATAAACAAGCTCTAAATCATGTTGAAATATAGAAATAAACACTTTTCCATAAACAAGCTCTAAATCATGTTTGATGCACTCTGAAAGGGATTTTTTTCCCAGTACTGTTAAAACTGGATGATAGGAACACTGTGGAAAGTTTTCATTAAGTTGCAACATTGAAATACAGAAATAAACACTTTTCCAAAAACAAGCTCCAAATCATGTTGAAATACAGAAATAACCACTTTTCCAAAAACATGCTCCAAATCATGTTGAAATACAGAAATAACACTTTTCCATAAACAAGCTCTAAATCATGTTTGATGCACTCTGAAAGTGATTTTTTTCACCAGTACTGTTAAAACTGGATAATAGGAACACTGTTGACAGTTTTCAGCAAGTTGCAACATTGAAATACAGAAAAAAACACTTTTCCAAAAACAAGCTCCAAATCATGTTGAAATACTGAAATAAACACTTTTCCAAAAACAAGCTCCAAATCATGTTGAAATACAGAAATAAACACTTTTCCATAAACAAGCTCTAAATCATGTTTGATGCACTCTGAAAGTGATTTTTTTTCACCAGTACTGTTAAAACTGGATGATAGGAACACTGTTGACAGTTTTCAGCAAGTTGCAACATTGAAATACAGAAATAAACACTTTTCCAAAAACAAGCTCGAAATCATGTTGAAATACTGAAAAAATCACTTTTCCAAAAACAAGCTCCAAATCATGTTGAAACACAGAAATAAACACTTTTCCATAAACAAGCTCTAAATCATGTTGAAATACAGAAATAAACACTTTTCCATAAACAAGCTCTAAATCATGTTTGATGCACTCTATAAGTGATTTTTTTTTCAGTACTCTTAAAACTGGATGATAGGAACACTGTGGACAGTTTTCAGCAAGTTGCAACATTGAAATACAGAAATAAACACTTTTCCAAAAACAAGCTCGAAATCATGTTGAAATACTGAAAAAATCACTTTTCCAAAAACAAGCTCCAAATCATGTTGAAACACAGAAATAAACACTTTTCCATAAACAAGCTCTAAATCATGTTGAAATACAGAAATAAACACTTTTCCATAAACAAGCTCTAAATCATGTTTGATGCACTCTGTAAGTGATTTTTTTTTCAGTACTCTTAAAACTGGATGATAGGAACACTGTGGACAGTTTTCAGCAAGTTGCAACATTGAAATACAGAAATAACCACTTTTCCAAAAACATGCTCCAAATCATGTTGAAATACAGAAATAACACTTTTCCATAAACAAGCTCTAAATCATGTTTGATGCACTCTGAAAGTGATTTTTTTCACCAGTACTGTTAAAACTGGATAATAGGAACACTGTTGACAGTTTTCAGCAAGTTGCAACATTGAAATACAGAAATAAACACTTTTCCAAAAACAAGCTATAAATCATGTTGAAATACTGAAAAAAATCACTTTTCCAAAAACAAGCTCCAAATCATGTTGAAACACAGAAATAAACACTTTTCCATAAACAAGCTCTAAATCATGTTGAAATACAGAAATAAACACTTTTCCATAAACAAGCTCTAAATCATGTTTGATGCACTCTGTAAGTGATTTTTTTTTCAGTACTCTTAAAACTGGATGATAGGAACACTGTGGGCAGTTTTCAGCAAGTTGCAACATTGAAATACAGAAATAAACACTTTTCCAAAAACAAGCTCTAAATCATGTTGAAATACAGAAATAAACACTTTACCAAAAACAAGCTCCCAATCATGTTGAAATATTGAAATCAACACTTTTCCAAAAACAAGCTCCAAATCATGTTGAAATACTGAAATAAACACTTCTCCAAAAACAAGCTCCAAATCATGTTGAAATACAGAAATAACCACTTTTCCAAAAACAAGCTCTAAATCATGTTGAAATACAGAAATAAACACTTTACCAAAAACAAGCTCCCAATCATGTTGAAATACTGAAATCAACACTTTTCCAAAAACAAGCTCCAAATCATGTTGAAATACTGAAATAAACACTTTTCCAAAAACAAGCTCCAAATCATGTTGAAATACAGAAATAAACACTTTTCCATAAACAAGCTCTAAATCATGTTTGATGAACTCTGAAAGTGAATTGTTTTCAGTACTGTTAAAAGTGGATGATAGGAACACTGTGGACAGTTTTCAGCAAGTTGCAACATTGAAATACAGAAATAAACACTTTTCCAAAAACAAGCTCTAAATCATGTTGAAATACAGAAATAAACACTTTTCCAAAAAAACAAGCTCCAAATCATGTTGAAATACAGAAATAAACACTTTTCCAAAACCATGCTCCAAATCATGTTGAAATACAGAAATAACACTTTTCCATAAACAAGCTCTAAATCATGTTTGATGCACTCTGAAAGTGATTTTTTTTCACCAGTACTGTTAAAACTGGATGATAGGAACACTGTTGACAGTTTTCAGCAAGTTGTAACATTGAAATACAGAAATAAACACTTTTCCAAAAACAAGCTCGAAATCATGTTGAAATACTGAAAAAAATCACTTTTCCAAAAACAAGCTCCAAATCATGTTGAAACACAGAAATAAACACTTTTCCATAAACAAGCTCTAAATCATGTTGAAATACAGAAATAAACACTTTTCCATAAACAAGCTCTAAATCATGTTTGATGCACTCTGTAAGTGATTTTTTTTTCAGTACTCTTAAAACTGGATGATAGGAACACTGTGGACAGTTTTCAGCAAGTTGCAACATTGAAATACAGAAATAAACACTTTTCCAAAAACAAGCTCTAAATCATGTTGAAATACAGAAATACACACTTTACCAAAAACAAGCTCCCAATCATGTTGAAATATTGAAATCAACACTTTTCCAAAAACAAGCTCCAAATCATGTTGAAATACTGAAATAAACACTTTTCCATAAACAAGCTCTTAATCATGTTTGATGAACTCTGAAAGTGAGTTGTTTTTCAGTACTGTTAAAAGTGGATGATAGGAACACTGTGGACAGTTTTCAGCAAGTTGCAACATTGAAATACAGAAATAAACACTTTTCCAAAAACAAGCTCGAAATCATGTTGAAATACTGAAATAAACACTTCTCCAAAAACAAGCTCCAAATCATGTTGAAATACAGAAATAACCACTTTTCCAAAAACAAGCTCTAAATCATGTTGAAATACAGAAATAAACACTTTACCAAAAACAAGCTCCCAATCATGTTGAAATACTGAAATCAACACTTTTCCAAAAACAAGCTCCAAATCATGTTGAAATACTGAAATAAACACTTTTCCAAAAACAAGCTCCAAATCATGTTGAAATACAGAAATAAACACTTTTCCATAAACAAGCTCTAAATCATGTTTGATGAACTCTGAAAGTGAATTGTTTTTCAGTACTGTTAAAAGTGGATGATAGGAACACTGTGGACAGTTTTCAGCAAGTTGCAACATTGAAATACAGAAATAAACACTTTTCCAAAAACAAGCTCTAAATCATGTTGAAATACAGAAATAAACACTTTTCCAAAAAAACAAGCTCCAAATCATGTTGAAATACAGAAATAAACACTTTTCCAAAAACAAGCTCCAAATCATGTTGAAATACAGAAATAAACACTTTTCCATAAACAAGCTCCAAATCATGTTGAAATACAGAAATAAACACTTTTCCATAAACAAGCTCTAAATCATGTTTGATGCACTCTGAAAGGGATTTTTTTCCCAGTACTGTTAAAACTGGATGATAGGAACACTGTGGAAAGTTTTCATTAAGTTGCAACATTGAAATACAGAAAAAAACACTTTTCCAAAAACAAGCTCCAAATCATGTTGAAATACTGAAATAACCACTTTTCCAAAACCATGCTCCAAATCATGTTGAAATACAGAAATAACACTTTTCCATAAACAAGCTCTAAATCATGTTTGATGCACTCTGAAAGTGATTTTTTTCACCAGTACTGTTAAAACTGGATAATAGGAACACTGTTGACAGTTTTCAGCAAGTTGCAACATTGAAATACAGAAATAAACACTTTTCCAAAAACAAGCTCGAAATCATGTTGAAATACTGAAAAAAATCACTTTTCCAAAAACAAGCTCCCAATCATGTTGAAATATTGAAATCAACACTTTTCCAAAAACAAGCTCCAAATCATGTTGAAATACTGAAATAAACACTTCTCCAAAAACAAGCTCCAAATCATGTTGAAATACAGAAATAAACACTTTTCCATAAACAAGCTCTTAATCATGTTTGATGAACTCTGAAAGTGAGTTGTTTTTCAGTACTGTTAAAAGTGGATGATAGGAACACTGTGGACAGTTTTCAGCAAGTTGCAACATTGAAATACAGAAATAAACACTTTTCCAAAAACAAGCTCGAAATCATGTTGAAATACTGAAATAATCACTTTTCCAAAAACAAGCTCCAAATCATGTTGAAATACTGTAATCAACACTTTTCCAAAAACAAGCTCCAAATCATGTTGAAATACAGAAATAAACACTTTTCCAAAAAAACAAGCTCGAAATCATGTTGAAATACAGAAATAAACACTTTTCCAAAAACAAGCTCCAAATCATGTTGAAATACAGAAATAAACACTTTTCCATAAACAAGCTCTAAATCATGTTGAAATATAGAAATAAACACTTTTCCATAAACAAGCTCTAAATCATGTTTGATGCACTCTGAAAGGGATTTTTTTCCCAGTACTGTTAAAACTGGATGATAGGAACACTGTGGAAAGTTTTCATTAAGTTGCAACATTGAAATACAGAAATAAACACTTTTCCAAAAACAAGCTCCAAATCATGTTGAAATACAGAAATAACCACTTTTCCAAAAACATGCTCCAAATCATGTTGAAATACAGAAATAACACTTTTCCATAAACAAGCTCTAAATCATGTTTGATGCACTCTGAAAGTGATTTTTTTCACCAGTACTGTTAAAACTGGATAATAGGAACACTGTTGACAGTTTTCAGCAAGTTGCAACATTGAAATACAGAAAAAAACACTTTTCCAAAAACAAGCTCCAAATCATGTTGAAATACAGAAATAAACACTTTTCCATAAACAAGCTCTAAATCATGTTTGATGCACTCTGAAAGTGATTTTTTTTCACCAGTACTGTTAAAACTGGATGATAGGAACACTGTTGACAGTTTTCAGCAAGTTGCAACATTGAAATACAGAAATAAACACTTTTCCAAAAACAAGCTCGAAATCATGTTGAAATACTGAAAAAATCACTTTTCCAAAAACAAGCTCCAAATCATGTTGAAACACAGAAATAAACACTTTTCCATAAACAAGCTCTAAATCATGTTGAAATACAGAAATAAACACTTTTCCATAAACAAGCTCTAAATCATGTTTGATGCACTCTGTAAGTGATTTTTTTTTCAGTACTGTTAAAAGTGGATGATAGGAACACTGTGGACAGTTTTCAGCAAGTTGCAACATTGAAATACAGAAATAAACACTTTTCCAAAAACAAGCTCGAAATCATGTTGAAATACTGAAATAATCACTTTTCCAAAAACAAGCTCCAAATCATGTTGAAATACTGTAATCAACACTTTTCCAAAAACAAGCTCCAAATCATGTTGAAATACAGAAATAAACACTTTTCCAAAAAAACAAGCTCGAAATCATGTTGAAATACAGAAATAAACACTTTTCCAAAAACAAGCTCCAAATCATGTTGAAATACAGAAATAAACACTTTTCCATAAACAAGCTCTAAATCATGTTGAAATATAGAAATAAACACTTTTCCATAAACAAGCTCTAAATCATGTTTGATGCACTCTGAAAGGGATTTTTTTCCCAGTACTGTTAAAACTGGATGATAGGAACACTGTGGAAAGTTTTCATTAAGTTGCAACATTGAAATACAGAAATAAACACTTTTCCAAAAACAAGCTCCAAATCATGTTGAAATACAGAAATAACCACTTTTCCAAAAACATGCTCCAAATCATGTTGAAATACAGAAATAACACTTTTCCATAAACAAGCTCTAAATCATGTTTGATGCACTCTGAAAGTGATTTTTTTCACCAGTACTGTTAAAACTGGATAATAGGAACACTGTTGACAGTTTTCAGCAAGTTGCAACATTGAAATACAGAAAAAAACACTTTTCCAAAAACAAGCTCCAAATCATGTTGAAATACTGAAATAAACACTTTTCCAAAAACAAGCTCCAAATCATGTTGAAATACAGAAATAAACACTTTTCCATAAACAAGCTCTAAATCATGTTTGATGCACTCTGAAAGTGATTTTTTTTCACCAGTACTGTTAAAACTGGATGATAGGAACACTGTTGACAGTTTTCAGCAAGTTGCAACATTGAAATACAGAAATAAACACTTTTCCAAAAACAAGCTCGAAATCATGTTGAAATACTGAAAAAATCACTTTTCCAAAAACAAGCTCCAAATCATGTTGAAACACAGAAATAAACACTTTTCCATAAACAAGCTCTAAATCATGTTGAAATACAGAAATAAACACTTTTCCATAAACAAGCTCTAAATCATGTTTGATGCACTCTGTAAGTGATTTTTTTTTCAGTACTCTTAAAACTGGATGATAGGAACACTGTGGACAGTTTTCAGCAAGTTGCAACATTGAAATACAGAAATAAACACTTTTCCAAAAACAAGCTCTAAATCATGTTGAAATACAGAAATAAACACTTTACCAAAAACAAGCTCCCAATCATGTTGAAATATTGAAATCAACACTTTTCCAAAAACAAGCTCCAAATCATGTTGAAATACAGAAATAACACTTTTCCATAAACAAGCTCTAAATCATGTTTGATGCACTCTGAAAGTGATTTTTTTCACCAGTACTGTTAAAACTGGATAATAGGAACACTGTTGACAGTTTTCAGCAAGTTGCAACATTGAAATACAGAAATAAACACTTTTCCAAAAACAAGCTCGAAATCATGTTGAAATACTGAAAAAAATCACTTTTCCAAAAACATGCTCCAAATCATGTTGAAACACAGAAATAAACACTTTTCCATAAACAAGCTCTAAATCATGTTGAAATACAGAAATAAACACTTTTCCATAAACAAGCTCTAAATCATGTTTGATGCACTCTGTAAGTGATTTTTTTTTCAGTACTCTTAAAACTGGATGATAGGAACACTGTGGACAGTTTTCAGCAAGTTGCAACATTGAAATACTGAAATAAACACTTTTCCAAAAACAAGCTCTAAATCATGTTGAAATACAGAAATAAACACTTTACCAAAAACAAGCTCCCAATCATGTTGAAATATTGAAATCAACACTTTTCCAAAAACAAGCTCCAAATCATGTTGAAATACTGAAATAAACACTTCTCCAAAAACAAGCTCCAAATCATGTTGAAATACAGAAATAAACACTTTTCCATAAACAAGCTCTTAATCATGTTTGATGAAATCTGAAAGTGAGTTGTTTTTCAGTACTGTTAAAAGTGGATGATAGGAACACTGTGGACAGTTTTCAGCAAGTTGCAACATTGAAATACAGAAATAAACACTTTTCCAAAAACATGCTCGAAATCATGTTGAAATACTGAAATAATCACTTTTCCAAAAACAAGCTCCAAATCATGTTGAAATACAGAAATAAACACTTTTCCATAAACAAGCTCTAAATCATGTTGAAATACAGAAATAAACACTTTTCCATAAACAAGCTCTAAATCATGTTTAATGCACTCTGAAAGTTAATTTTTTTCCAGTACTGTTAAAACTGGATGATAGGAATACTGTGGACAGTTGTCATTAAGTTGCTACATTGAAATACAGAAATAAACACTTTTCCAAAAACAAGCTCCAAATCATGTTGAAATACAGAAATAACCACTTTTCCAAAAACAAGCTCCAAATCATGTTGAGATACAGAAATAACACTTTTCCATAAACAAGCTCTAAATCATGTTTGATGCACTCTGAAAATGATTTTTTTTCAGTACTGTTAAACCTGGATGATAGGAACACTGGACAGTTTTCAGCAAGTTGCAACATTGAAATACAGAAATAAACACTTTTCCAAAAACAAGCTCTCAATCATGTTGAAATACAGAAATAAACACTTTTCCAAAAACAAGCTCCAAATCATGTTGAAATACAGAAATAAACACTTTTCCAAAAACAAGCTCTAAATCATGTTGAAATACAGAAATAAACACTTTTCCATAAACAAGCTCTAAATCATGTTTGATGCACTCTGAAATTATTATTTTTTTCAGGACTGTTAAAACTGGATGATAGGAACACTGTGGACAGTTTTCAGCAAGTTGCAACATTGAAATACAGAAATAAACACTTTTCCAAAAACAAGCTCCAAATCATGTTGAAACACAGAAATAAACACTTTTCCATAAACAAGCTCTAAATCATGTTGAAATACAGAAATAAACACTTTTCCATAAACAAGCTCTAAATCATGTTTGATGCACTCTGTAAGTGATTTTTTTTTCAGTACTCTTAAAACTGGATGATAGGAACACTGTGGGCAGTTTTCAGCAAGTTGCAACATTGAAATACAGAAATAAACACTTTTCCAAAAACAAGCTCTAAATCATGTTGAAATACAGAAATAAACACTTTACCAAAAACAAGCTCCCAATCATGTTGAAATATTGAAATCAACACTTTTCCAAAAACAAGCTCCAAATCATGTTGAAATACTGAAATAAACACTTCTCCAAAAACAAGCTCCAAATCATGTTGAAATACAGAAATAACCACTTTTCCAAAAACAAGCTCTAAATCATGTTGAAATACAGAAATAAACACTTTACCAAAAACAAGCTCCCAATCATGTTGAAATACTGAAATCAACACTTTTCCAAAAACAAGCTCCAAATCATGTTGAAATACTGAAATAAACACTTCTCCAAAAACAAGCTCCAAATCATGTTGAAATACAGAAATAAACACTTTTCCATAAACAAGCTCTAAATCATGTTTGATGCACTCTGTAAGTGATTTTTTTTCCAGTACTGTTAAAACTGGATGATAGGAACACTGTGGAAAGTTTTCATTAAGTTGCAACATTGAAATACAGAAAAAACACTTTTCCAAAAACAAGCTCCAAATCATGTTGAAATACTGAAATAACCACTTTTCCAAAACCATGCTCCAAATCATGTTGAAATACAGAAATAACACTTTTCCATAAACAAGCTCTAAATCATGTTTGATGCACTCTGAAAGTGATTTTTTTCACCAGTACTGTTAAAACTGGATAATAGGAACACTGTTGACAGTTTTCAGCAAGTTGCAACATTGAAATACAGAAATAAACACTTTTCCAAAAACAAGCTCGAAATCATGTTGAAATACTGAAAAAAATCACTTTTCCAAAAACAAGCTCCAAATCATGTTGAAACACAGAAATAAACACTTTTCCATAAACAAGCTCTAAATCATGTTGAAATACAGAAATAAACACTTTTCCATAAACAAGCTCTAAATCATGTTTGATGCACTCTGTAAGTGATTTTTTTTTCAGTACTCTTAAAACTGGATGACAGGAACACTGTGGACAGTTTTCAGCAAGTTGCAACATTGAAATACAGAAATAAAAACTTTTCCAAAAACAAGCTCTAAATCATGTTGAAATACAGAAATAAACACTTTACCAAAAACAAGCTCCCAATCATGTTGAAATATTGAAATCAACACTTTTCCAAAAACAAGCTCCAAATCATGTTGAAATACTGAAATAAACACTTCTCCAAAAACAAGCTCCAAATCATGTTGAAATACAGAAATAAACACTTTTCCATAAACAAGCTCTTAATCATGTTTGATGAACTCTGAAAGTGAGTTGTTTTTCAGTACTGTTAAAAGTGGATGATAGGAACACTGTGGACAGTTTTCAGCAAGTTGCAACATTGAAATACAGAAATAAACAATTTTCCAAAAACAAGCTCTAAATCATGTTGAAATACAGAAATAAACACTTTTCCAAAAAAACATGCTCCAAATCATGTTGAAATACAGAAATAAACACTTTTCCAAAAACAAGATCCAAATCATGTTGAAATACTGTAATCAACACTTTTCCAAAAACAAGCTCCAAATCATGTTGAAATACAGAAATAAACACTTTTCCAAAAAAACAAGCTCGAAATCATGTTGAAATACAGAAATAAACACTTTTCCAAAAACAAGCTCCAAATCATGTTGAAATACAGAAATAAACACTTTTCCATTAACAAGCTCTAAATCATGTTGAAATATAGAAATAAACACTTTTCCATAAACAAGCTCTAAATCATGTTTGATGCACTCTGAAAGGGATTTTTTCCCCAGTACTGTTAAAACTGGATGATAGGAACACTGTGGAAAGTTTTCATTAAGTTGCAACATTGAAATACAGAAATAAACACTTTTCCAAAAACAAGCTCCAAATCATGTTGAAATACAGAAATAACCACTTTTCCAAAAACATGCTCCAAATCATGTTGAAATACAGAAATAACACTTTTCCATAAACAAGCTCTAAATCATGTTTGATGCACTCTGAAAGTGATTTTTTTCACCAGTAGTGTTAAAACTGGATAATAGGAACACTGTTGACAGTTTTCAGCAAGTTGCAACATTGAAATACAGAAAAAAACACTTTTCCAAAAACAAGCTCCAAATCATGTTGAAATACTGAAATAAACACTTTTCCAAAAACAAGCTCCAAATCATGTTGAAATACAGAAATAAACACTTTTCCATAAACAAGCTCTAAATCATGTTTGATGCACTCTGAAAGTGATTTTTTTTCACCAGTACTGTTAAAACTGGATGATAGGAACACTGTTGACAGTTTTCAGCAAGTTGCAACATTGAAATACAGAAATAAACACTTTTCCAAAAACAAGCTCGAAATCATGTTGAAATACTGAAAAAATCACTTTTCCAAAAACAAGCTCCAAATCATGTTGAAACACAGAAATAAACACTTTTCCATAAACAAGCTCTAAATCATGTTGAAATACAGAAATAAACACTTTTCCATAAACAAGCTCTAAATCATGTTTGATGCACTCTGTAAGTGATTTTCTTTTCAGTACTCTTAAAACTGGATGATAGGAACACTGTGGACAGTTTTCAGCAAGTTGCAACATTGAAATACAGAAATAAACACTTTTCCAAAAACAAGCTCTAAATCATGTTGAAATACAGAAATAAACACTTTACCAAAAACAAGCTCCCAATCATGTTAAAATATTGAAATCAACACTTTTCCAAAAACAAGCTCCAAATCATGTTGAAATACAGAAATAACACTTTTCCATAAACAAGCTCTAAATCATGTTTGATGCACTCTGAAAGTGATTTTTTTCACCAGTACTGTTAAAACTGGATAATAGGAACACTGTTGACAGTTTTCAGCAAGTTGCAACATTGAAATACAGAAATAAACACTTTTCCAAAAACAAGCTTGAAATCATGTTGAAATACTGAAAAAAATCACTTTTCCAAAAACAAGCTCCAAATCATGTTGAAACACAGAAATAAACACTTTTCCATAAACAAGCTCTAAATCATGTTGAATTACAGAAATAAACACTTTTCCATAAACAAGCTCTAAATCATGTTTGATGCACTCTGTAAGTGATTTTTTTTCCAGTACTCTTAAAACTGGATGATAGGAACACTGTGGACAGTTTTCAGCAAGTTGCAACATTGAAATACAGAAATAAACACTTTTCCAAAAACAAGCTCTAAATCATGTTGAAATACTGAAATAAACACTTTACCAAAAACAAGCTCCCAATCATGTTGAAATATTGAAATCAACACTTTTCAAAAAACAAGCTCCAAATCATGTTGAAATACTGAAATAAACACTTCTCCAACAACAAGCTCCAAATCATGTTGAAATACAGAAATAAACACTTTTCCATAAACAAGCTCTTAATCATGTTTGATGAACTCTGAAAGTGAGTTGTTTTTCAGTACTGTTAAAAGTGGATGATAGGAACACTGTGGACAGTTTTCAGCAAGTTGCAACATTGAAATACAGAAATAAACAATTTTCCAAAAACAAGCTCTAAATCATGTTGAAATACAGAAATAAACACTTTTCCAAATAAACATGCTCCAAATCATGTTGAAATACAGAAATAAACACTTTTCCAAAAACAAGATCCAAATCATGTTGAAATACTGTAATCAACACTTTTCCAAAAACAAGCTCTAAATCATGTTGAAATACAGAAATAAACACTTTTCCAAAAAAACAAGCTCCAAATCATGTTGAAATACAGAAATAAACACTTTTCCAAAAACAAGCTCCAAATCATGTTGAAATACAAGAAATAAACACTTTTCCATAAACAAGCTCTAAATCATGTTGAAATATAGAAATAAACACTTTTCCATAAACAAGCTCTAAATCATGTTTGATGCACTCTGAAAGGGATTTTTTTCCCAGTACTGTTAAAACTGGATGATAGGAACACTGTGGAAAGTTTTCATTAAGTTGCAACATTGAAATACAGAAAAAAACACTTTTCCAAAAACAAGCTCCAAATCATGTTGAAATACTGAAATAAACACTTTTCCAAAAACAAGCTCCAAATCATGTTGAAATACAGAAATAAACACTTTTCCATAAACAAGCTCTAAATCATGTTTGATGCACTCTGAAAGTGATTTTTTTTCACCAGTACTGTTAAAACTGGATGATAGGAACACTGTTGACAGTTTTCAGCAAGTTGCAAAATTGAAATACAGAAATAAACACTTTTCCAAAAACAAGCTCGAAATCATGTTGAAATACTGAAAAAAATCACTTTTCCAAAAACAAGCTCCAAATCATGTTGAAACACAGAAATAAACACTTTTCCATAAACAAGCTCTAAATCATGTTGAAATACAGAAATAAACACTTTTCCATAAACAAGCTCTAAATCATGTTTGATGCACTCTGCAAGTGATTTTTTTTTCAGTACTCTTAAAACTGGATGATAGGAACACTGTGGACAGTTTTCAGCAAGTTGCAACATTGAAATACAGAAATAAACACTTTTCCATAAACAAGCTCTAAATCATGTTGAAATACAGAAATAAACACTTTTCCATAAACAAGCTCTAAATCATGTTTGATGCACTCTGTAAGTGATTTTTTTTTCAGTACTCTTAAAACTGGATGATAGGAACACTGTGGACAGTTTTCAGCAAGTTGCAACATTGAAATACAGAAATAAACACTTTTCCAAAAACAAGCTCTAAATCATGTTGAAATACAGAAATAAACACTTTACCAAAAACAAGCTCCCAATCATGTTGAAATATTGAAATCAACACTTTTCCAAAAACAAGCTCCAAATCATGTTGAAATACAGAAATAACACTTTCCATAAACAAGCTCTAAATCATGTTTGATGCACTCTGAAAGTGATTTTTTTCACCAGTACTGTTAAAACTGGATAATAGGAACACTGTTGACAGTTTTCAGCAAGTTGCAACATTGAAATACAGAAATAAACACTTTTCCATAAACAAGCTCTAAATCATGTTGAAATACAGAAATAAACACTTTTCCATAAACAAGCTCTAAATCATGTTTGATGCACTCTGTAAGTGATTTTTTTTTCAGTACTCTTAAAACTGGATGATAGGAACACTGTGGACAGTTTTCAGCAAGTTGCAACATTGAAATACAGAAATAAACACTTTTCCAAAAACAAGCTCTAAATCATGTTGAAATACAGAAATAAACACTTTACCAAAAACAAGCTCCCAATCATGTTGAAATATTGAAATCAACACTTTTCCAAAAACAAGCTCCAAATCATGTTGAAATACTGAAATAAACACTTCTCCAAAAACAAGCTCCAAATCATGTTGAAATACAGAAATAAACACTTTTCCATAAACAAGCTCTTAATCATGTTGAAATACAGAAATAAACACTTTTCCAAAAACAAGATCCAAATCATGTTGAAATACTGTAATCAACACTTTTCCAAAAACAAGCTCCAAATCATGTTGAAATACAGAAATAAACACTTTTCCAAAAAAACATGCTCCAAATCATGTTGAAATACAGAAATAAACACTTTTCCAAAAACAAGATCCAAATCATGTTGAAATACTGTAATCAACACTTTTCCAAAAACAAGCTCCAAATCATGTTGAAATACAGAAATAAACACTTTTCCAAAAAAACAAGCTCCAAATCATGTTGAAATACAGAAATAAACACTTTTCCAAAAACAAGCTCCAAATCATGTTGAAATACAGAAATAAACACTTTTCCATAAACAAGCTCTAAATCATGTTGAAATATAGAAATAAACACTTTTCCATAAACAAGCTCTAAATCATGTTTGATGCACTCTGAAAGGGATTTTTTTCCCAGTACTGTTAAAACTGGATGATAGGAACACTGTGGAAAGTTTTCATTAAGTTGCAACATTGAAATACAGAAATAAACACTTTTCCAAAAACAAGCTCCAAATCATGTTGAAATACAGAAATAACCACTTTTCCAAAAACATGCTCCAAATCATGTTGAAATACAGAAATAACACTTTTCCATAAACAAGCTCTAAATCATGTTTGATGCACTCTGAAAGTGATTTTTTTCACCAGTACTGTTAAAACTGGATAATAGGAACACTGTTGACAGTTTTCAGCAAGTTGCAACATTGAAATACAGAAAAAAACACTTTTCCAAAAACAAGCTCCAAATGATGTTGAAATACTGAAATAAACACTTTTCCAAAAACAAGCTCCAAATCATGTTGAAATACAGAAATAAACACTTTTCCATAAACAAGCTCTAAATCATGTTGAAATACAGAAATAAACACTTTTCCATAAACAAGCTCTAAATCATGTTTGATGCACTCTGTAAGTGATTTTTTTCCCCAGTACTCTTAAAACTGGATGATAGGAACACTGTGGACAGTTTTCAGCAAGTTGCAACATTGAAATACAGAAATAAACACTTTTCCAAAAACAAGCTCGAAATCATGTTGAAATACAGAAATAAACACTTTTCCAAAAACAAGCTCCAAATCATGTTGAAATACTGAAATCAACACTTTTCCAAAAACAAGCTCCAAATCATGTTGAAATTCTGAAATAAACACTTTTCCAAAAACAAGCTCCAAATCATGTTGAAATACAGAAATAAACACTTTTCCATAAACAAGCTCTAAATCATGTTTGATGAACTCTGAAAGTGAATTGTTTTTCAGTACTGTTAAAAGTGGATGATAGGAACACTGTGGACAGTTTTCAGCAAGTTGCAACATTGAAATACAGAAATAAACAATTTTCCAAAAACAAGCTCTAAATCATGTTGAAATACAGAAATAAACACTTTTCCAAAAAAACATGCTCCAAATCATGTTGAAATACAGAAATAAACACTTTTCCATAAACAAGCTCTAAATCATGTTTGATGCACTCTGTAAGTGATTTTTTTCCCCAGTACTCTTAAAACTGGATGATAGGAACACTGTGGACAGTTTTCAGCAAGTTGCAACATTGAAATACAGAAATAAACACTTTTCCAAAAACAAGCTCTAAATCATGTTGAAATACAGAAATAAACACTTTACCAAAAACAAGCTCCCAATCATGTTGAAATACTGAAATCAACACTTTTCCAAAAACAAGCTCCAAATCATGTTGAAATTCTGAAATAAACACTTTTCCAAAAACAAGCTCCAAATCATGTTGAAATAGAGAAATAAACACTTTTCCATAAACAAGCTCTAAATCATGTTTGATGAACTCTGAAAGTGAATTGTTTTTCAGTACTGTTAAAAGTGGATGATAGGAACACTGTGGACAGTTTTCAGCAAGTTGCAACATTGAAATACAGAAATAAACACTTTTCCAAAAACAAGCTCGAAATCATGTTGAAATACTGAAAAAATCACTTTTCCAAAAACAAGCTCCAAATCATGTTGAAACACAGAAATAAACACTTTTCCATAAACAAGCTCTAAATCATGTTGAAATACAGAAATAAACACTTTTCCATAAACAAGCTCTAAATCATGTTTGATGCACTCTGTAAGTGATTTTTTTCCCCAGTACTCTTAAATCTGGATGATAGGAACACTGTGGACAGTTTTCAGCAAGTTGCAACATTGAAATACAGAAATAAACACTTTTCCAAAAACAAGCTCTAAATCATGTTGAAATACAGAAATAAACACTTTACCAAAAACAAGCTCCCAATCATGTTGAAATACTGAAATCAACACTTTTCCAAAAACAAGCTCCAAATCATGTTGAAATTCTGAAATAAACACTTTTCCAAAAACAAGCTCCAAATCATGTTGAAATACAGAAATAAACACTTTTCCATAAACAAGCTCTAAATCATGTTTGATGAACTCTGAAAGTGAATTGTTTTTCAGTACTGTTAAAAGTGGATGATAGGAACACTGTGGACAGTTTTCAGCAAGTTGCAACATTGAAATACAGAAATAAACAATTTTCCAAAAACAAGCTCTAAATCATGTTGAAATACAGAAATAAACACTTTTCCAAAAAAACATGCTCCAAATCATGTTGAAATACAGAAATAAACACTTTTCCAAAAACAAGCTTTAAATCATGTTTGATGCACTCCATAGATGTTTTTTTCTTTAGTACTGTTAAAACTGGATGATAGGAACACTGTGGACAGTTTTCAGCAAGTTGCAACATTGAAATACAGAAATAAACACTTTTCCAAAAACAAGCTCGAAATCATGTTGAAATACTGAAAAAATCACTTTTCCAAAAACAAGCTCCAAATGATGTTGAAACACAGAAATAAACACTTTTCCATAAACAAGCTCTAAATCATGTTGAAATACAGAAATAAAAACTTTTCCATAAACAAGCTCTAAATCATGTTGAAATACAGAAATAAACACTTTTCCATAAACAAGCTCTAAATCATGTTTGATGCACTCTGTAAGTGATTTTTTTCCCCAGTACTCTTAAAACTGGATGATAGGAACACTGTGGACAGTTTTCAGCAAGTTGCAACATTGAAATACAGAAATAAACACTTTTCCAAAAACAAGCTCGAAATCATGTTGAAATACAGAAATAAACACTTTTCCAAAAACAAGCTCCAAATCATGTTGAAATACTGAAATCAACACTTTTCCAAAAACAAGCTCCAAATCATGTTGAAATTCTGAAATAAACACTTTTCCAAAAACAAGCTCCAAATCATGTTGAAATACAGAAATAAACACTTTTCCATAAACAAGCTCTAAATCATGTTTGATGAACTCTGAAAGTGAATTGTTTTTCAGTACTGTTAAAAGTGGATGATAGGAACACTGTGGACAGTTTTCAGCAAGTTGCAACATTGAAATACAGAAATAAACACTTTTCCAAAAACAAGCTCGAAATCATGTTGAAATACTGAAAAAATCACTTTTCCAAAAACAAGCTCCAAATCATGTTGAAACACAGAAATAAACACTTTTCCATAAACAAGCTCTAAATCATGTTGAAATACAGAAATAAACACTTTTCCATAAACAAGCTCTAAATCATGTTGAAATACAGAAATAAACACTTTTCCATAAACAAGCTCTAAATCATGTTGAAATACAGAAATAAACACTTTTCCATAAACAAGCTCTAAATCATGTTTGATGCACTCTGTAAGTGATTTTTTTCCCCAGTACTCTTAAATCTGGATGATAGGAACACTGTGGACAGTTTTCAGCAAGTTGCAACATTGAAATACAGAAATAAACACTTTTCCAAAAACAAGCTCTAAATCATGTTGAAATACAGAAATAAACACTTTACCAAAAACAAGCTCCCAATCATGTTGAAATACTGAAATCAACACTTTTCCAAAAACAAGCTCCAAATCATGTTGAAATTCTGAAATAAACACTTTTCCAAAAACAAGCTCCAAATCATGTTGAAATACAGAAATAAACACTTTTCCATAAACAAGCTCTAAATCATGTTTGATGAACTCTGAAAGTGAATTGTTTTTCAGTACTGTTAAAACTGGATGATAGGAACACTGTGGACAGTTTTCAGCAAGTTGCAACATTGAAATACAGAAATAAACAATTTTCCTAAAAACAAGCTCTAAATCATGTTGAAATACAGAAATAAACACTTTTCCAAAAAAACATGCTCCAAATCATGTTGAAATACAGAAATAAACACTTTTCCAAAAACAAGCTTTAAATCATGTTTGATGCACTCCATAGATGTTTTTTTCTTTAGTACTGTTAAAACTGGATGATAGGAACACTGTGGACAGTTTTCAGCAAGTTGCAACATTGAAATACAGAAATAAACACTTTTCCAAAAACAAGCTCCAAATCATGTTGAAATACAGAAATAACACTTTTCCATAAACAAGCTCTAAATCATGTTGAAATACAGAAATAAACACTTTTCCATAAACAAGCTCTAAATCATGTTTGATGCACTCTGTAAGTGATTTTTTTCCCCAGTACTCTTAAAACTGGATGATAGGAACACTGTGGACAGTTTTCAGCAAGTTGCAACATTGAAATACAGAAATAAACACTTTTCCAAAAACAAGCTCTAAATCATGTTGAAATACAGAAATAAACACTTTACCAAAAACAAGCTCCCAATCATGTTGAAATACTGAAATCAACACTTTTCCAAAAACAAGCTCCAAATCATGTTGAAATTCTGAAATAAACACTTTTCCAAAAACAAGCTCCAAATCATGTTGAAATACAGAAATAAACACTTTTCCATAAACAAGCTCTAAATCATGTTTGATGAACTCTGAAAGTGAATTGTTTTTCAGTACTGTTAAAAGTGGATGATAGGAACACTGTGGACAGTTTTCAGCAAGTTGCAACATTGAAATACAGAAATAAACAATTTTCCAAAAACAAGCTCTAAATCATGTTGAAATACAGAAATAAACACTTTTCCAAAAAAACATGCTCCAAATCATGTTGAAATACTGAAATCAACACTTTTCCAAAAACAAGCTCCAAATCATGTTGAAATACAGAAATAAACACTTTTCCAAAAACAAGCTTTAAATCATGTTTGATGCACTCCATAGATGTTTTTTTCTTTAGTACTGTTAAAACTGGATGATAGGAACACTGTGGACAGTTTTCAGCAAGTTGCAACATTGAAATACAGAAATAAACACTTTTCCAAAAACAAGCTCCAAATCATGTTGAAATACAGAAATAACACTTTCCATAAACAAGCTCTAAATCATGTTTGATGCACTCTGAAATTGATTTTTTTCACCAGTACTGTTAAAACTGGATAATAGGAACACTGTTGACAGTTTTCAGCAAGTTGCAACATTGAAATACTGAAATAAACACTTTTCCAAAAACAAGCTCGAAATCATGTTTGATGCACTCTGAAAATGATTTTTTTTCAGTACTGTTAAAACTGGATGATAGGAACACTGTGGACAGTTTTCAGCAAGTTGCAACATTGAAATACAGAAAAAAACACTTTTCCAAAAACAAGCTCCAAATCATGTTGAAATACTGAAATAAACACTTTTCCAAAAACAAGCTCCAAATCATGTTGAAATACAGAAATAATCACTTTTCCAAAAACAAGCTTTAAATCATGTTTGATGCACTCCATAGGTGATTTTTTCTCTCTCAGTACTGTTAAACCTGGATGATAGGAACACTGTGGACAGTTTTCAGCAAGTTGCAACATTGAAATACAGAAATAAACACTTTTCCAAAAACAAGCTCCAAATCATGTTGAAATACTGAAAAAATCACTTTTCCAAAAACAAGCTCCAAATCATGTTGAAACACAGAAATAAACACTTTTCCATAAACAAGCTCTAAATCATGTTGAAGTACAGAAATAAACACTTTTCCATAAACAAGCTCTAAATCATGTTTGATGCACTCTGAAAGTGAATTTTTTTCCTGTACTGTTACAACTGGATGATAGGAACACTGTGGACAGTTTTCAGCAAGTTGCAACATTGAAATACAGAAATAAACACTTTTCCAAAAACAAGCTCTAAATCGTGATGAAATACAGAAGTGAACACTTTACAAAAAACAAGCTCCAAATCATGTTGAAATACTGAAATCAACACTTTTCCAAAAATAAGCTCCAAATCATGTTGAAATACAGAAATAAACACTTTTCCATAAACAAGCTCTAAATCATGTTTGAGGAACTCTGAAAGTGAATTGTTTTTCAGTACTGTTAAAAGTGGATGATAGGAACACTGTGGACAGTTTTCAGCAAGTTGCAACATTGGAATACAGAAATAAACACTTTTCCAAAAACAAGCTCTAAATCATGTTGAAAAACAGAAATAAACACTTTTCCAAAAAAACAAGCTCCAAATCATGTTGAAATACAGAAATAAACACTTTTCCAAAAACAAGCTACAAATCATGTTGAAATACTGAAATCAACACTTTTCCAAAAACAAGCTCCAAATCATGTTGAAATACAGAAATAAACACTTTTCCAAAAACAAGCTTTAAATCATGTTTGATGCACTCCATAGATGATTTTTTTTTCAGTACTGTTAAAACTGGATGATAGGAACACTGTGGACAGTTTTCAGCAAGTTGCAACATTGAAATACAGAAATAAACACTTTTCCAAAAACAAGCTCTAAATCATGTTGAAATACAGAAATAAACACTTTTCCAAAAACAAGCTCCAAATCATGTTGAAATACAGAAATAAACACTTTCCATAAACAAGCTCTAAATCATGTTGAAATACAGAAATAAACACTTTTCCATAAACATGCTCTAAATCATGTTTGATGCACTCTGAAAGTGATTTTTTTCACCATTACTGTTAAAACTGGATAATAGGAACACTGTTGACAGTTTTCAGCAAGTTGCAACATTGAAATACAGAAATAAACACTTTTCCAAAAACAAGCTCTAAATCATGTTGAAATACAGAAATAAACACTTTTCCAAAAAAACAAGCTCCAAATCATGTTGAAATACAGAAATAAACACTTTTCCAAAAACAAGCTCCAAATCATGTTGAAATACTGAAATAAACACTTTTCCAAAAACAAGCTCCAAATCATGTTGAAATACAGAAATAAAAACTTTTCCATAAACAAGCTCTAAATCATGTTTGATGCACTCTGTAAGTGATTTTTTTTTCAGTACTCTTAAAACTGGATGATAGGAACACTGTGGACAGTTTTCAGCAAGTTGCAACATTGAAATACAGAAATAAACACTTTTCCAAAAACAAGCTCTAAATCATGTTGAAATACAGAAATAAACACTTTACCAAAAACAAGCTCCAAATCATGTTGAAATACTGAAATCAACACTTTTCCAAAAATAAGCTCCAAATCATGTTGAAATACAGAAATAAACACTTTTCCATAAACAAGCTCTAAATCATGTTTGATGAACTCTGAAAGTGAATTGTTTTTCAGTACTGTTAAAACGGGATGATAGGAACACTGTGGACAGTTTTCATTAAGTTGCAACATTGAAATACAGAAATAAACACTTTTCCAAAAACAAGCTCCAAATCATGTTGAAATACAGAAATAACCACTTTTCCAAAAACAAGCTCCAAATCATGTTGAAATACAGAAATAACACTTTTCCATAAACAAGCTCTAAATCATGTTTGATGCACTCTGAAAGTGATTTTTTTCACCAGTACTGTTAAAACTGGATGATAGGAACACTGTTGACAGTTTTCAGCAAGTTGCAACATTGAAATACAGAAATAAACACTTTTCCAAAAACAAGCTGTAAATCATGTTGAAATACAGAAATAAACACTTTTCCAAAAACAAGCTCCAAATCATGTTGAAATACAGAAATAAACACTTTTCCATAAACAAACTCTAAATCATGTTTGATGCACTCTGTAAGTGATTTTCTTTCAGTACTCTTAACCTGTCTAGGATGAGAGTGCCGCTAGCGGCACTCCCCCCCCACCCCCACTGAAAAGGCAGAGCCGCGAAATTCAAAAAAAATATATTTTTTAAATATTTAACTTTCACACATTAAAGTCCAATACAGCTAATGAAAGACACAGATCTTGTGAATCCAGCCAACATGTCCGATTTTTAAAATGTTTTACAGGGAAGACACAATATGTAAAGATGTAAATCTATTAGCTAAAAACACATTAGCATAATCCACCATCTTTCTTTGTCCACCAACAACAGTAGCTATCACTAATTCGGCTAAACTAAGATATTTATAGCCCCTAACCAAGAAAAAAACTCATCAGATGACAGTCTGATAACATATTTATGGTATGGGATAGGTTTTGTTAGAAAAATGTGCATATTTCAGGTAGATGGCATAGTTTACAATTGCACCCACCGTCACAAATGGACTAGAATAACTACATAGAGCAACGTGTTTACCTACTTACTAATCATCAAACATTTCGTAAAAATACACAGCATACACTAATCGAAAGACACAGATCCTGTGAATACAGCCAATATTTCAGATTTTCTAAGTGTCTTACAGCGAAAACACAATAAATCGTTATATTAGCATAGCACATAGCACATAGCAGCCCAGCATTGATTCTAGCCAAAGAGAGCAATAACGTCAACATCGCCAAAATATATAATTTTTTTCACTAACCTCAGAATTCTTCAGATGACACCCCTGTAACATCACATTACAACATACATACACAGTTTGTTCGAAAATGTGCATATTTAGCCACCAAAATCATGGTTAGACAATGTGAAATGTAGCCCAGCTTGTGAGAAAATGTCCGTGCGCCATATTAGACAGTGATCTACTCTCATACATAAATACTCATAAACGTGACTAAAAAATATAGGGTGGACAGCGATTGATAGACAATTTAATTCTTAATACAATCGCGGAATTACATTTTTTTAAATTATCCTTACTTTTCAATACAGTTTGCGCCAAGCGATGCTACGTCAAAAAACATGGCGTCCTAAGCCACTAACATTTTTCGACAGAAACACGATTTATCATAATAAAAATTTCCTACTTTGAGCTGTTCATCCATCAGTATCTTGGGCAAAGGATCCTTTCTTGGGTCTAATCGTCTTTTGGTGGAAAGCTGTCCTCTTGCCATGTGGAAATGCCAACTGCGTTCAGCATGAACTGGAAGCGTGCCCAGCGATTCACAGCGTTTCAGAAATAAATGTCCCAAAATCGCACTAAACGGATATAAATTGCTATAAAACGCTTTAAATTAACTACCTTATGATGTTTTTAACTCCTATAACGAGTCTTAACATGACCGGAGAAAGATTACTCCCAACACTAATGCTTGGAACAGGTGCGGGTCGGTGTCCTCCAGGCGCATGACGCAGCTCCAAAAGAGTGACTAGCTACAGGGTTTTTTAATTTATAGTGCCTGTGAACGCGCAATCGACCCCATTCAAATCGTCATCACGTAAAGGCATCCAGGGGAAGACGTAAGCAGTGTCCGTATACTCATAGGAATAACATTGGCTTTAAAACTGACTCCAGAACAGTGGCCAAAATTTCTGAAATCTGACTCCATGTCAGGGAAATTGCTGTAGAATGGGTTCTGTTCCACTTAGAGACGAAATTTCAACTCCTATAGAAACTATAGACTGTTTTCTATCCAATAATAATAATAATATGCATATTGTACGATCAAGAATTTTGTAGGAAGCCGTTTCAAAAATTACACGATTACCATAAATAGTGACAACAGCGCCCCCAGCCCCAACAGGTTAAAACTGGATGATAGGAACACTGTGGACAGTTTTCAGCAAGTTGCAACATTGAAATACAGAAATAAACATTTTTCCAAAAACAAGCTCTAAATCATGTTGAAATACAGAAATAAACACTTTTCCAAAAACAAGCTCCAAATCATGTTGAAATACAGAAATAAACACTTTTCCATAAACAAGCTCTAAATCATGTTTGATGAACTCTGAAAGTGAATTGTTTTTCAGTACTTTTAAAAGTAGATGATAGGAACACTGTGGACAGTTTTCAGCATGTTGCAACATTGAAATACAGAAATAAACACTTTTTCAAAAACAAGTAAATCATGTTGAAATACAGAAATAAACACTTTTCCAAAAAAACAAGCTCCAAATCATGTTGAAATACAGAAATAAACACTTTTCCAAAAACAAGCTCCAAATCATGTTGAAATACTGAAATCAACACTTTTCCAAAAACAAGCTCCAAATCATGTTGAAATACAGAAATAAACACTTTTCCATAAACAAGCTCTAAATCATGTTTGATGCACTCTGTAAGTGATTTTTTTTCAGTACTCTTAAAACTGGATGATAGGAACACTGTGGACAGTTTTCAGCAAGTTGCAACATTGAAATACAGAAATAAACATTTTTCCAAAAACAAGCTCTAAATCATGTTGAAATACAGAAATAAACACTTTACCAAAAACAAGCTTCAAATCATGTTGAAATACTGAAATCAACACTTTTCCAAAAACAAGCTCCAAATCATGTTGAAATACAGAAATAAACACTTTTCCATAAACAAGCTCTAAATCATGTTTGATGAACTCTGAAAGTGAATTGTTTTTCAGTACTGTTAAAAGTGGATGATAGGAACACTGTGGACAGGTTTCAGCAAGTTGCAACATTGAAATACAGAAATAAACACTTTTCCAAAAACAAGTAAATCATGTTGAAATACAGAAATAAACACTTTTCCAAAAAAACAAGCTCCAAATCATGTTGAAATACAGAAATAAACACTTTTCCAAAAACAAGCTCCAAATCATGTTGAAATACTGAAATCAACACATTTCCAAAAACAAGCTCCAAATCATGTTGAAATACAGAAATAAACACTTTTCCAAAAACAAGCTTTAAATCATGTTTGATGCACTCCATAGGTGCATTTTTTTTCAGTACTGTTAAAACTGGATGATAGGAACACTGTGGACAGTTTTCAGCAAGTTGCAACATTGAAATACAGAAATAAACACTTTTCCAAAAGCAAGCTCCAAATCATGTTGAAATACTGAAATGAACACTTTTCCAAAAACAAGCTCCAAATCATGTTGAAATACTGAAATCAACACTTTTACAAAAACAAGCTCCAAATCATGTTGAAATACAGAAATAAACACTTTTCCAAAAACAAGCTTTAAATCATGTTTGATGCACTCCATAGGTGCATTTTTATTCAGTACTGTTAAAACTGGATGATAGGAACACTGTGGACAGTTTTCAGCAAGTTGCAACATTGAAATACAGAAATAAACACTTTTCCAAAAGCAAGCTCCAAATCATGTTGAAATACTGAAATAAACACTTTTCCAAAAACAAGCTCCAAATCATGTTGAAATACAGAAATAAACACTTTTCCATAAACAAGCTCTAAATCATGTTTGATGCACTCTGTAAGTCATTTTTTTTTCAGTACTCTTAAAACTGGATGATAGGAACACTGTGGACAGTTTTCAGCAAGTTGCAACATTGAAACACAGAAATAAACACTTTTCCAAAAACAAGCTCTAAATCATGTTGAAATACAGAAATAAACACTTTACCAAAAACAAGCTCCAAATCATGTTGAAATACTGAAATCAACACTTTTCCAAAAATAAGCTCCAAATCATGTTGAAATAGAGAAATAAACACTTTTCCATAAACAAGCTTTAAATCATGTTTGATGCACTCCATAGATGAATTTTTTTTCAGTACTGTTAAAACTGGATGATAGGAACACTGTGGGCAGTTTTCAGCAAGTTGCAACATTGAAATACAGAAATAAACACTTTTCCAAAAACAAGCTCCAAATCATGTTGAAATACAGAAATAAACACGTTTCCAAAAACAAGCTCTAAATCATGTTGAAATACTGAAATCAACACTTTTCCAAAAACAAGCTCCAAATCATGTAGAAATACAGAAATAAACACTTTTCCAAAAACAAGCTCTAAATCATGTTGAAATACAGAAATAAACACTTTTCCAATAACAAGCTCGAAATCATGTTGAAATACTGAAATAATCACTTTTCCAAAAACAAGCTCCAAATCATGTTGAAATACAGAAATAAACACTTTTCCATAAACAATCTCTAAATCATGTTTGATGAACTCTGAAAATGATTTTTTTTCCAGTACTGTTAAAACTGGATGATATGAACACTGTGGACAGTTTTCAGCAAGTTGCAATATTGAAATACAGAAATAAACACATTTCCAAAAACAAGCTCAAAATCATGTTGAAATACAGAAATAAACACTTTTCCAAAAAAAAGCTCTAAATCATGTTTGATGCACTATGTAAGTGATTTTTTTTCAGTACTGTTAAAACGGGATGATAGGAACACTGTGGACAATTTTCATTAAGTTGCAACATTGAAATACAGAAATAAACAATTTTCCAAAAACAAGCTCCAAATCATGTTGAAATACAGAAATAACCACTTTTCCAAAAACAAGCTCCAAATCATGTTGACATACAGAAATAACACTTTTCCATAAACAAGCTCTAAATCATGTTTGATGCACTCTGAAAGTGATTTTTTTCACCAGTACTGTTAAAACTGGATGATAGGAACACTGTTGACAGTTTTCAGCAAGTTGCAACATTGAAATACAGAAATAAACACTTTTCCAAAAACAAGCTCGAAATCATGTTTGATGCACTCTGAAAATGATTTTTTTTCAGTACTGTTAAAACTGGATGATAGGAACACTGTGGACAGTTTTCAGCAAGTTGCAATATTGAAATACAGAAATAAACACTTTTCCAAAAACAAGCTCAAAATCATGTTGAAATACAGAAATAAACACTTTTCCAAAAAAAAGCTCTAAATCATGTTTGATGCACTATGTAAGTGATTTTTTTTCAGTACTGTCAAAACTGGATGATAGGAACACTGTGGACAGTTTTCATTAAGTTGCAACATTGAAATACAGAAATAAACACTTTTCCAAAAACAAGCTCCAAATCATGTTGAAATACAGAAATAACCACTTTTCCAAAAACAAGTTCCAAATCATATTGAAATACAGGATTAACACTTTTCCATAAACAAGCTCTAAATCATGTTTGATGCACTCTGAAAGTGATTTTTTTCACCAGTACTGTTAAAACTGGATGATAGGAACACTGTTGACAGTTTTCAGCAAGTTGCAACATTGAAATACAGAAATAAACACTTTTCCAAAAACAAGCTGTAAATCATGTTGAAATACAGAAATAAACACTTTTCCAAAAACAAGCTCCAAATCATGTTGAAATACAGAAATAAACACTTTTCCATAAACAAGCTCTAAATCATGTTTGATGAACTCTGAAAGTGAATTGTTTTTCAGTACTGTTAAAAGTGGATGATAGGAACACTGTGGACAGTTTTCAGCATGTTGCAACATTGAAACACAGAAATAAACACTTTTCCAAAAACAAGCTCTAAATCATGTTGAAATACAGAAATAAACACTTTTCCAAAAAAACAAGCTCCAAATCAGGTTGAAATACTGAAATCAACACTTTTCCAAAAATAAGCTCCAAATCATGTTGAAATAGAGAAATAAACACTTTTCCATAAACAAGCTCTAAATCATGTTTGATGAACTCTGAAAGTGAATTGTTTTTCAGTACTGTTAAAAGTGGATGATAGGAACACTGTGGACAGTTTTCAGCAAGTTGCAACATTGAAATACAGAAATAAACACTTTTCCAAAAACAAGCTCTAAATCATGTTGAAATACAGAAATAAACACTTTTCCAAAAACAAGCTCCAAATCATGTTGAAATACAGAAATAAACACTTTTCCAAAAACAAGCTCCAAATCATGTTGAAATACAGAAATAAACACTTTTCCATAAACAAGCTCTAAATCATGTTTGATGCACTCTGGAAGTGAATTTTTTTTCAGTACTGTTTAATCAGGATGTTAGGAACACTGTGGACAGTTTTCAGCAAGTTGCAACATTGAAATACAGAAATAAACACTTTTCCAAAAACAAGCTCTAAATCATGTTGAAATACAGAAATAAACACTTTTCCAAAAACAAGCTCCAAATCATGTTGAAATACAGAAATAAACACTTTTCCAAAAACAAGGTCTAAATCATGTTGAAATACAGAAATAAAAACTTTTCCATAAACAAGCTCTAAATCATGTTTGATGCACTCTGGAAGTTAATTTTTTTCCAGTACTGTTTAATCAGGATGTTAGGAACACTGTGGACAGTTTTCAGCAAGTTGCAACATTGAAATACAGAAATAAACACATTTCCAAAAACAAGCTCCAAATCATGTTGAAATACAGAAATAAACACTTTTCCATAAACAAGCTCTAAATCATGTTTGATGCACTCTGGAAGTTAATTTTTTTTCAGTACTGTTTAATCAGGATGTTAGGAACACTGTGGACAGTTTTCAGCAAGTTGCAACATTGAAATACAGAAATAAACACTTTTCCAAAAACAAGCTCCAAATCATGTTGAAATACAGAAATAACCACTTTTCCAAAAACAAGCTTCCAAATCATGTTGAAATACAGAAATAACACTTTTCCATAAACAAGCTCTAAATCATGTTTGATGCACTCTGGAAGTAATTTTTTTTCAGTACTGTTTAATCAGGATGTTAGGAACACTGTGGACAGTTTTCAGCAAGTTGCAACATTGAAATACAGAAATAAACACTTTTCCAAAAACAAGCTGTAAATCATGTTGAAATACAGAAATAAACACTTTTCCAAAAACAAGCTCCAAATCATGTTGAAATACAGAAATAAAAACTTTTCCATAAACAAGCTCTAAATCATGTTTGATGCACTCTGGAAGTTAATTTTTTTTCAGTACTGTTTAATCAGGATGTTAGGAACACTGTGGACAGTTTTCAGCAAGTTGCAACATTGAAATACAGAAATAAACACTTTTCCAAAAACAAGCTCTAAATCATGTTGAAATACAGAAATAAACACTTTTCCAAAAACAAGCTCCAAATCATGTTGAAATACAGAAATATGAACACTTTTCCATAAACAAGCTCTAAATCATGTTTGATGCACTCTGGAAGTTAATTTTTTTTCAGTACTGTTTAATCAGGATGTTAGGAACACTGTGGACAGTTTTCAGCAAGTTGCAACATTGAAATACAGAAATAAACACTTTTCCAAAAACAAGCTCTAAATCATGTTGAAATACAGAAATAAACACTTTTCCAAAACAAGCTCAAATCATGTTGAAATACAGAAATAAACACTTTTCCATAAACAAGCTCTAAATCATGTTTGATGCACTCTGGAAGTAATTTTTTTTCAGTACTGTTTAATCAGGATGTTAGGAACACTGTGGACAGTTTTCAGCAAGTTGCAACATTGAAATACAGAAATAAACACTTTTCCAAAAACAAGCTCTCAAATCATGTTGAAATACAGAAATAAACACTTTTCCAAAACAAGCTCTCAAATCATGTTGAAATACAGAAATAAACACTTTTCCAAAAACAAGGTCTAAATCATGTTGAAATACAGAAATAAAAACTTTTCCATAAACAAGCTCTAAATCATGTTTGATGCACTCTGGAAGTAATTTTTTTTCAGTACTGTTTAATCAGGATGTTAGGAACACTGTGGACAGTTTTCAGCAAGTTGCAACATTGAAATACAGAAATAAACACTTTTCCAAAAACAAGCTCAAATCATGTTGAAATACAGAAATAAACACTTTTCCAAAAACAAGCTCTAAATCATGTTTGATGCACTCTGGAAGTTAATTTTTTTTCAGTACTGTTTAATCAGGATGTTAGGAACACTGTGGACAGTTTTCAGCAAGTTGCAACATTGAAATACAGAAATAAACACTTTTCCAAAAACAAGCTCTAAATCATGTTGAAATACAGAAATAAACACTTTTCCAAAAACAAGCTCTAAATCATGTTGAAATACAGAAATAAACACTTTTCCATAAACAAGCTCTAAATCATGTTTGATGCACTCTGGAAGTTAATTTTTTTTCAGTACTGTTTAATCAGGATGTTAGGAACACTGTGGACAGTTTTCAGCAAGTTGCAACATTGAAATACAGAAATAAACACTTTTCCAAAAACAAGCTCCAAATCATGTTGAAATACAGAAATAAACACTTTTCCATAAACAAGCTCTAAATCATGTTTGATGCACTCTGGAAGTAATTTTTTTTCAGTACTGTTTAATCAGGATGTTAGGAACACTGTGGACAGTTTTCAGCAAGTTGCAACATTGAAATACAGAAATAAACACTTTTCCAAAAACAAGCTTCAAATCATGTTGAAATACAGAAATTGACACTTTTCCAAAAACAAGCTCCAAATCATGTTGAAATACAGAAATAAAAACTTTTCCATTAACAAGCTCTAAATCATGTTTGATGCACTCTGGAAGTTAATTTTTTTTCAGTACTGTTTAATCAGGATGTTAGGAACACTGTGGACAGTTTTCAGCAAGTTGCAACATTGAAATACAGAAATAAACACTTTTCCAAAAACAAGCTCTAAATCATGTTGAAATACAGAAATAAACACTTTTTCCAAAAACAAGCTCTAAATCACGTTGAAATACAGAAATTAACACTTTTCCAAAAACAAGCTCCAAATCATGTTGAAATACAGAAATTAAAACTTTTCCATAAACAAGCTCTAAATCATGTTTGATGCACTCTGGAAGTTAATTTTTTTTCAGTACTGTTTAATCAGGATGTTAGGAACACTGTGGACAGTTTTCAGCAAGTTGCAACATTGAAATACAGAAATAAACACTTTTCCAAAAACAAGCTCTAAATCATGTTGAAATACAGAAATAAACACTTTTCCAAAAACAAGCTCTAAATCATGTTGAAATACAGAAATAACACTTTTCCATAAACAAGCTCTAAATCATGTTTGATGCACTCTGGAAGTGAATTTTTTTTCAGTACTGTTTAATCAGGATGTTAGGAACACTGTGGACAGTTTTCAGCAAGTTGCAACATTGAAATACAGAAATAAACACTTTTCCAAAAACAAGCTCTAAATCATGTTGAAATACAGAAATAAACACTTTTTCCAAAAACAAGCTCTAAATCATGTTGAAATACAGAAATTAACACTTTTCAAAACAAGCTTCAAATCATGTTGAAATACAGAAATAAACACTTTTCCATAAACAAGCTCTAAATCATGTTTGATGCACTCTGGAAGTTAATTTTTTTTCAGTACTGTTTAATCAGGATGTTAGGAACACTGTGGACAGTTTTTAGCAAGTTGCAACATTGAAATACAGAAATAAACACTTTTCCAAAAACAAGCTCCAAATCATGTTGAAATACAGAAATAACACTTTTCCAAAAACAAGCTCCAAATCATGTTGAAATACAGAAATAAACACTTTTCCATAAACAAGCTCTAAATCATGTTTGATGCACTCTGGAAGTTAATTTTTTTTCAGTACTGTTTAATCAGGATGTTAGGAACACTGTGGACAGTTTTCAGCAAGTTGCAACATTGAAATACAGAAATAAACACTTTTCCAAAAACAAGCTTCAAATCATGTTGAAATACAGAAATAAACACTTTTCCAAAAACAAGCTCCAAATCATGTTGAAATACAGAAATAAACACTTTTCCATAAACAAGCTCTAAATCATGTTTGATGCACTCTGGAAGTTAATTTTTTTTCAGTACTGTTTAATCAGGATGTTAGGAACACTGTGGACAGTTTTCAGCAAGTTGCAACATTGAAATACAGAAATAAACACTTTTCCAAAAACAAGCTCTAAATCATGTTGAAATACAGAAATAAACACTTTTTCCAAAAACAAGCTCTAAATCACGTTGAAATACAGAAATTAACACTTTTCCAAAAACAAGCTCCAAATCATGTTGAAATACAGAAATTGACACTTTTCCATAAACAAGCTCTAAATCATGTTTGATGCACTCTGGAAGTGAATTTTTTTTCAGTACTGTTTAATCAGGATGTTAGGAACACTGTGGACAGTTTTCAGCAAGTTGCAACATTGAAATACAGAAATAAACACTTTTCCAAAAACAAGCTCTAAATCATGTTGAAATACAGAAATAAACACTTTTCCAAAAACAAGCTCTAAATCATGTTGAAATACAGAAATAAACACTTTTCCAAAAACAAGCTCCAAATCATGTTGAAATACAGAAATAAACACTTTTCCAAAAACAAGCTCTAAATCATGTTTGATGCACTCTGGAAGTTAATTTTTTTTCAGTACTGTTTAATCAGGATGTTAGGAACACTGTGGACAGTTTTCAGCAAGTTGCAACATTGAAATACAGAAATAAACACTTTTCCAAAAACAAGCTCTAAATCATGTTGAAATACAGAAATAGACACTTTTCCAAAAACAAGCTCCAAATCATGTTGAAATACAGAAATAAACACTTTTCCATAAACAAGCTCTAAATCATGTTTGATGCACTCTGGAAGTTAATTTTTTTTCAGTACTGTTTAATCAGGATGTTAGGAACACTGTGGACAGTTTTCAGCAAGTTGCAACATTGAAATACAGAAATAAACACATTTCCAAAAACAAGCTCCAAATCATGTTGAAATACAGAAATAAAAACTTTTCCATAAACAAGCTCTAAATCATGTTTGATGCACTCTGGAAGTTAATTTTTTTTCAGTACTGTTTAATCAGGATGTTAGGAACACTGTGGACAGTTTTCAGCAAGTTGCAACATTGAAATACAGAAATAAACACTTTTCCAAAAACAAGCTCCAAATCATGTTGAAATACAGAAATAAACACTTTTCCAAAAACAAGCTCCAAATCATGTTGAAATACAGAAATAAACACTTTTCCATAAACAAGCTCTAAATCATGTTTGATGCACTCTGGAAGTTAATTTTTTTTCAGTACTGTTTAATCAGGATGTTAGGAACACTGTGGACAGTTTTCAGCAAGTTGCAACATTGAAATACAGAAATAAACACTTTTCCAAAAACAAGCTCCAAATCATGTTGAAATACAGAAATTAAACACTTTTCCATAAACAAGCTCTAAATCATGTTTGATGCACTCTGGAAGTTAATTTTTTTTCAGTACTGTTTAATCAGGATGTTAGGAACACTGTGGACAGTTTTCAGCAAGTTGCAACATTGAAATACAGAAATAAACACATTTCCAAAAACAAGCTCCAAATCATGTTGAAATACAGAAATAAACACTTTTCCATAAACAAGCTCTAAATCATGTTTGATGCACTCTGGAAGTTAATTTTTTTTCAGTACTGTTTAATCAGGATGTTAGGAACACTGTGGACAGTTTTCAGCAAGTTGCAACATTGAAATACAGAAATAAACACTTTTCCAAAAACAAGCTCTCAAATCATGTTGAAATACAGAAATTGACACTTTTCCAAAAACAAGCTCCAAATCATGTTGAAATACAGAAATAAACACTTTTCCATAAACAAGCTCTAAATCATGTTTGATGCACTCTGGAAGTTAATTTTTTTTCAGTACTGTTTAATCAGGATGTTAGGAACACTGTGGACAGTTTTCAGCAAGTTGCAACATTGAAATACAGAAATAAACACTTTTCCAAAAACAAGCTCTAAATCATGTTGAAATACAGAAATTAACACTTTTCCAAAAACAAGCTCCAAATCATGTTGAAATACAGAAATATAAACTTTTCCATAAACAAGCTCTAAATCATGTTTGATGCACTCTGGAAGTTAATTTTTTTTCAGTACTGTTTAATCAGGATGTTAGGAACACTGTGGACAGTTTTCAGCAAGTTGCAACATTGAAATACAGAAATAAACACTTTTCCAAAAACAAGCTCCAAATCATGTTGAAATACAGAAATTAAAACTTTTCCATAAACAAGCTCTAAATCATGTTTGATGCACTCTGGAAGTTAATTTTTTTTCAGTACTGTTTAATCAGGATGTTAGGAACACTGTGGACAGTTTTCAGCAAGTTGCAACATTGAAATACAGAAATAAACACTTTTCCAAAAACAAGCTCCAAATCATGTTGAAATACAGAAATAAACACTTTTCCAAAAACAAGCTCCAAATCATGTTGAAATACAGAAATAAACACTTTTCCATAAACAAGCTCTAAATCATGTTTGATGCACTCTGGAAGTTAATTTTTTTTCAGTACTGTTTAATCAGGATGTTAGGAACACTGTGGACAGTTTTCAGCAAGTTGCAACATTGAAATACAGAAATAAACACTTTTCCAAAAACAAGCTCCAAATCATGTTGAAATACAGAAATAAACACTTTTCCATAAACAAGCTCTAAATCATGTTTGATGCACTCTGGAAGTTAATTTTTTTTCAGTACTGTTTAATCAGGATGTTAGGAACACTGTGGACAGTTTTCAGCAAGTTGCAACATTGAAATACAGAAATAAACACTTTTCCAAAAACAAGCTCAAATCATGTTGAAATACAGAAATAAACACTTTTCCAAAAACAAGCTCTAAATCATGTTGAAATACAGAAATAAAAACTTTTCCATAAACAAGCTCTAAATCATGTTTGATGCACTCTGGAAGTTAATTTTTTTTCAGTACTGTTTAATCAGGATGTTAGGAACACTGTGGACAGTTTTCAGCAAGTTGCAACATTGAAATACAGAAATAAACACATTTCCAAAAACAAGCTCCAAATCATGTTGAAATACTGAAATAAACACTTTTCCAAAAACAAGCTCCAAATCATGTTGAAATACAGAAATAAACACTTTTCCATAAACAAGCTCTAAATCATGTTTGATGCACTCTGGAAGTTAATTTTTTTTCAGTACTGTTTAATCAGGATGTTAGGAACACTGTGGACAGTTTTCAGCAAGTTGCAACATTGAAATACAGAAATAAACACTTTTCCAAAAACAAGCTCTCAAATCATGTTGAAATACAGAAATAAACACTTTTCCAAAAAACAAGCTCCAATCATGTTGAAATACAGAAATAAACACTTTTCCAAAAACAAGCTCCAAATCATGTTGAAATACAGAAATAAAAACTTTTCCATAAACAAGCTCTAAATCATGTTTGATGCACTCTGGAAGTTAATTTTTTTTCAGTACTGTTTAATCAGGATGTTAGGAACACTGTGGACAGTTTTCAGCAAGTTGCAACATTGAAATACAGAAATAAACACTTTTCCAAAAACAAGCTCTAAATCATGTTGAAATACAGAAATAAACACTTTTCCAAAAACAAGCTCTAAATCATGTTGAAATACAGAAATAAACACTTTTCCAAAAACAAGCTCTAAATCATGTTGAAATACAGAAATAAAAACTTTTCCATAAACAAGCTCTAAATCATGTTTGATGCACTCTGGAAGTTAATTTTTTTTCAGTACTGTTTAATCAGGATGTTAGGAACACTGTGGACAGTTTTCAGCAAGTTGCAACATTGAAATACAGAAATAAACACATTTCCAAAAACAAGCTCCAAATCATGTTGAAATACAGAAATAAACACTTTTCCATAAACAAGCTCTAAATCATGTTTGATGCACTCTGGAAGTTAATTTTTTTTCAGTACTGTTTAATCAGGATGTTAGGAACACTGTGGACAGTTTTCAGCAAGTTGCAACATTGAAATACAGAAATAAACACTTTTCCGAAAACAAGCTCCAAATCATGTTGAAATACAGAAATAAACACTTTTCCAAAAACAAGCTCCAAATCATGTTGAAATACAGAAATAAACACTTTTCCATAAACAAGCTCTAAATCATGTTTGATGCACTCTGGAAGTTAATTTTTTTTCAGTACTGTTTAATCAGGATGTTAGGAACACTGTGGACAGTTTTCAGCAAGTTGCAACATTGAAATACAGAAATAAACACTTTTCCAAAAACAAGCTCCAAATCATGTTGAAATACAGAAATAAAACTTTTCCATAAACAAGCTCTAAATCATGTTTGATGCACTCTGGAAGTTATTTTTTTTCAGTACTGTTTAATCAGGATGTTAGGAACACTGTGGACAGTTTTCAGCAAGTTGCAACATTGAAATACAGAAATAAACACTTTTCCAAAAACAAGCTCAAAATCATGTTGAAATACAGAAATAAACACTTTTCCAAAAACAAGCTCTAAATCATGTTGAAATACAGAAAATAACACTTTTCCATAAACAAGCTCTAAATCATGTTTGATGCACTCTGGAAGTTAATTTTTTTTCAGTACTGTTTAATCAGGATGTTAGGAACACTGTGGACAGTTTTCAGCAAGTTGCAACATTGAAATACAGAAATAAACACATTTCCAAAAACAAGCTCCAAATCATGTTGAAATACAGAAATAAACACTTTTCCAAAAACAAGCTCCAAATCATGTTGAAATACAGAAATAAACACTTTTCCATAAACAAGCTCTAAATCATGTTTGATGCACTCTGGAAGTTAATTTTTTTTCAGTACTGTTTAATCAGGATGTTAGGAACACTGTGGACAGTTTTCAGCAAGTTGCAACATTGAAATACAGAAATAAACACTTTTCCAAAAACAAGCTCCAAATCATGTTGAAATACAGAAATAAACACTTTTCCAAAAAAACAAGCTCCAAATCATGTTGAAAAACAGAAATAAACACTTTTCCAAAAACAAGCTCCAAATCATGTTGTAATACTGAAATCAACACTTTTCCAAAAACAAGCTTTAAATCATGTTTGATGCACTCTGGAAGTTATTTTTTTTCAGTACTGTTTAATCAGGATGTTAGGAACACTGTGGACAGTTTTCAGCAAGTTGCAACATTGAAATACAGAAATAAACACTTTTCCAAAAACAAGCTCAAATCATGTTGAAATACAGAAATAAACACTTTTCCAAAAACAAGCTCTAAATCATGTTGAAATACAGAAATAACACTTTTCCAAAAACAAGCTCCAAATCATGTTGAAATACAGAAATAAACACTTAAAAAAAAAAGCTCTAAATCATGTTTGATGCACTCTGGAAGTTAATTTTTTTTCAGTACTGTTTAATCAGGATGTTAGGAACACTGTGGACAGTTTTCAGCAAGTTGCAACATTGAAATACAGAAATAAACACTTTTCCAAAAACAAGCTCCAAATCATGTTGAAATATAGAAATAAACACTTTTCCAAAAACAAGCTCCAAATCATGTTGAAATACTGAAATCAACACTTTTCCAAAAACAAGCTCCAAATCATGTTGAAATACAGAAATAAACACTTTTCCAAAAACAAGCTTTAAATCATGTTTGATGCACTCTGGAAGTTAATTTTTTTTCAGTACTGTTTAATCAGGATGTTAGGAACACTGTGGACAGTTTTCAGCAAGTTGCAACATTGAAATACAGAAATAAACACTTTTCCAAAAACAAGCTCTAAATCATGTTGAAATACAGAAATAAACACTTTTCCAAAAACAAGCTCCAAATCATGTTGAAATACAGAAATAAACACTTTTCCATAAACAAGCTCTAAATCATGTTTGATGCACTCTGGAAGTTATTTTTTTTCAGTACTGTTTAATCAGGATGTTAGGAACACTGTGGACAGTTTTCAGCAAGTTGCAACATTGAAATACAGAAATAAACACTTTTCCAAAAACAAGCTCCAAATCATGTTGAAATACAGAAATAAACACTTTTCCAAAAACAAGCTCTAAATCATGTTGAAATACAGAAATTAACACTTTTCCAGAAACAAGCTCTAAATCATGTTGATGATTGGAATCAACTGTACAGTTTTCAGACAAGTTGCAATCAGTTGAAATACAGAAATAAACACTTTTCCAAAAACAAGCTCCAAATCATGTTGAAATACAGAAATAAACACTTTTCCATAAACAAGCTCTAAATCATGTTGAAATACAGAAATAAACACTTTTCCAAAAACAAGCTCCAAATCATGTTGAAATACAGAAATAAACACTTTTCCAAAAACAAGCTCCAAATCATGTTGAAATACAGAAATAAACACTTTTCCATAAACAAGCTCTAAATCATGTTTGATGCACTCTGGAAGTTAATTTTTTTTCAGTACTGTTTAATCAGGATGTTAGGAACACTGTGGACAGTTTTCAGCAAGTTGCAACATTGAAATACAGAAATAAACACTTTTCCAAAAACAAGCTCCAAATCATGTTGAAATACAGAAATAAACACTTTTCCATAAACAAGCTCTAAATCATGTTTGATGCACTCTGGAAGTTAATTTTTTTTCAGTACTGTTTAATCAGGATGTTAGGAACACTGTGGACAGTTTTCAGCAAGTTGCAACATTGAAATACAGAAATAAACACTTTTCCAAAAACAAGCTCTAAATCATGTTGAAATACAGAAATAAACACTTTTCCAAAAACAAGCTCCAAATCATGTTGAAATACAGAAATATAAACTTTTCCATAAACAAGCTCTAAATCATGTTTGATGCACTCTGGAAGTTAATTTTTTTTCAGTACTGTTTAATCAGGATGTTAGGAACACTGTGGACAGTTTTCAGCAAGTTGCAACATTGAAATACAGAAATAAACACTTTTCCAAAAACAAGCTCCAAATCATGTTGAAATACAGAAATAAACACTTTTCCATAAACAAGCTCTAAATCATGTTTGATGCACTCTGGAAGTTAATTTTTTTTCAGTACTGTTTAATCAGGATGTTAGGAACACTGTGGACAGTTTTCAGCAAGTTGCAACATTGAAATACAGAAATAAACACTTTTCCAAAAACAAGCTCCAAATCATGTTGAAATACAGAAATTAAACACTTTTCCATAAACAAGCTCTAAATCATGTTTGATGCACTCTGGAAGTTATTTTTTTTTCAGTACTGTTTAATCAGGATGTTAGGAACACTGTGGACAGTTTTCAGCAAGTTGCAACATTGAAATACAGAAATAAACACTTTTCCAAAAACAAGCTCTAAATCATGTTGAAATACAGAAATAAACACTTTTCCAAAAACAAGCTCCAAATCATGTTGAAATACAGAAATAAACACTTTTCCAAAAACAAGATCGAAATCATGTTGAAATACAGAAATAAAAACTTTTCCATAAACAAGCTCTAAATCATGTTTGATGCACTCTGGAAGTTAATTTTTTTTCAGTACTGTTTAATCAGGATGTTAGGAACACTGTGGACAGTTTTCAGCAAGTTGCAACATTGAAATACAGAAATAAACACTTTTCCAAAAACAAGCTCTAAATCATGTTGAAATACAGAAATAAACACTTTTCCAAAAACAAGCTCTAAATCATGTTGAAATACAGAAATAAACACTTTTCCAAAAACAAGGTCCAAATCATGTTGAAATACAGAAATAAAAACTTTTCCATAAACAAGCTCTAAATCATGTTTGATGCACTCTGGAAGTTAATTTTTTTACAGTACTGTTTAATCAGGATGTATAGGAACACTGTGGACAGTTTTCAGCAAGTTGCAACATTGAAATACAGAAATAAACACATTTCCAAAAACAAGCTCAAAATCATGTTGAAATACAGAAATAAACACTTTTCCAAAAAAAAGATCTAAATCATGTTTGATGCACTATGTAAGTGATTTTTTTTCAGTACTGTTTAAAACAGGATGATAGGAACACTGTGGACAGTTTTCAGCAAGTTGCAATATTGAAATACAGAAATAAACACTTTTCCGAAAACAAGCTCCAAATCATGTTGAAATACTGAAATAAACACTTTTCCAAAAACAAGCTCCAAATCATGTTGAAATACAGAAATAAACACTTTTCCATAAACAAGCTCTAAATCATGTTTGATGAACTCTGAAAGTGAATTGTTTTTCAGTACTGTTAAAACTGAATGATAGGAACACTGTGGACAGTTTTCAGCAAGTTGCAACATTGAAATACAGAAATAAACACTTTTCCAAAAACAAGCTCCAAATCATGTTGAAATACAGAAATAAACACTTTTCCATAAACAAGCTCTAAATCATGTTTGATGCACTTTGTATGTGATTTTTTTCCAGTACTGTTAAAACTGGATGATAGGAAAACTGTGGACAGTTTTCAGCAAGTTGCAATATTGAAATACAGAAATAAACACATTTCCAAAGACAAGCTCAAAATCATGTTTAAATACAGAAATAAACACTTTTCCAAAAACAAGATCTAAATCATGTTGAAATACAGAAATAAAAACTTTTCCATAAACAAGCTCTAAATCATGTTTGATGCACTCTGAAAGTAATTTTTTTCCCAGTACTGTTAAAACTGGATTATAGGAACACTGTGGACAGTTTTCAGCAAGTTGCAATATTGAAATACAGAAATAAACACATTTCCAAAAACAAGCTCCAAATCATGTTGAAATACTGAAATAAACACTTTTCCAAAAACAAGCTCCAAATCATGTTGAAATACAGAAATAAACACTTTTCCATAAACAAGCTCTAAATCATGTTTGATGAACTCTGAAAGTGAATGGTTTTTCAGTACTGTTAAAACTGAATGATAGGAACACTGTGGACAGTCTTCAGCAAGTTGCAACATTGAAATACAGAAATAAACACTTTTCCAAAAACAAGCTCTAAATCATGTTGAAATACAGAAATAAACACTTTTCCAAAAAAACAAGCTCCAAATCATGTTGAAAAACAGAAATAAACACTTTTCCAAAAACAAGCTCCAAATCATGTTGTAATACTGAAATCAACACTTTTCCAAAAACAAGCTCCAAATGATGTTGAAATACAGAAATAAACACTTTTCCAAAAACAAGCTCCACATCATGTTGAAATACAGAAATAAACACTTTTCCAAAAACAAGCTTTAAATCATGTTTGATGCACTCCATAGGTGATTTTTTCCCCCAGTACTGTTAAAACTGGATGATAGGAACACTGTGGACAGTTTTCAGCAAGTTGCAACATTGAAATACAGAAATAAACACTTTTCCAAAAACAAGCTCAAATCATGTTGAAATACAGAAATAAACACTTTTCCAAAAACAAGCTCGAAATCATGTTGAAATACTGAAATAATCACTTTTCCAAAAACAAGCTCCAAATCATGTTGAAATACAGAAATAAACACTTAAAAAAAAAAGCTCTAAATCATGTTTGATGCACTGTGTAAGTGATTTTTTTTCTTCAGTACTGTTAAAACTGGATGATAGGAACACTGTGGACAGTTTTCAGCAAGTTGCAATATTGAAATACAGAAGTAAACACTTTTCCAAAAACAAGCTCCAAATCATGTTGAAATATAGAAATAAACACTTTTCCAAAAACAAGCTCCAAATCATGTTGAAATACTGAAATCAACACTTTTCCAAAAACAAGCTCCAAATCATGTTGAAATACAGAAATAAACACTTTTCCAAAAACAAGCTTTAAATCATGTTTGATGCGCTCCATAGGTGAATTTTTTTCCAGTACTGTTAAAACTGGATGATAGGAACACTGTGGACAGTTTTCAGCAAGTTGCAACATTGAAATACAGAAATAAACACTTTTCCAAAAACAAGCTCTAAATCATGTTGAAATAAAGAAATAAACACTTTTCCAAAAACAAGCTCCAAATCATGTTGAAATACAGAAATAAACACTTTTCCATAAACAAGCTCTAAATCATGTTTGATGCACTCTGTATGTGATTTTTTCCCCAGTACTGTTAAAACTGGATGATAGGAACACTGTGGACAGTTTTCAGCAAGTTGCAACATTGAAATACAGAAATAAACACTTTTCCAAAAACAAGCTCTAAATCATGTTGAAATACAGAAATAAACACTTTTCCAAAAACAAGCTCAAATCATGTTGAAATACAGAAATAAACACTTTTCCAAAAACAAGCTCCAAATCATGTTGAAATATTGAAATCAACACATTTCCAAAAACAAGCTCCAAATCATGTTGAAATACAGAAATAAACACTTTTCCAAAAACAAGCTCTAAATCATGTTGAAATACAGAAATAAACACTTTTCCAAAAACAAGCTCCAAATCATGTTGAAATACAGAAATAAACACTTTTCCAAAAACAAGCTCCAAATCATGTTGAAATATAGAAATAAACACTTTTCCAAAAACAAGCTCCAAATCATGTTGAAATACAGAAATAAACACTTTTCCATAAACAAGCTCTAAATCATGTTTGATGCACTCTGAAAGTAATTTTTTTACCAGTACTGTTAAAACTGGATTATAGGAACACTGTGGACAGTTTTCAGCAAGTTGCAATATTGAAATACAGAAATAAACACATTTCCAAAAACAAGCTCAAAATCATGTTGAAATACAGAAATAAACACTTTTCCAAAAAAAAGATCTAAATCATGTTTGATGCACTATGTAAGTGATTTTTTTTCAGTACTTTTAAAACTGGATGATAGAAACACTGTGGACAGTTTTCAGCAAGTTGCAATATTGAAATACAGAAATAAACACTTTTCCGAAAACAAGCTCCAAATCATGTTGAAATACTGAAATAAACACTTTTCCAAAAACAAGCTCCAAATCATGTTGAAATACAGAAATAAACACTTTTCCATAAACAAGCTCTAAATCATGTTTGATGAACTCTGAAAGTGAATTGTTTTTCAGTACTGTTAAAACTGAATGATAGGAACACTGTGGACAGTTTTCAGCAAGTTGCAACATTGAAATACAGAAATAAACACTTTTCCAAAAACAAGCTCCAAATCATGTTGAAATACAGAAATAAACACTTTTCCATAAACAAGCTCTAAATCATGTTTGATGCACTCTGAAAGTCAATATTTTTCCAGTACTGTTAAAACTGGATGATAGGAACACTGTGGACAGTTTTCAGCAAGTTGCAATATTGAAATACAGAAATAAACACATTTCCAAAAACAAGCTCAAAATCATGTTGAAATACAGAAATAAACACTTAAAAAAAAAAGCTCTAAATCATGTTTGATGCACTGTGTAAGTTATTTTTTTTCTTCAGTACTGTTAAAACTGGATGATAGGAACACTGTGGACAGTTTTCAGCAAGTTGCAATATTGAAATACAGAAGTAAACACTTTTCCAAAAACAAGCTCCAAATCATGTTGAAATATAGAAATAAACACTTTTCCAAAAACAAGCTCCAAATCATGTTGAAATACTGAAATCAACACTTTTCCAAAAACAAGCTCGAAATCATGTTGAAATACTGAAATAATCACTTTTCCAAAAACAAGCTCCAAATCATGTTGAAATACAGAAATAAACACTTTTCCATAAACAAGCTCTAAATCATGTTTGATGCACTCTGAAAGTCAATATTTTTCCAGTACTGTTAAAACTGGATGATAGGAACACTGTGGACAGTTTTCAGCAAGTTGCAATATTGAAATACAGAAATAAACACATTTCCAAAAACAAGCTCAAAATCATGTTGAAATACAGAAATAAACACTTAAAAAAAGCTCTAAATCATGTTTGATGCACTGTGTAAGTGATTTTTTTTCTTCAGTACTGTTAAAACTGGATGATAGGAACACTGTGGACAGTTTTCAGCAAGTTGCAATATTGAAATACAGAAGTAAACACTTTTCCAAAAACAAGCTCCAAATCATGTTGAAATATAGAAATAAACACTTTTCCAAAAACAAGCTCCAAATCATGTTGAAATACAGAAATAAACACTTTTCCAAAAACAAGCTTTAAATCATGTTTGATGCGCTCCATAGGTGAATTTTTTTCCAGTACTGTTAAAACTGGATGATAGGAACACTGTGGACAGTTTTCAGCAAGTTGCAACATTGAAATACAGAAATAAACCATTTTCCAAAAACAAGCTCTAAATCATGTTGAAATAAAGAAATAAACACTTTTCCAAAAACAAGCTCCAAATCATGTTGAAATACAGAAATAAACACTTTTCCATAAACAAGCTCTAAATCATGTTTGATGCACTCTGTATGTGATTTTTTCCCCAGTACTGTTAAAACTGGATGATAGGAACACTGTGGACAGTTTTCAGCAAGTTGCAACATTGAAATACAGAAATAAACACTTTTCCAAAAACAAGCTCTAAATCATGTTGAAATACAGAAATAAACACTTTTCCAAAAACAAGCTCAAATCATGTTGAAATACAGAAATAAACACTTTTCCAAAAACAAGCTCCAAATCATGTTGAAATATTGAAATCAACACATTTCCAAAAACAAGCTCCAAATCATGTTGAAATACAGAAATAAACACTTTTCCAAAAACAAGCTCTAAATCATGTTGAAATACAGAAATAAACACTTTTCCAAAAACAAGATCCAAATCATGTTGAAATACAGAAATAATCACTTTTCCAAAAACAAGCTCCAAATCATGTTGAAATATAGAAATAAACACTTTTCCAAAAACAAGCTCCAAATCATGTTGAAATACAGAAATAAACACTTTTCCATAAACAAGCTCTAAATCATGTTTGATGCACTCTGAAAGTCAATTTTTTTCCAGTACTGTTAAAACTGGATGATAGGAACACTGTGGACAGTTTTCAGCAAGTTGCAATATTGAAATACAGAAATAAACACATTTCCAAAAACAAGCTCAAAATCATGTTGAAATACAGAAATAAATACTTAAAAAAAAAAAAAGCTCTAAATCATGTTTGATGCACTGTGTAAGTGATTTTTTTTCTTCAGTACTGTTAAAACTGGATGATAGGAACACTGTGGACAGTTTTCAGCAAGTTGCAATATTGAAATACAGAAATAAACACTTTTCCAAAAACAAGCTCCAAATCATGTTGAAATATAGAAATAAACACTTTTCCAAAAACAAGCTCCAAATCATGTTGAAATACTGAAATAAACACTTTTCCAAAAACAAGCTCCAAATGATGTTGAAATACAGAAATAAACACTTTTCCAAAAACAAGCTCCAAATCATGTTGAAATATAGAAATAAACACTTTTCCAAAAACAAGCTCCAAATCATGTTGAAATACAGAAATAAACACTTTTCCAAAAACAAGCTCCAAATCATGTTGAAATACTGAAATCAACACTTTTCCAAAAACAAGCTCCAAATCATGTTGAAATACAGAAATAAACACTTTTCCAAAAAAAAGCTCCAAATGATGTTGAAATACAGAAATAAACACTTTTCCAAAAACAAGCTCCACATCATGTTGAAATACAGAAATAAACACTTTTCCAAAAACAAGCTTTAAATCATGTTTGATGCACTCCATAGGTGATTTTTTTTCCAGTACTGTTAAAACTGGATGATAGGAACACTGTGGACAGTTTTCAGCAAGTTGCAACATTGAAATACAGAAATAAACACTTTTCCAAAAACAAGCTCTAAATCATGTTGAAATACAGAAATAAACACTTTTCCAAAAACAAGCTCAAATCATGTTGAAATACAGAAATAAACACTTTTCCAAAAACAAGCTCGAAATCATGTTGATATACTGAAATAATCACTTTTCCAAAAACAAGCTCCAAATCATGTTGAAATACAGAAATAAACACTTTTCCATAAACAAGCTCTAAATCATGTTTGATGCACTCTGAAAGTCAAATTTTTTCCAGTACTGTTAAAACTGGATGATAGGAACACTGTGGACAGTTTTCAGCAAGTTGCAACATTGAAATACAGAAATAAACACTTTTCCAAAAACAAGCTCCAAATCATGTTGAAATATAGAAATAAACACTTTTCCAAAAACAAGCTCCAAATCATGTTGAAATACTGAAATAAACACTTTTCCAAAAACAAGCTCCAAATGATGTTGAAATACAGAAATAAACACTTTTCCAAAAACAAGCTCCAAATCATGTTGAAATATAGAAATAAACACTTTTCCAAAAACAAGCTCCAAATCATGTTGAAATACTGAAATCAACACTTTTCCAAAAACAAGCTCCAAATCATGTTGAAATACAGAAATAAACACTTTTCCAAAAACAAGCTCCAAATCATGTTGAAATACAGAAATAAACACTTTTCCAAAAACAAGCTCCACATCATGTTGAAATACAGAAATAAACACTTTTCCAAAAACAAGCTTTAAATCATGTTTGATGCACTCCATAGGTGATTTTTTTTCCAGTACTGTTAAAACTGGATGATAGGAACACTGTGGACAGTTTTCAGCAAGTTGCAACATTGAAATATAGAAATAAACACTTTTCCAAAAACAAGCTCTAAATCATGTTGAAATACAGAAATAAACACTTTTCCAAAAACAAGCTCAAATCATGTTGAAATACAGAAATAAACACTTTTCCAAAAACAAGCTCGAAATCATGTTGATATACTGAAATAATCAATTTTCCAAAAACAAGCTCCAAATCATGTTGAAATACAGAAATAAACACTTTTCCATAAACAAGCTCTAAATCATGTTTGATGCACTCTGAAAGTCAATTTTTTTCCAGTACTGTTAAAACTGGATGATAGGAACACTGTGGACAGTTTTCAACAAGTTGCAATATTGAAATACAGAAATAAACACATTTCCAAAAACAAGCTCAAAATCATGTTGAAATACAGAAATAAACACTTAAAAAAAAAAGCTCTAAATCATGTTTGATGCACTGTGTAAGTGATTTTTTTTCTTCAGTACTGTTAAAACTGGATGATAGGAACACTGTGGACAGTTTTCAGCAAGTTGCAACATTGAAATACAGAAATAAACACTTTTCCAAAAACAAGCTCCAAATCATGTTGAAATATAGAAATAAACACTTTTCCAAAAACAAGCTCCAAATCATGTTGAAATACAGAAATAAACACTTTTCCATAAACAAGCTCTAAATCATGTTTGATGCACTCTGTAAGTGATTTTTTTTTCAGTACTCTTAAAACTGGATGATAGGAACACTGTGGACAGTTTTCAGCAAGTTGCAACATTGAAATACAGAAATAAACACTTTTCCAAAAACAAGCTCTAAATCATGTTGAAATACAGAAATAAACACTTTTCCAAAAAAACAAGCTCCAAATCATGTTGAAATACAGAAATAAACACTTTTCCAAAAACAAGCTTTAAATCATGTTTGATGCACTCCATAGGTGAATTTTTTTCCAGTACTGTTAAAACTGGATGATAGGAACACTGTGGACAGTTTTCAGCAAGTTGCAACATTGAAATACAGAAATAAACACTTTTCCAAAAACAAGCTCTAAATCATGTTGAAATACAGAAATAAACACTTTTCCAAAAACAAGCTCCAAATCATGTTGAAATACAGAAATAAACACTTTTCCATAAACAAGCTCTAAATCATGTTTGATGCACTCTGTATGTGATTTTTTTTCCAGTACTGTTAACCTGTTGGGGATGGGGGCGCTGTTTAGACTATTTATGCTAATTGGGTAATTTTTGAAACGGCTTCCCAAAAAATCCTTGATCGTACAATATGCATATTATTATTATTATTGGATAGAAAACAGTCTATAGTTTCTATAGGAGTTGACATTTTGTCTCTAAGTGGAACAGAGCCCATTCTACAGCAATTTCCCTGACATGGATTCAGATTTCAGAAATGTTGGCCACTGTTCTGAAGTCAGTTAAAACGGCACTGATATTGCTATGACTATACGGACACTTCTTACGTCTTCCCCTGGATGCCTTTACGTGATGACGATTCCAATGGGGTCGATTGCGCGTTCACAGGCCCCACAAATGAAAAAACCCTGAAGCTAGTCATTCTTTTGGAGCTGCGTCATGCGCCTAGAGGACACCGGCCCGCTCCTGTTCCAAGCATTAGTGAAGGGGGTAATATTACTCGGGTCATGTTTCTACTCGTTATGGGAGTTAAAAACATCATAAGGTAGTTAATTTAAAGCGTTTTATAGCAATTTATATCCGTTTAGTGCGATTTTGGGACATTTATTTTTGCAACGATGTGAATAGTTGGGCACGCTTTTCAGTTCATCCCGAACGCAGTAGGCATTTCCACATGGCAAGAGGACAGCTTTCCACCAAAAGACGATTGCTCCCAAGAAAGGATCCTTTGCCCAAGATACTGATGGAAGAACAGCTCAAGGTAGGACATTTTTATTATGATAAATCGTGTTTCTGTCGAAACATTTTAGTGGCTTAGGACGCCATGTTTTATGACGTAGCTTCGCTAGGCGCAAACTGTATTGAAAAGTAAGGATAAATTAAAAAATGTTATTCCGCAATTGTATTAAGAATTAAATTGTCTATCAATCCCTGTCCACCCTATATTTTTTAGTCACGTTTATGAGTATTTATGTATAAGAGTAGATCACTGTCTAAGTGGCGCAAGGACTTTTTCTGACCAGCTTGTCTACATTTCACATTGTCTAACCATGATTTTGGTGGCTAAATATAAACATTTGCGATCAAACTCTATATGGAATGTGTAATATGATGTTACAGGAGTGTCATCGGAAGAATTCTGAGAAGGTTAGTGAAAAAATTAATATCTTTTGGCGATGTTGACTTTTATCGCTCACTTTGGCTAGAATCAATGCTGGGCTGCTATGTGCTATGTGCTATGCTAATATAACGATTTATTGTGTTTTCGCTGTAAGACACTTAGAAAATCTGAAATATTGTCTGTATTCACAGGATCTGTGTCTTTCGATTCGTGTATGCTGTGTATTTTTACGAAATGTTTGATGATTAGTAAGTAGGTAAACACGTTGCTCTAAGTAGTTTTTCTATTCCATTTGTGACGGTGGGTGCAATTGTAACCTATGCCATCTACCTGAAATATGCACTTTTTTCTAACAAAACCTATCCCATACCATAAATATGTTATCAGACTGTCATCTAATGAGTTTTTTTGTTGGTTAGGGGCTATAAATATCTTAGTTTAGCCGAATTGGTGATGGCTACTGGTGTTGGTGGACAAATAAAAGATGGTGGATTATGCTAATGTGTTTTTAGGTAATAGATGTACATCTTTACATATTGTGTCTTCCCTGTAAAACATTTTTAAAATCGGACATGTTGACTGGATTCACAAGATCTGTGTCTTTCATTAGCTGTATTGGACTTTAATGTGTGAAAGTTAAATATTTTAAAAAAATATTTTTTTTGAATTTCGCGGCACTGGTTTTTCAGTGGGGGGGGGGGGGGTGCCGCTAGCGCCACGCTGATCCTAGACAGGTTAAAACTGGATGATAGGAACACTGTGGACAGTTTTCAGCAAGTTGCAACATTGAAATACAGAAATAAACACTTTTCCATAAACAAGCTCTAAATCATGTTTGATGCACTCTGAAAGTCAATTTTTTTCCAGTACTGTTAAAACTGGATGATAGGAACACTGTGGACAGTTTTCAGCAAGTTGCAATATTGAAATACAGAAATAAACACATTTCCAAAAACAAGCTCAAAATCATGTTGAAATACAGAAATAAACACTTAAAAAAAAAGCTCTAAATCATGTTTGATGCACTGTGTAAGTGATTTTTTTTCTTCAGTACTGTTAAAACTGGATGATAGGAACACTGTGGACAGTTTTCAGCAAGTTGCAACATTGAAATACAGAAATAAACACTTTTCCAAAAACAAGCTCCAAATCATGTTGAAATATAGAAATAAACACTTTTCCAAAAACAAGCTCCAAATCATGTTGAAATACAGAAATAAACACTTTTCCATAAACAAGCTCTAAATCATGTTTGATGCACTCTGTAAGTGATTTTTTTTTCAGTACTCTTAAAACTGGATGATAGGAACACTGTGGACAGTTTTCAGCAAGTTGCAATATTGAAATACAGAAATAAACACTTTTCCAAAAACAAGCTCTAAATCATGTTGAAATACAGAAATAAACACTTTTCCAAAAAAACAAGCTCCAAATCATGTTGAAATACAGAAATAAACACTTTTCCAAAAACAAGCTTTAAATCATGTTTGATGCACTCCATAGGTGAATTTTTTTCCAGTACTGTTAAAACTGGATGATAGGAACACTGTGGACAGTTTTCAGCAAGTTGCAACATTGAAATACAGAAATAAACACTTTTCCAAAAACAAGCTCTAAATCATGTTGAAATACAGAAATAAACACTTTTCCAAAAACAAGCTCCAAATCATGTTGAAATACAGAAATAAACACTTTTCCATAAACAAGCTCTAAATCATGTTTGATGCACTCTGTATGTGATTTTTTTTCCAGTACTGTTAACCTGTTGGGGATGGGGGCGCTGTTTAGACTATTTATGCTAATTGGGTAATTTTTGAAACGGCTTCCCACAAAATCCTTGATCGTACAATATGCATATTATTATTATTATTGGATAGAAAACAGTCTATAGTTTCTATAGGAGTTGACATTTTGTCTCTAAGTGGAACAGAGCCCATTCTACAGCAATTTCCCTGACATGGATTCAGATTTCAGAAATGTTGGCCACTGTTCTGAAGTCAGTTAAAACGGCACTGATATTGCTATGACTATACGGACACTTCTTACGTCTTCCCCTGGATGCCTTTACGTGATGACGATTCCAATGGGGTCGATTGCGCGTTCACAGGCCCCACAAATGAAAAAACCCTGAAGCTAGTCATTCTTTTGGAGCTGCGTCATGCGCCTAGAGGACACCGGCCCGCTCCTGTTCCAAGCATTAGTGAAGGGGGTAATATTACTCGGGTCATGTTTCTACTCGTTATGGGAGTTAAAAACATCATAAGGTAGTTAATTTAAAGCGTTTTATAGCAATTTATATCCGTTTAGTGCGATTTTGGGACATTTATTTTTGCAACGATGTGAATAGTTGGGCACGCTTTTCAGTTCATCCCGAACGCAGTAGGCATTTCCACATGGCAAGAGGACAGCTTTCCACCAAAAGACGATTGCTCCCAAGAAAGGATCCTTTGCCCAAGATACTGATGGAAGAACAGCTCAAGGTAGGACATTTTTATTATGATAAATCGTGTTTCTGTCGAAACATTTTAGTGGCTTAGGACGCCATGTTTTATGACGTAGCTTCGCTAGGCGCAAACTGTATTGAAAAGTAAGGATAAATTAAAAAATGTTATTCCGCAATTGTATTAAGAATTAAATTGTCTATCAATCCCTGTCCACCCTATATTTTTTAGTCACGTTTATGAGTATTTATGTATAAGAGTAGATCACTGTCTAAGTGGCGCAAGGACTTTTTCTGACCAGCTTGTCTACATTTCACATTGTCTAACCATGATTTTGGTGGCTAAATATAAACATTTGCGATCAAACTCTATATGGAATGTGTAATATGATGTTACAGGAGTGTCATCGGAAGAATTCTGAGAAGGTTAGTGAAAAAATTAATATCTTTTGGCGATGTTGACTTTTATCGCTCACTTTGGCTAGAATCAATGCTGGGCTGCTATGTGCTATGTGCTATGCTAATATAACGATTTATTGTGTTTTCGCTGTAAGACACTTAGAAAATCTGAAATATTGTCTGTATTCACAGGATCTGTGTCTTTCGATTCGTGTATGCTGTGTATTTTTACGAAATGTTTGATGATTAGTAAGTAGGTAAACACGTTGCTCTAAGTAGTTTTTCTATTCCATTTGTGACGGTGGGTGCAATTGTAACCTATGCCATCTACCTGAAATATGCACTTTTTTCTAACAAAACCTATCCCATACCATAAATATGTTATCAGACTGTCATCTAATGAGTTTTTTTGTTGGTTAGGGGCTATAAATATCTTAGTTTAGCCGAATTGGTGATGGCTACTGGTGTTGGTGGACAAATAAAAGATGGTGGATTATGCTAATGTGTTTTTAGGTAATAGATGTACATCTTTACATATTGTGTCTTCCCTGTAAAACATTTTAAAAATCGGACATGTTGACTGGATTCACAAGATCTGTGTCTTTCATTAGCTGTATTGGACTTTAATGTGTGAAAGTTAAATATTTTAAAAAAATATTTTTTTTGAATTTCGCGGCACTGGTTTTTCAGTGGGGGGGGGGGGGGGGGGCCGCTAGCGCCACGCTGATCCTAGACAGGTTAAAACTGGATGATAGGAACACTGTGGACAGTTTTCAGCAAGTTGCAACATTGAAATACAGAAATAAACACTTTTCCATAAACAAGCTCTAAATCATGTTTGATGCACTCTGAAAGTCAATTTTTTTCCAGTACTGTTAAAACTGGATGATAGGAACACTGTGGACAGTTTTCAGCAAGTTGCAATATTGAAATACAGAAATAAACACATTTCCAAAAACAAGCTCAAAATCATGTTGAAATACAGAAATAAACACTTAAAAAAAAAAGCTCTAAATCATGTTTGATGCACTGTGTAAGTGATTTTTTTTCTTCAGTACTGTTAAAACTGGATGATAGGAACACTGTGGACAGTTTTCAGCAAGTTGCAACATTGAAATACAGAAATAAACACTTTTCCAAAAACAAGCTCCAAATCATGTTGAAATATAGAAATAAACACTTTTCCAAAAACAAGCTCCAAATCATGTTGAAATACAGAAATAAACACTTTTCCATAAACAAGCTCTAAATCATGTTTGATGCACTCTGAAAGTCAATTTTTTTCCAGTACTGTTAAAACTGGATGATAGGAACACTGTGGACAGTTTTCAGCAAGTTGCAATATTGAAATACAGAAATAAACACATTTCCAAAAACAAGCTCAAAATCATGTTGAAATACAGAAATAAACACTTAAAAAAAAAAGCTCTAAATCATGTTTGATGCACTGTGTAAGTGATTTTTTTTCTTCAGTACTGTTAAAACTGGATGATAGGAACACTGTGGACAGTTTTCAGCAAGTTGCAATATTGAAATACAGAAATAAACACTTTTCCAAAAACAAGCTCCAAATCATGTTGAAATATAGAAATAAACACTTTTCCAAAAACAAGCTCCAAATCATGTTGAAATACTGAAATCAACACTTTTCCAAAAACAAGCTCCAAATCATGTTGAAATACAGAAATAAACACTTTTCCATAAACAAGCTCTAAATCATGTTTGATGCACTCTGTAAGTGATTTTTTTTTCAGTACTCTTAAAACTGGATGATAGGAACACTGTGGACAGTTTTCAGCAAGTTGCAATATTGAAATACAGAAATAAACACTTTTCCAAAAACAAGCTCCAAATCATGTTGAAATACTGAAATCAACACTTTTCCAAAAACAAGCTCCAAATCATGTTGAAATACAGAAATAAACACTTTTCCATAAACAAGCTCTAAATCATGTTTTATGCACTCTGTATGTGATTTTTTTTCCAGTACTGTTAAAATTGGATGTTAGGAACACTGTGGACAGTTTTCAGCAAGTTGCAACATTGAAATACAGAAATAAACACTTTTCCAAAAACAAGCTCTAAATCATGTTGAAATACAGAAATAAACACTTTTCCAAAAACAAGCTCAAATCATGTTGAAATACAGAAATAAACACTTTTCCATAAACAAGCTCTAAATCATGTTTGATGCACTCTGAAAGTCAATTTTTTTCCAGTACTGTTAAAACTGGATGATAGGAAAACTGTGGACAGTTTTCAGTAAGTTGCAATATTGAAATACAGAAATAAACACATTTCCAAAAACAAGCTCCAAATCATGTTGAAATATAGAAATAAACACTTTTCCAAAAACAAGCTCCAAATCATGTTGAAATACTGAAATCAACACTTTTCCAAAAACAAGCTCCAAATCATGTTGAAATACAGAAATAAACACTTTTCCATAAACAAGCTCTAAATCATGTTTGATGCACTCTGTAAGTGATTTTTTTTTCAGTACTCTTAAAACTGGATGATAGGAACACTGTGGACAGTTTTCAGCAAGTTGCAATATTGAAATACAGAAATAAACACTTTTCCAAAAACAAGCTCCAAATCATGTTGAAATACTGAAATCAACACTTTTCCAAAAACAAGCTCCAAATCATGTTGAAATACAGAAATAAACACTTTTCCATAAACAAGCTCTAAATCATGTTTTATGCACTCTGTATGTGATTTTTTTTCCAGTACTGTTAAAATTGGATGTTAGGAACACTGTGGACAGTTTTCAGCAAGTTGCAACATTGAAATACAGAAATAAACACTTTTCCAAAAACAAGCTCTAAATCATGTTGAAATACAGAAATAAACACTTTTCCAAAAACAAGCTCAAATCATGTTGAAATACAGAAATAAACACTTTTCCATAAACAAGCTCTAAATCATGTTTGATGCACTCTGAAAGTCAATTTTTTTCCAGTACTGTTAAAACTGGATGATAGGAAAACTGTGGACAGTTTTCAGTAAGTTGCAATATTGAAATACAGAAATAAACACATTTCCAAAGACAAGCTCAAAATCATGTTGAAATACCGAAATAAACACTTTAAAAAAAAAAGCTCTAAATCATGTTTGATGCACTGTGTAAGTGATTTTTTTTCTTCAGTACTGTTAAAACTGGATGATAGGAACACTGTGGACAGTTTTCAGCAAGTTGCAATATTGAAATACAGAAATAAACACTTTTCCAAAAACAAGCTCCAAATCATGTTGAAATACTGAAATCAACACTTTTCCAAAAACAAGCTCCAAATCATGTTGAAATACAGAAATAAACACTTTTCCATAAACAAGCTCTAAATCATGTTTGATGCACTCTGTAAGTGATTTTTTTTTCAGTACTCTTAAAACTGGATGATAGGAACACTGTGGACAGTTTTCAGCAAGTTGCAACATTGAAATACAGAAATAAACACTTTTCCAAAAACAAGCTCTAAATCATGTTGAAATACAGAAATAAACACTTTTCCAAAAAAACAAGCTCCAAATCATGTTGAAATACAGAAATAAACACTTTTCCAAAAACAAGCTTTAAATCATGTTTGATGCACTCCATAGGTGAATTTTTTTCCAGTACTGTTAAAACTGGATGATAGGAACACTGTGGACAGTTTTCAGCAAGTTGCAACATTGAAATACAGAAATAAACACTTTTCCAAAAACAAGCTCTAAATCATGTTGAAATACAGAACTAAACACTTTTCCAAAAACAAGCTTTAAATCATGTTTGATGGACTCCATAGGTGAATTTTTTTCCAGTACTGTTAAAACTGGATGATAGGAACACTGTGGACATTTTCAGCAAGTTGCAACATTGAAATACAGAAATAAACACTTTTCCAAAAACAAGCTCTAAATCATGTTGAAATACAGAAATAAACACTTTTCCAAAAACAAGCTCCAAATCATGTTGAAATACAGAAATAAACACTTTTCCAAAAACAAGCTCCAAATCATGTTTGATGCACTCTGAAAGTCAATTTTTTTCCAGTACTGTTAAAACTGGATGATAGGAACACTGTGGACAGTTTTCAGCAAGTTGCAACATTGAAATACAGAAATGAACACTTTTCCAAAAACAAGCTCGAAATCATGTTGAAATACTGAAATAAACACTTTTCCAAAAACAAGCTCCAAATCATGTTGAAATACAGAAATAAACACTTTTCCATAAACAAGCTCTAAATCATGTTTGATGCACTCTGAAAATGATTTTTTTTCAGTACTGTTAAAACTGGATGATAGGAACACTGTGGACAGTTTTCAGCAAGTTGCAACATTGAAATACAGAAATAAACACTTTTCCAAAAACAAGCTCGAAATCATGTTGAAATACTGAAATAATCACTTTTCCAAAAACAAGCTCCAAATCATGTTGAAATACAGAAATAAACACTTTTCCATAAACAAGCTCTAAATCATGTTTGATGCACTCTGTAAGTGATTTTTTTTTCAGTACTCTTAAAACTTGATGATAGGAACACTGTGGACAGTTTTCAGCAAGTTGCAATATTGAAATACAGAAATAAACACATTTCCAAAAACAAGCTCAAAATCATGTTGAAATACAGAAATAAACACTTAAAAAAAAAAAAGCTCTAAATCATGTTTGATGCACTGTGTAAGTGATTTTTTTTCTTCAGTACTGTTAAAACTGGATGATAGGAACACTGTGGACAGTTTTCAGCAAGTTGCAATATTGAAATACAGAAATAAACGCTTTTCCAAAAACAAGCTCCAAATCATGTTGAAATATAGAAATATACACTTTTCCAAAAACAAGCTCCAAATCATGTTGAAATACTGAAATCAACACTTTTCCAAAAACAAGCTCCAAATCATGTTGAAATACAGAAATAAACACTTTTCCAAAAACAAGCTTTAAATCATGTTTGATGGACTCCATAGGTGAATTTTTTTCCAGTACTGTTAAAACTGGATGATAGGAACACTGTGGACATTTTCAGCAAGTTGCAACATTGAAATACAGAAATAAACACTTTTCCAAAAACAAGCTCTAAATCATGTTGAAATACAGAAATAAACACTTTTCCAAAAACAAGCTCCAAATCATGTTGAAATACAGAAATAAACACTTTTCCAAAAACAAGCTCCAAATCATGTTTGATGCACTCTGAAAGTCAATTTTTTTCCAGTACTGTTAAAACTGGATGATAGGAACACTGTGGACAGTTTTCAGCAAGTTGCAACATTGAAATACAGAAATGAACACTTTTCCAAAAACAAGCTCGAAATCATGTTGAAATACTGAAATAAACACTTTTCCAAAAACAAGCTCCAAATCATGTTGAAATACAGAAATAAACACTTTTCCATAAACAAGCTCTAAATCATGTTTGATGCACTCTGAAAATGATTTTTTTTCAGTACTGTTAAAACTGGATGATAGGAACACTGTGGACAGTTTTCAGCAAGTTGCAACATTGAAATACAGAAATAAACACTTTTCCAAAAACAAGCTCGAAATCATGTTGAAATACTGAAATAATCACTTTTCCAAAAACAAGCTCCAAATCATGTTGAAATACAGAAATAAACACTTTTCCATAAACAAGCTCTAAATCATGTTTGATGCACTCTGTAAGTGATTTTTTTTTCAGTACTCTTAAAACTTGATGATAGGAACACTGTGGACAGTTTTCAGCAAGTTGCAATATTGAAATACAGAAATAAACACATTTCCAAAAACAAGCTCAAAATCATGTTGAAATACAGAAATAAACACTTAAAAAAAAAAAAGCTCTAAATCATGTTTGATGCACTGTGTAAGTGATTTTTTTTCTTCAGTACTGTTAAAACTGGATGATAGGAACACTGTGGACAGTTTTCAGCAAGTTGCAATATTGAAATACAGAAATAAACGCTTTTCCAAAAACAAGCTCCAAATCATGTTGAAATATAGAAATATACACTTTTCCAAAAACAAGCTCCAAATCATGTTGAAATACTGAAATCAACACTTTTCCAAAAACAAGCTCCAAATCATGTTGAAATACAGAAATAAACACTTTTCCATAAACAAGCTCTAAATCATGTTTGATGCACTCTGTAAGTGATTTTTTTTTCAGTACTCTTAAAACTTGATGATATTAACACTGTGGACAGTTTTCAGCAAGTTGCAACATTGAAATACAGAAATAAACACTTTTCCAAAAACAAGCTCTAAATCATGTTGAAATACAGAAAAAAACACTTTTCCAAAAAAACAAGCTCCAAATCATGTTGAAATACAGAAATAATCACTTTTCCAAAAAAAAGCTCCAAATCATGTTGAAATACTGAAATCAACACTTTTCAAAAAACAAGCTTTAAATCATGTTTGACTGACTCCATAGGTGAATTTTTTTCCAGTACTGTTAAAACTGGATGATAGGAACACTGTGGACATTTTCAGCAAGTTGCAACATTGAAATACAGAAATAAACACTTTTCCAAAAACAAGCTCTAAATCATGTTGAAATACAGAAATAAACACTTTTCCAAAAACAAGCTCCAAATCATGTTGAAATACAGAAATAAACACTTTTCCAAAAACAAGCTCCAAATCATGTTTGATGCACTCTGAAAGTTAATTTTTTTTCCAGTACTGTTAAAACTGGATGATAGGAACACTGTGGACAGTTTTCAGCAAGTTGCAACATTGAAATACAGAAATAAACACTTTTCCAAAAACAAGCTCGAAATCATGTTGAAATACTGAAATAATCACTTTTCCAAAAACAAGCTCCAAATCATGTTGAAATACAGAAATAAACACTTTTCCATAAACAAGCTCTAAATCATGTTTGATGCACTGTGTAAGTGATTTTTTTTCTTCAGTACTGTTAAAACTGGATGATAGGAACACTGTGGACAGTTTTCAGCAAGTTGCAATATTGAAATACAGAAATAAACGCTTTTCCAAAAACAAGCTCCAAATCATGTTGAAATATAGAAATATACACTTTTCCAAAAACAAGCTCCAAATCATGTTGAAATACTGAAATCAACACTTTTCCAAAAACAAGCTCCAAATCATGTTGAAATACAGAAATAAACACTTTTCCAAAAACAAGCTCCAAATCATGTTGAAATACAGAAATAAACACTTTTCCAAAAACAAGCTCCAAATCATGTTTGATGCACTCTGAAAGTTATTTTTTTTTCCAGTACTGTTAAAACTGGATGATAGGAACACTGTGGACAGTTTTCAGCAAGTTGCAACATTGAAATACAGAAATAAACACTTTTCCAAAAACAAGCTCGAAATCATGTTGAAATACTGAAATAATCACTTTTCCAAAAACAAGCTCCAAATCATGTTGAAATACAGAAATAAACACTTTTCCATAAACAAGCTCTAAATCATGTTTGATGCACTCTGTAAGTGATTTTTTTTCCCAGTACTCTTAAAACTTGATGATATTAACACTGTGGACAGTTTTCAGCAAGTTGCAACATTGAAATACAGAAATAAACACTTTTCCAAAAACAAGCTCTAAATCATGTTGAAATACAGAAATAAACACTTTTCCAAAAACAAGCTCCAAATCATGTTGAAATACAGAAATAAACACTTTTCCAAAAACAAGCTCCAAATCATGTTTGATGCACTCTGAAAGTTAATTTTTTTTCCAGTACTGTTAAAACTGGATGATAGGAACACTGTGGACAGTTTTCAGCAAGTTGCAACATTGAAATACAGAAATAAACACTTTTCCAAAAACAAGCTCGAAATCATGTTGAAATACTGAAATAATCACTTTTCCAAAAACAAGCTCCAAATCATGTTGAAATACAGAAATAAACACTTTTCCATAAACAAGCTCTAAATCATGTTTGATGCACTGTGTAAGTGATTTTTTTTCTTCAGTACTGTTAAAACTGGATGATAGGAACACTGTGGACAGTTTTCAGCAAGTTGCAATATTGAAATACAGAAATAAACGCTTTTCCAAAAACAAGCTCCAAATCATGTTGAAATATAGAAATATACACTTTTCCAAAAACAAGCTCCAAATCATGTTGAAATACTGAAATCAACACTTTTCCAAAAACAAGCTCCAAATCATGTTGAAATACAGAAATAAACACTTTTCCATAAACAAGCTCTAAATCATGTTTGATGCACTCTGTAAGTGATTTTTTTTCCCAGTACTCTTAAAACTTGATGATATTAACACTGTGGACAGTTTTCAGCAAGTTGCAACATTGAAATACAGAAATAAACACTTTTCCAAAAACAAGCTCTAAATCATGTTGAAATACAGAAATAAACACTTTTCCAAAAAAACAAGCTCCAAATCATGTTGAAATACAGAAATAAACACTTTTCCAAAAAAATGCTCCAAATCATGTTGAAATACTGAAATCAACACTTTTCCAAAAACAAGCTTTAAATCATGTTTGATGGACTCCATAGGTGAATTTTTTTCCAGTACTGTTAAAACTGGATGATAGGAACACTGTGGACAGTTTTCAGCAAGTTGCAACATTGAAATACAGAAATAAACACTTTTCCAAAAACAAGCTCCAAATCATGTTTGATGCACTCTGAAAGTCAATTTTTTTCCAGTACTGTTAAAACTGGATGATAGGAACACTGTGGACAGTTTTCAGCAAGTTGCAACATTGAAATACAGAAATGAACACTTTTCCAAAAACAAGCTCGAAATCATGTTGAAATACTGAAATAAACACTTTTCCAAAAACAAGCTCCAAATCATGTTGATATACAGAAATAAACACTTAAAAAAAAAAAAAATCTAAATCATGTTTGATGCACTGTGTAAGTGATTTTTTTTCTTCAGTACTGTTAAAACTGGATGATAGGAACACTGTGGACAGTTTTCAGCAAGTTGCAACATTGAAATACAGAAATAAACACTTTTCCAAAAACAAGCTCCAAATCATGTTGAAATATAGAAATATACACTTTTCCAAAAACAAGCTCCAAATCATGTTGAAATACTGAAATCAACACTTTTCCAAAAACAAGCTCCAAATCATGTTGAAATACAGAAATAAACACTTTTCCATAAACGAGCTCTAAATCATGTTTGATGCACTCTGTAAGTGATTTTTTTTTCAGTACTCTTAAAACTTGATGATAGGAACACTGTGGACAGTTTTCAGCAAGTTGCAATATTGAAATACAGAAATAAACACATTTCCAAAAACAAGCTCAAAATCATGTTGAAATACAGAAATAAACACTTTTAAAAAAAAAAGCTCTAAATCATGTTTGATGCACTGTGTAAGTGATTTTTTTTCTTCAGTACTGTTAAAACTGGATGATAGGAACACTGTGGACAGTTTTCAGCAAGTTGCAACATTGAAATACAGAAATAAACACTTTTCCAAAAACAAGCTCTAAATCATGTTGAAATACAGAAATAAACACTTTTCCAAAAACAAGCTCCAAATCATGTTGAAATACAGAAATAAACACTTTTCCAAAAAAAAGCTCCAAATCATGTTGAAATACTGAAATCAACACTTTTCCAAAAACAAGCTCCAAATCATGTTGAAATACAGAAAGAAACACTTTTCCAAAAACAAGCTCCACATCATGTTGAAATACAGAACTAAACACTTTTCCAAAAACAAGCTTTAAATCATGTTTGATGGACTCCATAGGTGAATTTTTTTCCAGTACTGTTAAAACTGGATGATAGGAACACTGTGGACAGTTTTCAGCAAGTTGCAACATTGAAATACAGAAATAAACACTTTTCCAAAAACAAGCTCTAAATCATGTTGAAATACAGAAATAAACACTTTTCCAAAAACAAGCTCCAAATCATGTTGAAATACAGAAATAAACACTTTTCCAAAAACAAGCTCCAAATCATGTTTGATGCACTCTGAAAGTCAATTTTTTTCCAGTACTGTTAAAACTGGATGATAGGAACACTGTGGACAGTTTTCAGCAAGTTGCAACATTGAAATACAGAAATAAACACTTTTCCAAAAACAAGCTCGAAATCATGTTGAAATACTGAAATAAACACTTTTCCAAAAACAAGCTCCAAATCATGTTGAAATACAGAAATAAACACTTTTCCATAAACAAGCTCTAAATCATGTTTGATGCACTCTGATAAGTGAATTTTTTTCAGTACTGTTAAAACTGGATGATAGGAACACTGTGGACAGTTTTCAGCAAGTTGCAACATTGAAATACAGAAATAAACACTTTTCCAAAAACAAGCTCTAAATCATGTTGAAATACAGAAATAAACACTTTTCCAAAAACAAGCTCCAAATCATGTTGAAATACAGAAATAAACACTTTTCCAAAAACAAGCTCCAAATCATGTTTGATGCACTCTGAAAGTCAATTTTTTTCCAGTACTGTTAAAACTGGATGATAGGAACACTGTGGACAGTTTTCAGCAAGTTGCAACATTGAAATACAGAAATGAACACTTTTCCAAAAACAAGCTCGAAATCATGTTGAAATACTGAAATAAACACTTTTCCAAAAACAAGCTCCAAATCATGTTGAAATACAGAAATAAACACTTTTCCATAAACAAGCTCTAAATCATGTTTGATGCACTCTGAAAATGATTTTTTTTCAGTACTGTTAAAACTGGATGATAGGAACACTGTGGACAGTTTTCAGCAAGTTGCAACATTGAAATACAGAAATAAACACTTTTCCAAAAACAAGCTCGAAATCATGTTGAAATACTGAAATAATCACTTTTCCAAAAACAAGCTCCAAATCATGTTGAAATACAGAAATAAACACTTTTCCATAAACAAGCTCTAAATCATGTTTGATGCACTCTGTAAGTGATTTTTTTTTCAGTACTCTTAAAACTTGATGATAGGAACACTGTGGACAGTTTTCAGCAAGTTGCAATATTGAAATACAGAAATAAACACATTTCCAAAAACAAGCTCAAAATCATGTTGAAATACAGAAATAAACACTTAAAAAAAAAGAAGCTCTAAATCATGTTTGATGCACTGTGTAAGTGATTTTTTTTCTTCAGTACTGTTAAAACTGGATGATAGGAACACTGTGGACAGTTTTCAGCAAGTTGCAATATTGAAATACAGAAATAAACGCTTTTCCAAAAACAAGCTCCAAATCATGTTGAAATATAGAAATATACACTTTTCCAAAAACAAGCTCCAAATCATGTTGAAATACTGAAATCAACACTTTTCCAAAAACAAGCTCCAAATCATGTTGAAATACAGAAATAAACACTTTTCCATAAACAAGCTCTAAATCATGTTTGATGCACTCTGTAAGTGATTTTTTTTTCAGTACTCTTAAAACTTGATGATAGGAACACTGTGGACAGTTTTCAGCAAGTTGCAACATTGAAATACAGAAATAAACACTTTTCCAAAAACAAGCTCTAAATCATGTTGAAATACAGAAATAAACACTTTTCCAAAAAAACAAGCTCCAAATCATGTTGAAATACAGAAATAAACACTTTTCCAAAAAAAAGCTCCAAATCATGTTGAAATACTGAAATCAACACTTTTCAAAAAACAAGCTTTAAATCATGTTTGACTGACTCCATAGGTGAATTTTTTTCCAGTACTGTTAAAACTGGATGATAGGAACACTGTGGACAGTTTTCAGCAAGTTGCAACATTGAAATACAGAAATAAACACTTTTCCAAAAACAAGCTCTAAATCATGTTGAAAAACAGAAATAAACACTTTTCCAAAAACAAGCTCCAAATCATGTTGAAATACAGAAATAAACACTTTTCCAAAAACAAGCTCCAAATCATGTTTGATGCACTCTGAAAGTTATTTTTTTTTCCAGTACTGTTAAAACTGGATGATAGGAACACTGTGGACAGTTTTCAGCAAGTTGCAACATTGAAATACAGAAATAAACACTTTTCCAAAAACAAGCTCGAAATCATGTTGAAATACTGAAATAAACACTTTTCCAAAAACAAGCTCTAAATCATGTTGAAATACAGAAATAAACACTTTTCCAAAAAAACAAGCTCCAAATCATGTTTGATGCACTGTGTAAGTAATTTTTTTTCTTCAGTACTGTTAAAACTGGATGATAGGAACACTGTGGACAGTTTTCAGCAAGTTGCAATATTGAAATACAGAAATAAACACTTTTCCAAAAACAAGCTCCAAATCATGTTGAAATATAGAAATATACACTTTTCCAAAAACAAGCTCCAAATCATGTTGAAATACTGAAATCAACACTTTTCCAAAAACAAGCTCCAAATCATGTTGAAATACAGAAATAAACACTTTTCCATAAACAAGCTCTAAATCATGTTTGATGCACTCTGTAAGTGATTTTTTTTTCAGTACTCTTAAAACTTGATGATAGTAACACTGTGGACAGTTTTCAGCAAGTTGCAACATTGAAATACAGAAATAAACACTTTTCCAAAAACAAGCTCTAAATCATGTTGAAATACAGAAATAAACACTTTTCCAAAAAAACAAGCTCCAAATCATGTTGAAATACAGAAATAAGCACTTTTCCAAAAACAAGCTCCAAATCATGTTGAAATACAGAAATCAACACTTTTCCAAAAACAAGCTCCAAATCATGTTTGATGGACTCCATAGGTGAATTTTTTTCAGTACTGTTAAAACTGGTTGATAGGAACACTGTGGACAGTTTTCAGCAAGTTGCAACATTGAAATACAGAAATAAACACTTTTCCAAAAACAAGCTCTAAATCATGTTGAAAAACAGAAATAAGCACTTTTCAAAAACAAGCTCCAAATCATGTTGAAATACAGAAATAAACACTTTTCCATAAACAAGCTCCAAATCATGTTTGATGCACTCTGAAAGTCAATTTTTTTCCAGTACTGTTAAAACTGGATGATAGGAACACTGTGGACAGTTTTCAGCAAGTTGCAACATTGAAATACAGAAATGAACACTTTTCCAAAAACAAGCTCGAAATCATGTTGAAATACTGAAATAAACACTTTTCCAAAAACAAGCTCCAAATCATGTTGAAATACAGAAATAAACACTTTTCCATAAACAAGCTCTAAATCATGTTTGATGCACTCTGTAAGTGATTTTTTTTCCAGTACTGTTAAAACTGGATGATAGGAACACTGTGGACAGTTTTCAGCAAGTTGCAACATTGAAATACAGAAATAAACACTTTTCCAAAAACAAGCTCTAAATCATGTTGAAATATAGAAATATACACTTTTCCAAAAACAAGCTCCAAATCATGTTGAAATACTGAAATCAACACTTTTCCAAAAACAAGCTCCAAATCATGTTGAAATACAGAAATAAACACTTTTCCATAAACGAGCTCTAAATCATGTTTGATGCACTCTGTAAGTGATTTTTTTTCAGTACTCTTAAAACTTGATGATAGGAACACTGTGGACAGTTTTCAGCAAGTTGCAATATTGAAATACAGAAATAAACACATTTCCAAAAACAAGCTCAAAATCATGTTGAAATACAGAAATAAACACTTTAAAAAAAAAAAGCTCTAAATCATGTTTGATGCACTGTGTAAGTGATTTTTTTTCTTCAGTACTGTTAAAACTGGATGATAGGAACACTGTGGACAGTTTTCAGCAAGTTGCAATATTGAAATACAGAAATAAACGCTTTTCCAAAAACAAGCTCCAAATCATGTTGAAATATAGAAATATACACTTTTCCAAAAACAAGCTCCAAATCATGTTGAAATACTGAAATCAACACTTTTCCAAAAACAAGCTCCAAATCATGTTGAAATACAGAAATAAACACTTTTCCATAAACAAGCTCTAAATCATGTTTGATGCACTCTGTAAGTGATTTTTTTTTCAGTACTCTTAAAACTTGATGATATTAACACTGTGGACAGTTTTCAGCAAGTTGCAACATTGAAATACAGAAATAAACACTTTTCCAAAAACAAGCTCTAAATCATGTTGAAATACAGAAATAAACACTTTTCCAAAAAAACAAGCTCCAAATCATGTTGAAATACAGAAATAAACACTTTTCCAAAAAAAAGCTCCAAATCATGTTGAAATACTGAAATCAACACTTTTCCAAAAACAAGCTTTAAATCATGTTTGATGGACTCCATAGGTGAATTTTTTTCCAGTACTGTTAAAACTGGATGATAGGAACACTGTGGACAGTTTTCAGCAAGTTGCAACATTGAAATACAGAAATAAACACTTTTCCAAAAACAAGCTCTAAATCATGTTGAAATACAGAAATAAACACTTTTCCAAAAACAAGCTCCAAATCATGTTGAAATACAGAAATAAACACTTTTCCAAAAACAAGCTCCAAATCATGTTTGATGCACTCTGAAAGTCAATTTTTTTCCAGTACTGTTAAAACTGGATGATAGGAACACTGTGGACAGTTTTCAGCAAGTTGCAACATTGAAATACAGAAATGAACACTTTTCCAAAAACAAGCTCGAAATCATGTTGAAATACTGAAATAAACACTTTTCCAAAAACAAGCTCCAAATCATGTTGATATACAGAAATAAACACTTAAAAAAAAAAAAAAATCTAAATCATGTTTGATGCACTGTGTAAGTGATTTTTTTTCTTCAGTACTGTTAAAACTGGATGATAGGAACACTGTGGACAGTTTTCAGCAAGTTGCAATATTGAAATACAGAAATAAACACTTTTCCAAAAACAAGCTCCAAATCATGTTGAAATATAGAAATATACACTTTTCCAAAAACAAGCTCCAAATCATGTTGAAATACTGAAATCAACACTTTTCCAAAAACAAGCTCCAAATCATGTTGAAATACAGAAATAAACACTTTTCCATAAACAAGCTCTAAATCATGTTTGATGCACTCTGTAAGTGATTTTTTTTTCAGTACTCTTAAAACTTGATGATAGGAACACTGTGGACAGTTTTCAGCAAGTTGCAACATTGAAATACAGAAATAAACACTTTTCCAAAAACAAGCTCTAAATCATGTTGAAAACGAAATAACACCAAAAACAAGCCCAACAGTGAAAACAGAAAAAACACTTTTCCAAAAACAAGCTTTAAATCATGTTTGATGGACTCCATAGGTGAATTTTTTTCCAGTACTGTTAAAACTGGATGATAGGAACACTGTGGACAGTTTTCAGCAAGTTGCAACATTGAAATACAGAAATAAACACTTTTCCAAAAACAAGCTCTAAATCATGTTGAAATACAGAAATAAACACTTTTCCAAAAACAAGCTCCAAATCATGTTGAAATACAGAAATAAACACTTTTCCAAAAACAAGCTCCAAATCATGTTTGATGCACTCTGAAAGTCAATTTTTTTCCAGTACTGTTAAAACTGGATGATAGGAACACTGTGGACAGTTTTCAGCAAGTTGCAACATTGAAATACAGAAATGAACACTTTTCCAAAAACAAGCTCGAAATCATGTTGAAATACTGAAATAAACACTTTTCCAAAAACAAGCTCCAAATCATGTTGAAATACAGAAATAAACACTTTTCCATAAACAAGCTCTAAATCATGTTTGATGCACTCTGAAAATGATTTTTTTTCAGTACTGTTAAAACTGGATGATAGGAACACTGTGGACAGTTTTCAGCAAGTTGCAACATTGAAATACAGAAATAAACACTTTTCCAAAAACAAGCTCGAAATCATGTTGAAATACTGAAATAATCACTTTTCCAAAAACAAGCTCCAAATCATGTTGAAATACAGAAATAAACACTTTTCCATAAACAAGCTCTAAATCATGTTTGATGCACTCTGTAAGTGATTTTTTTTTCAGTACTCTTAAAACTTGATGATAGGAACACTGTGGACAGTTTTCAGCAAGTTGCAATATTGAAATACAGAAATAAACACATTTCCAAAAACAAGCTCAAATTCATGTTGAAATACAGAAATAAACACTTAAAAAAAAAAAGCTCTAAATCATGTTTGATGCACTGTGTAAGTGATTTTTTTTCTTCAGTACTGTTAAAACTGGATGATAGGAACACTGTGGACAGTTTTCAGCAAGTTGCAATATTGAAATACAGAAATAAACGCTTTTCCAAAAACAAGCTCCAAATCATGTTGAAATATAGAAATATACACTTTTCCAAAAACACGCTCCAAATCATGTTGAAATACTGAAATCAACACTTTTCCAAAAACAAGCTCCAAATCATGTTGAAATACAGAAATAAACACTTTTCCATAAACAAGCTCTAAATCATGTTTGATGCACTCTGTAAGTGATTTTTTTTTCAGTACTCTTAAAACTTGATGATAGTAACACTGTGGACAGTTTTCAGCAAGTTGCAACATTGAAATACAGAAATAAACACTTTTCCAAAAACAAGCTCTAAATCATGTTGAAATACAGAAATAAACACTTTTCCAAAAAAACAAGCTCCAAATCATGTTGAAATACAGAAATAAACACTTTTCCAAAAAAAAGCTCCAAATCATGTTGAAATACTGAAATCAACACTTTTCACAAAAACAAGCTTTAAATCATGTTTGATGGACTCCATAGGTGAATTTTTTTCCAGTACTGTTAAAACTGGATGATAGGAACACTGTGGACAGTTTTCAGCAAGTTGCAACATTGAAATACAGAAATAAACACTTTTCCAAAAACAAGCTCTAAATCATGTTGAAAAACAGAAATAAACACTTTTCCAAAAACAAGCTCCAAATCATGTTGAAATACAGAAATAAACACTTTTCCAAAAACAAGCTCCAAATCATGTTTGATGCACTCTGAAAGTCAATTTTTTTCCAGTACTGTTAAAACTGGATGATAGGAACACTGTGGACAGTTTTCAGCAAGTTGCAACATTGAAATACAGAAATGAACACTTTTCCAAAAACAAGCTCGAAATCATGTTGAAATACTGAAATAAACACTTTTCCAAAAACAAGCTCGAAATCATGTTGATATACAGAAATAAACACTTAAAAAAAAAAAGCTCTAAATCATGTTTGATGCACTGTGTAAGTGATTTTTTTTCTTCAGTACTGTTAAAACTGGATGATAGGAACACTGTGGACAGTTTTCAGCAAGTTGCAATATTGAAATACAGAAATAAACACTTTTCCAAAAACAAGCTCCAAATCATGTTGAAATATAGAAATATACACTTTTCCAAAAACAAGCTCCAAATCATGTTGAAATACTGAAATCAACACTTTTCCAAAAACAAGCTCCAAATCATGTTGAAATACAGAAATAAACACTTTTCCATAAACAAGCTCTAAATCATGTTTGATGCACTCTGTAAGTGATTTTTTTTTCAGTACTCTTAAAACTTGATGATAGGAACACTGTGGACAGTTTTCAGCAAGTTGCAACATTGAAATACAGAAATAAACACTTTTCCAAAAACAAGCTCTAAATCATGTTGAAATACAGAAATAAACACTTTTCCAAAAAAACAAGCTCCAAATCATGTTGAAATACAGAAATAAACACTTTTCCAAAAAAAAGCTCCAAATCATGTTGAAATACTGAAATAAACACTTTTCAAAAAACAAGCTCCATATCATGTTGAAATACAGAAATAAACACTTTTCCAAAAACAAGCTTTAAATCATGTTTGATGGACTCCATAGGTGAATTTTTTTCCAGTACTGTTAAAACTGGATGATAGGAACACTGTGGACAGTTTTCAGCAAGTTGCAACATTGAAATACAGAAATAAACACTTTTCCAAAAACAAGCTCTAAATCATGTTGAAATACAGAAATAAACACTTTTCCAAAAACAAGCTCCAAATCATGTTGAAATACAGAAATAAACACTTTTCCAAAAACAAGCTCCAAATCATGTTTGATGCACTCTGAAAGTCAATTTTTTTTCCAGTACTGTTAAAACTGGATGATAGGAACACTGTGGACAGTTTTCAGCAAGTTGCAACATTGAAATACAGAAATGAACACTTTTCCAAAAACAAGCTCGAAATCATGTTGAAATACTGAAATAAACACTTTTCCAAAAACAAGCTCCAAATCATGTTGATATACAGAAATAAACACTTTTCCATAAACAAGCTCTAAATCATGTTTGATGCACTCTGAAAATGATTTTTTTTCAGTACAGTTAAAACTGGATGATAAGAACAATGTGGACAGTTTTCAGCAAGTTGCAACATTGAAATACAGAAATAAACACTTTTCCAAAAACAAGCTCTAAATCATGTTGAAATACAGAAATAAACACTTTTCCAAAAACAAGCTCGAAATCATGTTGAAGTACTGAAATAATCACTTTTCCAAAAACAAGCTCCAAATCATGTTGAAATACAGAAAAAAATTTTTTTCCATAAACAAGCTCTAAATTATGTTTGATGCACTCTGAAAGTGATTTTTTTTTCAGTACTCTTAAAACTTGATGATAGGAACACTGTGGACAGTTTTCAGCAAGTTGCAATATTGAAATACAGAAATAAACACATTTCCAAAAACAAGCTCAAAATCATGTTGAAATACAGAAATAAACACTTTAAAAAAAAAAAGCTCTAAATCATGTTTGATGCACTGTGTAAGTGATTTTTTTTCTTCAGTACTGTTAAAACTGGATGATAGGAACACTGTGGACAGTTTTCAGCAAGTTGCAATATTGAAATACAGAAATAAACGCTTTTCCAAAAACAAGCTCCAAATCATGTTGAAATATAGAAATATACACTTTTCCAAAAACAAGCTCCAAATCATGTTGAAATACTGAAATCAACACTTTTCCAAAAACAAGCTCCAAATCATGTTGAAATACAGAAATAAACACTTTTCCATAAACAAGCTCTAAATCATGTTTGATGCACTCTGTAAGTGATTTTTTTTTCAGTACTCTTAAAACTTGATGATATTAACACTGTGGACAGTTTTCAGCAAGTTGCAACATTGAAATACAGAAATAAACACTTTTCCAAAAACAAGCTCTAAATCATGTTGAAATACAGAAATAAACACTTTTCCAAAAAAACAAGCTCCAAATCATGTTGAAATACAGAAATAAACACTTTTCAAAAAAAAGCTCCAAATCATGTTGAAATACTGAAATCAACACTTTTCCAAAAACAAGCTTTAAATCATGTTTGATGGACTCCATAGGTGAATTTTTTTCCAGTACTGTTAAAACTGGATGATAGGAACACTGTGGACAGTTTTCAGCAAGTTGCAACATTGAAATACAGAAATAAACACTTTTCCAAAAACAAGCTCTAAATCATGTTGAAATACAGAAATAAACACTTTTCCAAAAACAAGCTCCAAATCATGTTGAAATACAGAAATAAACACTTTTCCAAAAACAAGCTCCAAATCATGTTTGATGCACTCTGAAAGTCAATTTTTTTCCAGTACTGTTAAAACTGGATGATAGGAACACTGTGGACAGTTTTCAGCAAGTTGCAACATTGAAATACAGAAATGAACACTTTTCCAAAAACAAGCTCGAAATCATGTTGAAATACTGAAATAAACACTTTTCCAAAAACAAGCTCCAAATCATGTTGATATACAGAAATAAACACTTAAAAAAAAAAAAAAATCTAAATCATGTTTGATGCACTGTGTAAGTGATTTTTTTTCTTCAGTACTGTTAAAACTGGATGATAGGAACACTGTGGACAGTTTTCAGCAAGTTGCAATATTGAAATACAGAAATAAACACTTTTCCAAAAACAAGCTCCAAATCATGTTGAAATATAGAAATATACACTTTTCCAAAAACAAGCTCCAAATCATGTTGAAATACTGAAATCAACACTTTTCCAAAAACAAGCTCCAAATCATGTTGAAATACAGAAATAAACACTTTTCCATAAACAAGCTCTAAATCATGTTTGATGCACTCTGTAAGTGATTTTTTTTTCAGTACTCTTAAAACTTGATGATAGGAACACTGTGGACAGTTTTCAGCAAGTTGCAACATTGAAATACAGAAATAAACACTTTTCCAAAAAAAAGCTCCAAATCATGTTGAAATACTGAAATCAACACTTTTCAAAAAACAAGCTCCATATCATGTTGAAATACAGAAATAAACACTTTTCCAAAAACAAGCTTTAAATCATGTTTGATGGACTCCATAGGTGAATTTTTTTCCAGTACTGTTAAAACTGGATGATAGGAACACTGTGGACAGTTTTCAGCAAGTTGCAACATTGAAATACAGAAATAAACACTTTTCCAAAAACAAGCTCTAAATCATGTTGAAATACAGAAATAAACACTTTTCCAAAAACAAGCTCCAAATCATGTTGAAATACAGAAATAAACACTTTTCCAAAAACAAGCTCCAAATCATGTTTGATGCACTCTGAAAGTCAATTTTTTTCCAGTACTGTTAAAACTGGATGATAGGAACACTGTGGACAGTTTTCAGCAAGTTGCAACATTGAAATACAGAAATGAACACTTTTCCAAAAACAAGCTCGAAATCATGTTGAAATACTGAAATAAACACTTTTCCAAAAACAAGCTCCAAATCATGTTGAAATACAGAAATAAACACTTTTCCATAAACAAGCTCTAAATCATGTTTGATGCACTCTGAAAATGATTTTTTTTCAGTACTGTTAAAACTGGATGATAGGAACACTGTGGACAGTTTTCAGCAAGTTGCAACATTGAAATACAGAAATAAACACTTTTCCAAAAACAAGCTCGAAATCATGTTGAAATACTGAAATAATCACTTTTCCAAAAACAAGCTCCAAATCATGTTGAAATACAGAAATAAACACTTTTCCATAAACAAGCTCTAAATCATGTTTGATGCACTCTGTAAGTGATTTTTTTTTCAGTACTCTTAAAACTTGATGATAGGAACACTGTGGACAGTTTTCAGCAAGTTGCAATATTGAAATACAGAAATAAACACATTTCCAAAAACAAGCTCAAATTCATGTTGAAATACAGAAATAAACACTTAAAAAAAAAAAGCTCTAAATCATGTTTGATGCACTGTGTAAGTGATTTTTTTTCTTCAGTACTGTTAAAACTGGATGATAGGAACACTGTGGACAGTTTTCAGCAAGTTGCAATATTGAAATACAGAAATAAACGCTTTTCCAAAAACAAGCTCCAAATCATGTTGAAATATAGAAATATACACTTTTCCAAAAACACGCTCCAAATCATGTTGAAATACTGAAATCAACACTTTTCCAAAAACAAGCTCCAAATCATGTTGAAATACAGAAATAAACACTTTTCCATAAACAAGCTCTAAATCATGTTTGATGGACTCCATAGGTGAATTTTTTTCCAGTACTGTTAAAACTGGATGATAGGAACACTGTGGACAGTTTTCAGCAAGTTGCAACATTGAAATACAGAAATAAACACTTTTCCAAAAACAAGCTCTAAATCATGTTGAAAAACAGAAATAAACACTTTTCCAAAAACAAGCTCCAAATCATGTTGAAATACAGAAATAAACACTTTTCCAAAAACAAGCTCCAAATCATGTTTGATGCACTCTGAAAGTCAATTTTTTTCCAGTACTGTTAAAACTGGATGATAGGAACACTGTGGACAGTTTTCAGCAAGTTGCAACATTGAAATACAGAAATGAACACTTTTCCAAAAACAAGCTCGAAATCATGTTGAAATACTGAAATAAACACTTTTCCAAAAACAAGCTCGAAATCATGTTGATATACAGAAATAAACACTTAAAAAAAAAAAGCTCTAAATCTTTTTTGATGCACTGTGTAAGTGATTTTTTTTCTTCAGTACTGTTAAAACTGGATGATAGGAACACTGTGGACAGTTTTCAGCAAGTTGCAATATTGAAATACAGAAATAAACACTTTTCCAAAAACAAGCTCCAAATCATGTTGAAATATAGAAATATACACTTTTCCAAAAACAAGCTCCAAATCATGTTGAAATACTGAAATCAACACTTTTCCAAAAACAAGCTCCAAATCATGTTGAAATACAGAAATAAACACTTTTCCATAAACAAGCTCTAAATCATGTTTGATGCACTCTGTAAGTGATTTTTTTTTCAGTACTCTTAAAACTTGATGATAGGAACACTGTGGACAGTTTTCAGCAAGTTGCAACATTGAAATACAGAAATAAACACTTTTCCAAAAACAAGCTCTAAATCATGTTGAAATACAGAAATAAACACTTTTCCAAAAAAACAAGCTCCAAATCATGTTGAAATACAGAAATAAACACTTTTCCAAAAAAAAGCTCCAAATCATGTTGAAATACTGAAATCAACACTTTTCAAAAAACAAGCTCCATATCATGTTGAAATACAGAAATAAACACTTTTCCAAAAACAAGCTTTAAATCATGTTTGATGGACTCCATAGGTGAATTTTTTTCCAGTACTGTTAAAACTGGATGATAGGAACACTGTGGACAGTTTTCAGCAAGTTGCAACATTGAAATACAGAAATAAACACTTTTCCAAAAACAAGCTCTAAATCATGTTGAAATACAGAAATAAACACTTTTCCAAAAACAAGCTCCAAATCATGTTGAAATACAGAAATAAACACTTTTCCAAAAACAAGCTCCAAATCATGTTTGATGCACTCTGAAAGTCAATTTTTTTTCCAGTACTGTTAAAACTGGATGATAGGAACACTGTGGACAGTTTTCAGCAAGTTGCAACATTGAAATACAGAAATGAACACTTTTCCAAAAACAAGCTCGAAATCATGTTGAAATACTGAAATAAACACTTTTCCAAAAACAAGCTCCAAATCATGTTGATATACAGAAATAAACACTTTTCCATAAACAAGCTCTAAATCATGTTTGATGCACTCTGAAAATGATTTTTTTTCAGTACAGTTAAAACTGGATGATAGGAACAATGTGGACAGTTTTCAGCAAGTTGCAACATTGAAATACAGAAATAAACACTTTTCCAAAAACAAGCTCTAAATCATGTTGAAATACAGAAATAAACACTTTTCCAAAAACAAGCTCGAAATCATGTTGAAGTACTGAAATATCACTTTTCCAAAAACAAGCTCCAAATCATGTTGAAATACAGAAATAATTTTTTTTCCATAAACAAGCTCTAAATTATGTTTGATGCACTCTGAAAGTGATTTTTTTTCCAGTACTGTTAAAACTGGATGATAGAAACACTGTGGACAGTTTTCAGCAAGTTGCAACATTGAAATACAGAAATAAACACTTTTCCAAAAGCAAGCTCCAAATCATGTTGAAATACAGAAATAACCACTTTTCCAAAAACAAGCTCCAAATCATGTTGAGATACAGAAATAACACTTTTCCATAAACAAGCTCTAAATCATGTTTGATGCACTCTGAAAATGATTTTTTTTTCAGTACTGTTAAAACTGGATGATAGGAACTCTGGACAGTTTTCAGCAAGTTGCAACATTGAAATACAGAAATAAACACTTTTCCAAAAACAAGCTCGAAATCATGTTGAAATACTGAAATAATCACTTTTCCAAAAACAAGCTCCAAATCATATTGAAATACAGAAATAAACACTTTTCCAAAAACAAGCTCTAAATGATGTTGAAATACAGAAATAAACACTTTTCCAAAAACAAGCTCAAATCATGTTGAAATACAGAAATAAACACTTTTCCATAAACAAGCTCTAAATCATGTTTGATGCACTCTGAAAGTCAATTTTTTTCCAGGACTTTTAAAACTGGATGATAGGAACACTGTGGACAGTTTTCAGCAAGTTGCAATAATGAAATACAGAAATAAACACATTTCCAAAAACAAGCTCAAAATCATGTTGAAATATAGAAATAAACACTTTTAAAAAAATAAGCTCTAAATCATGTTTGATGCACTGTGTAAGTGATTTTTTTTCTTCAGTACTGTTAAAACTGGATGATAGGAACACTGTGGACAGGTTTCAGCAAGTTGAAATATTGAAATACAGAAATAAACACTTTTCCAAAAACAAGCTCTAAATCATGTTGAAATATAGAAATAAACACTTTTCCAAAAACAAGCTCCAAATCATGTTGAAATACTGAAATCAACACTTTTCCAAAAACAAGCTCCAAATCATGTTGAAATACAGAAATAAACACTTAAAAAAAGAAGAAGCTCTAAATCATGTTTGATGCACTCTGAAAGTGATTTTTTTCACCAGTACTGTTAAAACTGGATGATAGGAACACTGTTGACAGTTTTCAGCAAGTTGCAACATTGAAATACAGAAATAAACACTTTTCCAAAAACAAGCTCGAAATCATGTTGAAATACAGAAATATTTTTTTTTCCATAAACAAGCTCTAAATTATGTTTGATGCACTCTGAAAGTGATTTTTTTTCCAGTACTGTTAAAACTGGATGATAGGAACACTGTGGACAGTTTTCATTAAGTTGCAACATTGAAATACAGAAATAAACACTTTTCCAAAAGCAAGCTCCAAATCATGTTGAAATACAGAAATAACCACTTTTCCAAAAACAAGCTCCAAATCATGTTGAGATACAGAAATAACACTTTTCCATAAACAAGCTCTAAATCATGTTTGATGCACTCTGAAAATTATTTTTTTTCAGTACTGTTAAAACTGGATGATAGGAACACTGGACAGTTTTCAGCAAGTTGCAACATTGAAATACAGAAATAAACACTTTTCCAAAAACAAGCTCGAAATCATGTTGAAATACAGAAATAAACACTTTTCCAAAAACAAGCTCGAAATCATGTTGAAATACAGAAATAAACACTTTTCCAAAAACAAGCTCTAAATGATGTTGAAATACAGAAATAAACACTTTTCCAAAAACAAGCTCAAATCATGTTGAAATACAGAAATAAACACTTTTCCATAAACAAGCTCTAAATCATGTTTGATGCACTCTGAAAGTCAATTTTTTTTCCAGTACTTTTAAAACTGGATGATAGGAACACTGTGGACAGTTTTCAGCAAGTTGCAATATTGAAATACAGAAATAAACACATTTCCAAAAACAAGCTCAAAATCATGTTGAAATACAGAAATAAACATTTAAAAAAAAATAAGCTCTAAATCATGTTTGATGCACTGTGTAAGTTATTTTTTTTCTTCAGTACTGTTAAAACTGGATAATAGGAACACTGTGGACAGTTTTCAGCAAGTTGCAATATTGAAATACAGAAATAAACACTTTTCCAAAAACACTTTTCCAAAAACAAGCTCCAAATCATGTTGAAATACAGAAATAAACACTTTTTCAAAAACAAGCTCTAAATCATGTTGAAATATAGAAATAAACACTTTTCCAAAAACAAGCTCCAAATCATGTTGAAATACAGAAATAAACACTTTTCCATAAACAAGCTCTAAATCATGTTTGATGCACTCTGAAAGTCAATTTTTTTCCAGTACTGTTAAAACTGGATGATAGGAACACTGTGGACAGTTTTCAGCAAGTTGCAATATTGAAATACAGAAATAAACACATTTCCAAAAACAAGCTCAAAATCATGTTGAAATACAGAAATAAACACTTAAAAAAAAAAAAGCTCTAAATCATGTTTGATGCACTGTGTAAGTGATTTTTTTTCTTCAGTACTGTTAAAACTGGATGATAGGAACACTGTGGACAGTTTTCAGCAAGTTGCAATATTGAAATACAGAAATAAACACTTTTCCAAAAACAAGCTCCAAATCATGTTGAAATATAGAAATATACACTTTTCCAAAAACAAGCTCCAAATCATGTTGAAATACTGAAATCAACACTTTTCCAAAAACAAGCTCCAAATCATGTTGAAATACAGAAATAAACACTTTTCCATAAACAAGCTCTAAATCATGATTGATGCACTCTGTAAGTGATTTTTTTTCCAGTACTCTTAAAACTTGATGATAGGAACACTGTGGACAGTTTTCAGCAAGTTGCAACATTGAAATACAGAAATAAACACTTTTCCAAAAACAAGATCTAAATCATGTTGAAATACAGAAATAAACACTTTTCCAAAAAAACAAGCTCCAAATCATGTTGAAATACAGAAATAAACACTTTTGCAAAAAAAAGCTCCAAATCATGTTGAAATACTGAAATCAACACTTTTCCAAAAACAAGCTCCAAATCATGTTGAAATACAGAAATAAACACTTTTCCAAAAACAAGCTCCAAATCATGTTGAAATACTGAAATCAACACTTTTCCAAAAACAAGCTCTAAATCATGTTTGATGCACTCTGAAAGTCAATTTTTTTCCAGTACTTTTAAAACTCGATGATAGGAACACTGTGGACAGTTTTCAGCAAGTTGCAACATTGAAATACAGAAATAAACACATTTCCAAAAACAAACTCAAAATCATGTTGAAATACAGAAATAAACACTTTAAAAAAAATAAGCTCTAAATCATGTTTGATGCACTGTGTAAGTGATTTTTTTTCTTCAGTACTGTTAAAACTGGATGATAGGAACACTGTGGACAGTTTTCAGCAAGTTGCAACATTGAAATACAGAAATAAACACTTTTCCAAAACACCCAAAAACAAGCTCCAAATCATGTTGAAATACAGAAATAAACACTTTTTCAAAAACAAGCTCTAAATCATGTTGAAATACAGAAATAAACACTTTTCCAAAAACAAGCTCTAAATCATGTTTGATGCACTCTGTAAGTGATTTTTTTTCAGTACTGTTAAAACTGGATGATAGGAACACTGTGGACAGTTTTCAGCAAGTTGCAACATTGAAATACAGAAATAAACACTTTTCCAAAAACAAGCTCTAAATCATGTTGAAATACAGAAATAAACACATTTCCAAAAAAACAAGCTCCAAATCGTGTTGAAATATGGAAATAAAAACTTTTCCAAAAACAAGCTCTAAATCATGTTGAAATACAGAAATAAACACTTTTCCAAAAACAAGCTCTAAATCATGTTGAAATACAGAAATAAACACTTTTCCATAAACAAGCTCTAAATCATGTTTGATGCACTCTGTAAGTGATTTTTTTTCAGTACTGTTAAAACTGGATGATAGGAACACTGTGGACAGTTTTCAGCAAGTTGCAACATTGAAATACAGAAATAAACACATTTCCAAAAACAAGCTCTAAATCATGTTGAAATACAGAAATAAACACATTTCCAAAAAAACAAGCTCCAAATCATGTTGAAATATGGAAATAAAACTTTTCCAAAAACAAGCTCTAAATCATGTTGAAATACAGAAATAAACACTTTTCCAAAAACAAGCTCCAAATCATGTTGAAATACAGAAATAAACACTTTTCCAAAAACAAGCTCCAAATCATGTTGAAATACAGAAATAAACACTTTTCCAAAAACAAGCTCTAAATCAAGTTGAAATACAGAAATAAACAATTTTCCAAAAACAAGTTCCAAATCATGTAGAAATACAGAAATAAACACTTTTCCAAAAACAAGCTCTAAATCATGTTAAAATACAGAAGTAAACACTTTTCCAAAAACAAGCTCTAAATCATGTTGAAATACAGAAATAATCACTTTTCCAAAAACAAGCTCCAAATCATATTGAAATACAGAAATAAACACTTTTCCAAAAACAAGCTCTAAATGATGTTGAAATACAGAAATAAACACTTTTCCAAAAACAAGCTCAAATCATGTTGAAATACAGAAATAAACACTTTTCCATAAACAAGCTCTAAATCATGTTTGATGCACTCTGAAAGTCAATTTTTTTCCAGGACTTTTAAAACTGGATGATAGGAACACTGTGGACAGTTTTCAGCAAGTTGCAATAATGAAATACAGAAATAAACACATTTCCAAAAACAAGCTCAAAATCATGTTGAAATATAGAAATAAACACTTTTAAAAAAATAAGCTCTAAATCATGTTTGATGCACTGTGTAAGTGATTTTTTTTCTTCAGTACTGTTAAAACTGGATGATAGGAACACTGTGGACAGGTTTCAGCAAGTTGAAATATTGAAATACAGAAATAAACACTTTTCCAAAAACAAGCTCTAAATCATGTTGAAATATAGAAATAAACACTTTTCCAAAAACAAGCTCCAAATCATGTTGAAATACTGAAATCAACACTTTTCCAAAAACAAGCTCCAAATCATGTTGAAATACAGAAATAAACACTTAAAAAAAGAAGAAGCTCTAAATCATGTTTGATGCACTCTGAAAGTGATTTTTTTCACCAGTACTGTTAAAACTGGATGATAGGAACACTGTTGACAGTTTTCAGCAAGTTGCAACATTGAAATACAGAAATAAACACTTTTCCAAAAACAAGCTCGAAATCATGTTGAAATACAGAAATATTTTTTTTTCCATAAACAAGCTCTAAATTATGTTTGATGCACTCTGAAAGTGATTTTTTTTCCAGTACTGTTAAAACTGGATGATAGGAACACTGTGGACAGTTTTCATTAAGTTGCAACATTGAAATACAGAAATAAACACTTTTCCAAAAGCAAGCTCCAAATCATGTTGAAATACAGAAATAACCACTTTTCCAAAAACAAGCTCCAAATCATGTTGAGATACAGAAATAACACTTTTCCATAAACAAGCTCTAAATCATGTTTGATGCACTCTGAAAATTATTTTTTTTCAGTACTGTTAAAACTGGATGATAGGAACACTGGACAGTTTTCAGCAAGTTGCAACATTGAAATACAGAAATAAACACTTTTCCAAAAACAAGCTCGAAATCATGTTGAAATACAGAAATAAACACTTTTCCAAAAACAAGCTCGAAATCATGTTGAAATACAGAAATAAACACTTTTCCAAAAACAAGCTCTAAATGATGTTGAAATACAGAAATAAACACTTTTCCAAAAACAAGCTCAAATCATGTTGAAATACAGAAATAAACACTTTTCCATAAACAAGCTCTAAATCATGTTTGATGCACTCTGAAAGTCAATTTTTTTTCCAGTACTTTTAAAACTGGATGATAGGAACACTGTGGACAGTTTTCAGCAAGTTGCAATATTGAAATACAGAAATAAACACATTTCCAAAAACAAGCTCAAAATCATGTTGAAATACAGAAATAAACATTTAAAAAAAAATAAGCTCTAAATCATGTTTGATGCACTGTGTAAGTTATTTTTTTTCTTCAGTACTGTTAAAACTGGATAATAGGAACACTGTGGACAGTTTTCAGCAAGTTGCAATATTGAAATACAGAAATAAACACTTTTCCAAAAACACTTTTCCAAAAACAAGCTCCAAATCATGTTGAAATACAGAAATAAACACTTTTTCAAAAACAAGCTCTAAATCATGTTGAAATATAGAAATAAACACTTTTCCAAAAACAAGCTCCAAATCATGTTGAAATACAGAAATAAACACTTTTCCATAAACAAGCTCTAAATCATGTTTGATGCACTCTGAAAGCCAATTTTTTTCCAGTACTGTTAAAACTGGATGATAGGAACACTGTGGACAGTTTTCAGCAAGTTGCAATATTGAAATACAGAAATAAACACATTTCCAAAAACAAGCTCAAAATCATGTTGAAATACAGAAATAAACACTTAAAAAAAAAAAAGCTCTAAATCATGTTTGATGCACTGTGTAAGTGATTTTTTTTCTTCAGTACTGTTAAAACTGGATGATAGGAACACTGTGGACAGTTTTCAGCAAGTTGCAATATTGAAATACAGAAATAAACACTTTTCCAAAAACAAGCTCCAAATCATGTTGAAATATAGAAATATACACTTTTCCAAAAACAAGCTCCAAATCATGTTGAAATACTGAAATCAACACTTTTCCAAAAACAAGCTCCAAATCATGTTGAAATACAGAAATAAACACTTTTCCATAAACAAGCTCTAAATCATGATTGATGCACTCTGTAAGTGATTTTTTTTCCAGTACTCTTAAAACTTGATGATAGGAACACTGTGGACAGTTTTCAGCAAGTTGCAACATTGAAATACAGAAATAAACACTTTTCCAAAAACAAGATCTAAATCATGTTGAAATACAGAAATAAACACTTTTCCAAAAAAACAAGCTCCAAATCATGTTGAAATACAGAAATAAACACTTTTGCAAAAAAAAGCTCCAAATCATGTTGAAATACTGAAATCAACACTTTTCCAAAAACAAGCTCCAAATCATGTTGAAATACAGAAATAAACACTTTTCCAAAAACAAGCTCCAAATCATGTTGAAATACTGAAATCAACACTTTTCCAAAAACAAGCTCTAAATCATGTTTGATGCACTCTGAAAGTCAATTTTTTTCCAGTACTTTTAAAACTCGATGATAGGAACACTGTGGACAGTTTTCAGCAAGTTGCAATATTGAAATACAGAAATAAACACATTTCCAAAAACAAACTCAAAATCATGTTGAAATACAGAAATAAACACTTTAAAAAAAATAAGCTCTAAATCATGTTTGATGCACTGTGTAAGTGATTTTTTTTCTTCAGTACTGTTAAAACTGGATGATAGGAACACTGTGGACAGTTTTCAGCAAGTTGCAATATTGAAATACAGAAATAAACACTTTTCCAAAAACACTTTTCCAAAAACAAGCTCCAAATCATGTTGAAATACAGAAATAAACACTTTTTCAAAAACAAGCTCTAAATCATGTTGAAATACAGAAATAAACACTTTTCCAAAAACAAGCTCTAAATCATGTTTGATGCACTATGTAAGTGATTTTTTTTCAGTATTGTTAAAACTGGATGATAGGAACACTGTGGACAGTTTTCAGCAAGTTGCAACATTGAAATACAGAAATAAACACTTTTCCAAAAACAAGCTCTAAATCATGTTGAAATACAGAAATAAACACATTTCCAAAAAAACAAGCTCCAAATCGTGTTGAAATATGGAAATAAAAACTTTTCCAAAAACAAGCTCTAAATCATGTTGAAATACAGAAATAAACACTTTTCCAAAAACAAGCTCTAAATCATGTTGAAATACAGAAATAAACACTTTTCCAAAAACAAGCTCTAAATCATGTTTGATGCACTATGTAAGTGATTTTTTTTCAGTATTGTTAAAACTGGATGATAGGAACACTGTGGACAGTTTTCAGCAAGTTGCAACATTGAAATACAGAAATAAACACATTTCCAAAAACAAGCTCTAAATCATGTTGAAATACAGAAATAAACACATTTCCAAAAAAACAAGCTCCAAATCATGTTGAAATATGGAAATAAAACTTTTCCAAAAACAAGCTCTAAATCATGTTGAAATACAGAAATAAACACTTTTCCAAAAACAAGCTCCAAATCATGTTGAAATACAGAAATAAACACTTTTCCAAAAACAAGCTCCAAATCATGTTGAAATATAGAAATAAACACTTTTCCAAAAACAAGCTCTAAATCAAGTTGAAATACAGAAATAAACACTTTTCCAAAAAAACAAGTTCCAAATCATGTAGAAATACAGAAATAAACACTTTTCCAAAAACAAGCTCTAAATCATGTTAAAATACAGAAGTAAACACTTTTCCAAAAACAAGCTCTAAATCATGTTGAAATACAGAAATAAACACTTTTCCAAAAACAAGCTCTAAATCATGTTTGATGCACTCTGGAAGTTATTTTTTTTCAGTACTGTTTAATCAGGATGTTAGGAACACTGTGGACAGTTTTCAGCAAGTTGCAACATTGAAATACAGAAATAAACACTTTTCCAAAAACAAGCTCTAAATCATGTTGAAATACAGAAATAAACACTTTTCCAAAAAAACAAGCTCCAAATCATGTTGTGAAATACAGAAATAAACACTTTTCCAAAAACAAGCTCTAAATCATGTTGAAATACAGAAATAAACACTTTTCCATAAACAAGCTCTAAATCATGTTTGATGCACTCTGGAAGTTATTTTTTTTTCAGTACTGTTAAAACTGGATGATAGGAACACTGTGGACAGTTTTCAGCAAGTTGCAACATTGAAATACAGAAATAAACACTTTTCCAAAAACAAGCTCCAAATCATGTTGAAATACAGAAATAAACACTTTTCCAAAAACAAGCTCCAAATCATGTTGAAATACAGAAATAAACATTTTTCCAAAAACAAGCTCCAAATTATGTTGAAATACAGAAATAAACACTTTTCCATAAACAAGCTCTAAATCATGTTTGATGCACTCTGGAAGTGAATTTTTTTTCAGTACTGTTAAAACAGGATGATAGGAACACTGTGGACAGTTTTCAGCAAGTTGCAACATTGAAATACAGAAATAAACACTTTTCCAAAAACAAGCTCCAAATCATGTTGAAATACAGAAATAAACACTTTTCCAAAAACAAGCTCTAAATCATGTTGAAATACAGAAATAAACACTTTTCCAAAAACAAGCTCCAAATCATGTTGAAATACAGAAATAAACACTTTTCCATAAACAAGCTCTAAATCATGTTTGATGCACTCTGGAAGTTATTTTTTTTCAGTACTGTTTAATCAGGATGTTAGGAACACTGTGGACAGTTTTCAGCAAGTTGCAACATTGAAATACAGAAATAAACACTTTTCCAAAAACAAGCTCTAAATCATGTTGAAATACAGAAATGAACACTTTTCCAAAAACATGCTCGAAATCATGTTGAAATGCTGAAATAATCACTTTTCCAAAAACAAGCTCCAAATCATGTTGAAATACAGAAATAAACACTTTTCCATAAACAAGCTCTAAATCATGTTTGATGCACTCTGGAAGTTAATTTTTTTTCAGTACTGTTTAATCAGGATGTTAGGAACACTGTGGACAGTTTTCAGCAAGTTGCAACATTGAAATACAGAAATAAACACTTTTCCAAAAACAAGCTCCAAATCATGTTGAAATACAGAAATAAACACTTTTCCATAAACAAGCTCTAAATCATGTTTGATGCACTCTGAAAGTGATTTTTTTTCCAGTACTGTTAAAACTGGATGATAGGAACACTGTGGACAGTTTTCAGCAAGTTGCAACATTGAAATACAGAAATAAACACTTTTCCAAAAACAAGCTCGAAATCATGTTGAAATACAGAAATAAACACTTTTCCAAAAACAAGCTCCAAATCATGTTGAAATACAGAAATAACACTTTTCCATAAACAAGCTCTAAATCATGTTTGATGCACTCTGGAAGTTAATTTTTTTACAGTACTGTTAAAACAGGATGATAGGAACACTGTGGACAGTTTTCAGCAAGTTGCAACATTGAAATACAGAAATAAACACTTTTCCAAAAACAAGCTCCAAATCATGTTGAAACACAGAAATAACCACTTTTCCAAAAACAAGCTCCAAATCATGTTGAGATACAGAAATAACACTTTTCCATAAACAAGCTCTAAATCATGTTTGATGCACTCTGGAAGTTAATTTTTTTTCAGTACTGTTTAATCAGGATGTTAGGAACACTGTGGACAGTTTTCAGCAAGTTGCAACATTGAAATACAGAAATAAACACTTTTCCAAAAACATCCTCGAAATCATGTTGAAGTACTGAAATAATCACTTTTCCAAAAACAAGCTCCAAATCATGTTGAAATACAGAAATATAAACTTTTCCATAAACAAGCTCTAAATCATGTTTGATGCACTCTGGAAGTGAATTTTTTTTCCAGTACTGTTAAATCAGGATGTTAGGAACACTGTGGACAGTTTTCAGCAAGTTGCAACATTGAAATACAGAAATAAACACTTTTCCAAAAACAAGCTCCAAATCATGTTGAAATACAGAAATAACCACTTTTCCAAAAACAAGCTCCAAATCATGTTGAGATACAGAAATAACACTTTTCCATAAACAAGCTCTAAATCATGTTTGATGCACTCTGGAAGTTATTTTTTTTCAGTACTGTTTAATCAGGATGTTAGGAACACTGTGGACAGTTTTCAGCAAGTTGCAACATTGAAATACAGAAATAAACACTTTTCCAAAAACAAGCTCGAAATCATGTTGAAATACAGAAATAAACACTTTTCCAAAAACAAGCTCTAAATGATGTTGAAATACAGAAATAAACACTTTTCCAAAAACAAGCTCAAATCATGTTGAAATACAGAAATAAACACTTTTCCATAAACAAGCTCTAAATCATGTTTGATGCACTCTGAAAGTCAATTTTTTTCTCCAGTACTTTTAAAACTGGATGATAGGAACACTGTGGACAGTTTTCAGCAAGTTGCAATATTGAAATACAGAAATAAACACATTTCCAAAAACAAGCTCAAAATCATGTTGAAATACAGAAATAAACACTTTAAAAAAAATAAGCTCTAAATCATGTTTGATGCACTGTGTAAGTGATTTTTTTTCTTCAGTACTGTTAAAACTGGATGATAGGAACACTGTGGACAGTTTTCAGCAAGTTGCAATATTGAAATACAGAAATAAACACTTTTCCAAAAACACTTTTCCAAAAACAAGCTCCAAATCATGTTGAAATACAGAAATAGACACTTTTTCAAAAACAAGCTCTAAATCATGTTGAAATATAGAAATAAACACTTTTCCAAAAACAAGCTCCAAATCATGTTGAAATACAGAAATAAACACTTTTCCATAAACAAGCTCTAAATCATGTTTGATGCACTCTGGAAGTCAATTTTTTTTCAGTACTGTTAAATCAGGATGTTAGGAACACTGTGGACAGTTTTCAGCAAGTTGCAACATTGAAATACAGAAATAAACACATTTCCAAAAACAAGCTCAAAATCATGTTGAAATACAGAAATAAACACTTAAAAAAAAAAAAGCTCTAAATCATGTTTGATGCACTGTGTAAGTGATTTTTTTTCTTCAGTACTGTTTAAACAGGATGATAGGAACACTGTGGACAGTTTTCAGCAAGTTGCAACATTGAAATACAGAAATAAACACTTTTCCAAAAACAAGCTCCAAATCATGTTGAAATATAGAAATATACACTTTTCCAAAAACAAGCTCCAAATCATGTTGAAATACTGAAATCAACACTTTTCCAAAAAAAACTCCAAATCATGTTGAAATACAGAAATAAACACTTTTCCAAAAACAAGCTCCAAATCATGTTGAAATACAGAAATAAACACTTTTCCAAAAACAAGCTCCACATCATGTTGAAATACAGAAATAAACACTTTTCCAAAAACAAGCTTTAAATCATGTTTGATGGACTCCATAGGTGAATTTTTTCCCAGTACTGTTAAAACTGGATGATAGGAACACTGTGGACAGTTTTCAGCAAGTTGCAACATTGAAATACAGAAATAATCACTTTTCCAAAAACAAGCTCTAAATCATGTTGAAATACAGAAATAAACACTTTTCCAAAAACAAGCTCCAAATCATGTTGAAATACAGAAATAAACACTTTTCCAAAAACAAGCTCCAAATCATGTTGAAATACAGAAATAAACACTTTTCCATAAACAAGCTCTAAATCATGTTTGATGCACTCTGAAAGTCAATTTTTTTCCAGTACTTTTAAAACTGGATGATAGGAACACTGTGGACAGTTTTCAGCAAGTTGCAATATTGAAATACAGAAATAAACACATTTCCAAAAACAAGCTCAAAATCATGTTGAAATACAGAAATAAACACTTTAAAAAAAATAAGCTCTAAATCATGTTTGATGCACTGTGTAAGTGATTTTTTTTCTTCAGTACTGTTAAAACTGGATGATAGGAACACTGTGGACAGTTTTCAGCAAGTTGCAACATTGAAATACAGAAATAAACACTTTTCCAAAAACAAGCTCTAAATCATGTTGAAATACAGAAATAAACACTTTTCCAAAAAAACAAGCTCCAAATCATGTTGAAATATGGAAATAAAAACTTTTCCAAAAACAAGCTCTAAATCATGTTGAAATACAGAAATAAACACTTTTCCAAAAACAAGCTCCAAATCATGTTGAAATACAGAAATAAACACTTTTCCAAAAACAAGCTCTAAATCATGTTGAAATATAGAAATAAACACTTTTCCAAAAACAAGCTCTAAATCAAGTTGAAATACAGAAATAAACACTTTTCCAAAAAAACAAGTTCCAAATCATGTAGAAATACAGAAATAAACACTTTTCCAAAAACAAGCTCTAAATCATGTTGAAATACAGAAATAAACACTTTTCCAAAAACAAGCTCTAAATCATGTTGAAATACAGAAATAAACACTTTTCCAAAAACAAGCTCTAAATCATGTTTGATGCACTCTGGAAGTGAATTTTTTTTCAGTACTGTTAAAACTGGTTGATAGGAACACTGTGGACAGTTTTCAGCAAGTTGCAACATTGAAATACAGAAATAAACACTTTTCCAAAAACAAGCTCTAAATCATGTTGAAATACAGAAATAAACACTTTTCCAAAAAACAAGCTCTAAATCATGTTGTGAAATACAGAAATAAACACTTTTCCAAAAACAAGCTCTAAATCATGTTGAAATACAGAAATAAACACTTTTCCATAAACAAGCTCTAAATCATGTTTGATGCACTCTGGAAGTTATTATTTTTTTCAGTACTGTTTAATCAGGATGTTAGGAACACTGTGGACAGTTTTCAGCAAGTTGCAACATTGAAATACAGAATTAAACACTTCTCCAAAATTAAGCTCTAAATCATGTTGAAATACAGAAATGAACACTTTTCCAAAAACATGCTCGAAATCATGTTGAAATGCTGAAATAATCACTTTTCCAAAAACAAGCTCCAAATCATGTTGAAATACAGAAATAAACACTTTTCCAAAAACAAGCTCTAAATCATGTTTGATGCACTCTGGAGAGTGATTTTTTTTCCAGTACTGTTTAATCAGGATGATAGGAACACTGTGGACAGTTTTCAGCAAGTTGCAACATTGAAATACAGAAATAAACACTTTTCCAAAAACAAGCTCTAAATCATGTTGAAATACAGAAATAAACACTTTTCCAAAAACAAGCTCCAAATCATGTTGAAATACAGAAATAAACACTTTTCCAAACACAAGCTCTAAATCATGTTGAAATACAGAAATAAACACTTTTCCAAAAATAAGCTCAAAATCATGTTGAAATACAGAAATAAACACTTTTCCAAAAACAAGCTCCAAATCATGTTGAAATACAGAAATAAACACTTTTCCATAAACAAGCTCTAAATCATGTTTGATGCACTCTGGAAGTCAATTATTTTCCAGTACTGTTAAAACAGGATGATAGGAACACTGTGGACAGTTTTCAGCAAGTTGCAACATTGAAATACAGAAATAAACACTTTTCCAAAAACAAGCTCGAAATCATGTTGAAATACAGAAATAAACACTTTTCCAAAAACAAGCTCTAAATGATGTTGAAATACAGAAATAAACACTTTTCCAAAAACAAGCTCAAATCATGTTGAAATACAGAAATAAACACTTTTCCATAAACAAGCTCTAAATCATGTTTGATGCACTCTGAAAGTCAATTTTTTTCCAGTACTGTTTAATACAGGATGATAGGAACACTGTGGACAGTTTTCAGCAAGTTGCAACATTGAAATACAGAAATAAACACATTTCCAAAAACAAGCTCCAAATCATGTTGAAATACAGAAATAAACACTTTTCCATAAACAAGCTCTAAATCATGTTTGATGCACTCTGAAAATGATTTTTTTTCAGTAATGTTAAAACTGGATGATAGGAACACTGTGGACAGTTTTCAGCAAGTTGCAACATTGAAATACAGAAATAAACACTTTTCCAAAAACAAGCTCCAAATCATGTTGAAATACAGAAATAAACACTTTTCCATAAACAAGCTCTAAATCATGTTTGATGCACTCTGAAAGTGATTTTTTTTCCCAGTACTGTTAAAACAGGATGATAGGAACACTGTGGACAGTTTTCAGCAAGTGGCAAGATTGAAATACAGAAATAAACACTTTTCCAAAAACAAGCTCAAATCATGTTGAAATACAGAAATAACCACTTTTCCAAAAACAAGCTCCAAATCATGTTGAGATACAGAAATAACACTTTTCCATAAACAAGCTCTAAATCATGTTTGATGCACTCTGGAAGTGAATTTTTTTACCAGTACTGTTTAATCAGGATGATAGGAACACTGTGGACAGTTTTCAGCAAGTTGCAACATTGAAATACAGAAATAAACACTTTTCCAAAAACATCCTCGAAATCATGTTGAAGTACTGAAATAATCACTTTTCCAAAAACAAGCTCCAAATCATGTTGAAATACAGAAATATTTTTTTTTCCATAAACAAGCTCTAAATTATGTTTGATGCACTCTGAAAATGATTTTTTTCCCAGTACTGTTAAAACTGGATGATAGGAACACTGTGGACAGTTTTCATTAAGTTGCAACATTGAAATACAGAAATAAACACTTTTCCAAAAGCAAGCTCCAAATCATGTTGAAATACAGAAATAACCACTTTTCCAAAAACAAGCTCCAAATCATGTTGAGATACAGAAATAACACTTTTCCATAAACAAGCTCTAAATCATGTTTGATGCACTCTGAAAGTGAATTTTTTTTCAGTACTGTTAAAACAGGATGATAGGAACACTGTGGACAGTTTTCAGCAAGTTGCAACATTGAAATACAGAAATAAACACTTTTCCAAAAACAAGCTCGAAATCATGTTGAAATACAGAAATAAACACTTTTCCAAAAACAAGCTCTAAATCATGTTGAAATACAGAAATAAACACTTTTCCAAAAAAACAAGCTCCAAATCATGTTGAAATATGGAAATAAAACTTTTCCAAAAACAAGCTCTAAATCATGTTGAAATACAGAAATAAACACTTTTCCAAAAACAAGCTCCAAATCATGTTGAAATACAGAAATAAACACTTTTCCAAAAACAAGCTCCAAATCATGTTGAAATATAGAAATAAACACTTTTCCAAAAACAAGCTCTAAATCAAGTTGAAATACAGAAATAAACACTTTTCCAAAAAAACATGTTCCAAATCATGTAGAAATACAGAAATAAACACTTTTCCAAAAACAAGCTCTAAATCATGTTAAAATACAGAAATAAACACTTTTCCAAAAACAAGCTCTAAATCATGTTGAAATACAGAAATAAACACTTTTCCAAAAACAAGCTCTAAATCATGTTTGATGCACTCTGTAAGTGATTCTTTTTCAGTACTGTTTAATCAGGATGATAGGAACACTGTGGACAGTTTTCAGCAAGTTGCAACATTGAAATACAGAAATAAACACTTTTCCAAAAACAAGCTCTAAATCATGTTGAAATACAGAAATAAACACTTTTCCAAAAAAACAAGCTCCAAATCATGTTGTGAAATACAGAAATAAACACTTTTCCAAAAACAAGCTCTAAATCATGTTGAAATACAGAAATAAACACTTTTCCATAAACAAGCTCTAAATCATGTTTGATGCACTCTGAAATTATTATTTTTTTCGGGACTGTTAAAACTGGATGATAGGAACACTGTGGACAGTTTTCAGCAAGTTGCAACATTGAAATACAGAATTAAACACTTCTCCAAAATTAAGCTCTAAATCATGTTGAAATACAGAAATGAACACTTTTCCAAAAACATGCTCGAAATCATGTTGAAATGCTGAAATAATCACTTTTCCAAAAACAAGCTCCAAATCATGTTGAAATACAGAAATAAACACTTTTCCAAAAACAAGCTCAAATCATGTTGAAATACAGAAATAAACACTTTTCCAAAAACAAGCTCTAAATCATGTTTGATGCACTCTGAGAGTGATTTTTTTTCCAGTACTGTTAAAACTGGATGATAGGAACACTGTGGACAGTTTTCAGCAAGTTTCAAAATTGAAATACAGAAATAAACACTTTTCCAAAAACAAGCTCTAAATCATGTTGAAATACAGAAATAAACACTTTTCCAAAAACAAGCTCCAAATCATGTTGAAATACAGAAATAAACACTTTTCCAAACACAAGCTCTAAATCATGTTGAAATACAGAAATAAACACTTTTCCAAAAATAAGCTCAAAATCATGTTGAAATACAGAAATAAACACTTTTCCAAAAACAAGCTCCAAATCATGTTGAAATACAGAAATAAACACTTTTCCATAAACAAGCTCTAAATCATGTTTGATGCACTCTGAAAGTCAATTATTTTCCAGTACTGTTAAAACTGGATGATAGGAACACTGTGGACAGTTTTCAGCAAGTTGCAACATTGAAATACAGAAATAAACACTTTTCCAAAAACAAGCTCGAAATCATGTTGAAATACAGAAATAAACACTTTTCCAAAAACAAGCTCTAAATGATGTTGAAATACAGAAATAAACACTTTTCCAAAAACAAGCTCAAATCATGTTGAAATACAGAAATAAACACTTTTCCATAAACAAGCTCTAAATCATGTTTGATGCACTCTGAAAGTCAATTTTTTTCCCAGTACTTTTAAAACTGGATGATAGGAACACTGTGGACAGTTTTCAGCAAGTTGCAATATTGAAATACAGAAATAAACACATTTCCAAAAACAAGCTCCAAATCATGTTGAAATACAGAAATAAACACATTTCCATAAACAAGCTCTAAATCATGTTTGATGCACTCTGAAAATGATTTTTTTTCAGTAATGTTAAAACTGGATGATAGGAACACTGTGGACAGTTTTCAGCAAGTTGCAACATTGAAATACAGAAATAAACACTTTTCCAAAAACAAGCTCCAAATCATGTTGAAATACAGAAATAAACACTTTTCCATAAACAAGCTCTAAATCATGTTTGATGCTCTCTGAAAGTGATTTTTTTCCCCAGTACTGTTAAAACTGGATGATATGAACACTGTGGACAGTTTTCAGCAAGTGGCAAGATTGAAATACAGAAATAAACACTTTTCCAAAAACAAGCTCAAATCATGTTGAAATACAGAAATAACCACTTTTCCAAAAACAAGCTCCAAATCATGTTGAGATACAGAAATAACACTTTTCCATAAACAAGCTCTAAATCATGTTTGATGCACTCTGAAAATGATTTTTTTTCAGTACTGTTAAAACTGGATGATAGGAACACTGGACAGTTTTCAGCAAGTTGCAACATTGAAATACAGAAATAAACACTTTTCCAAAAACAAGCTCGAAATCATGTTGAAATACAGAAATAAACACTTTTCCAAAAACAAGCTCTAAATGATGTTGAAATACAGAAATAAACACTTTTCCAAAAACAAGCTCAAATCATGTTGAAATACAGAAATAAACACTTTTCCATAAACAAGCTCTAAATCATGTTTGATGCACTCTGAAAGTCAATTTTTTTTCCAGTACTTTTAAAACTGGATGATAGGAACACTGTGGACAGTTTTCAGCAAGTTGCAATATTGAAATACAGAAATAAACACATTTCCAAAAACAAGCTCAAAATCATGTTGAAATACAGAAATAAACACTTTAAGAAAAATAAGCTCTAAATCATGTTTGATGCACTGTGTAAGTGATTTTTTTTCTTCAGTACTGTTAAAACTGGATGATAGGAACACTGTGGACAGTTTTCAGCAAGTTGCAATATTGAAATACAGAAATTAACACTTTTCCAAAAACACTTTTCCAAAAACAAGCTCCAAATCATGTTGAAATACAGAAATAAACACTTTTTCAAAAACAAGCTCTAAATCATGTTGAAATATAGAAATAAACACTTTTCCAAAAACAAGCTCCAAATCATGTTGAAATACAGAAATAAACACTTTTCCATAAACAAGCTCTAAATCATGTTTGATGCACTCTGAAAGTCAATTTTTTTCCAGTACTGTTAAAACTGGATGATAGGAACACTGTGGACAGTTTTCAGCAAGTTGCAATATTGAAATACAGAAATAAACACTTTTCCAAAAACAAGCTCCAAATCATGTTGAAATATAGAAATATACACTTTTCCAAAAACAAGCTCCAAATCATGTTGAAATACTGAAATCAACACTTTTCCAAAAACAAGCTCCAAATCATGTTGAAATACAGAAATAAACACTTTTCCATAAACAAGCTCTAAATCATGTTTGATGCACTCTGTAAGTGATTTTTTTTCCAGTACTCTTAAAACTTGATGATAGGAACACTGTGGACAGTTTTCAGCAAGTTGCAACATTGAAATACAGAAATAATCACTTTTCCAAAAACAAGCTCTAAATCATGTTGAAATACAGAAATAAACACTTTTCCAAAAACAAGCTCCAAATCATGTTGAAATACAGAAATAAACTTCCAAAAAAAAGCTCCAAATCATGTTGAAATACTGAAATCAACACTTTTCCAAAAACAAGCTCCAAATCATGTTGAAATACAGAAATAAACACTTTTCCAAAAACAAGCTCCACATCATGTTGAGATACAGAAATAACACTTTTCCATAAACAAGCTCTAAATCATGTTTGATGCACTCTGAAAGTGATTTTTTTCACCAGTACTGTTAAAACTGGATGATAGGAACACTGTTGACAGTTTTCAGCAAGTTGCAACATTGAAATACAGAAATAAACACTTTTCCAAAAACATCCTCGAAATCATGTTGAAGTACTGAAATAATCACTTTTCCAAAAACAAGCTCCAAATCATGTTGAAATACAGAAATATTTTTTTTTCCATAAACAAGCTCTAAATTATGTTTGATGCACTCTGAAAATGATTTTTTTCCCAGTACTGTTAAAACTGGATGATAGGAACACTGTGGACAGTTTTCATTAACCTGTCTAGGATCAGCGTGCCGCTAGCGGCACTCCCCCCCCCCCCCCCACTGAAAAACCAGTGCCGCGAAATTCAAAAAAAATATTTTTTTAAAATATTTAACTTTCACACATTAAAGTCCAATACAGCTAATGAAAGACACAGATCTTATGAATCCAGTCAACATTTCCGATTTTTAAAATGTTTTACAGGGAAGACACAATATGTAAAGATGTACATCTATTACCTAAAAACACATTAGCATATTCCACCATCTTTTATTTGTCCACCAACACCAGTAGCCATCACCAATTCGGCTAAACTAAGATATTTATAGCCCCTAACCAACAAAAAAACTCATTAGATGACAGTCTGATAACATATTTATGGTATGGGATAGGTTTTGTTAGAAAAAAGTGCATATTTCAGGTAGATGGCATAGTTTACAATTGCACCCACCATCACAAATGGACTAGAATAATTACAATGAGCAACGTGTTTACCTAACTACTAATCATCAAACATTTCGTAAAAATACACAGCATACACGAATCGAAAGACACAGATCCTGTGAATACAGACAATATTTCAGATTTTCTAAGTGTCTTACAGCGAAAACACAATAAATCGTTATATTAGCTTAGCACATAGCAATTAGCAGCCCAGCATTGATTCTAGCCAAAGTGAGCGATAAAAGTCAACATCGCCAAAAGATATTAATTTTTTCACTAACCTTCTCAGAATTCTTCCGATGACACTCCTGTAACATCACATTACAACATGCATATACAGTTTGATCGAAAATGTTTATATTTAGCCACCAAAATCATGGTTAGACAATGTGAAATGTAGACAAGCTGGTAAAGAAAACGTCCTTGCGCCACTTAGACAGTGATCTACTCTTATACATAAATACTCATAAACGTGACTAAAAAATATAGGGTGGACAGGGATTGATAGACAATTTAATTCTTAATACAATTGCGTTATTACATTTTTTAATTTATCCTTACTTTTCAATACAGTTTGCGCCAAGCGAAGCTACGTCAAAAAACATGGCGTCCTAAGCCACTAAAATGTTTCGACAGAAACACGATTTATCATAATAAAAATGTCCTACCTTGAGCTGTTCTTCCATCAGTATCTTGGGCAAAGGATCCTTTCTTGGGAGAAATCGTCTTTTGGTGGAAAGCTGTCCTCTTGCCATGTGGAAATGTCAACTACGTTCGGGATGAACTGAAAAGCGTGACCAACTTTTCACATCGTTGCAAAAATAAATGTCCCAAAATCGCACTAAACGGATATAAATTGCTATAAAACGCTTTAAATTAACTACTTTGTGATGTTTGTAACTCCTATAACGAGTGAAAAGATGACCGGAGAAATATAACAGGCTAAACTAATGCTTGGAACAGGAGAGGGTCGGTGTCTTCCACGCGCGTTACGCAGCAAGAAAAGACTTGCTAGCTAAAGGTTTTTTTCATTTGTAGGGCCTGTGAACGAGCAATCGAGCCCGTTGGAATCGTCATCACGTAAAGGCATCCAGGGGAAGACGTAAGAAGTGTCCGTATAGTCATAGCAACGACAGTGCCCGTTTAAATGACTTCAGAAAAGTGGCCAACGTTTCTCAAATCTGACTCCATGTCAGGGAAATTGCTGTAGAATGGGCTCTGTTCCACTTAGAGACAAAATTTCAACTCCTATAGAAACTATAGACTGTTTTCTATCCAATAATAATAATAATATGCATATTGTACGATCAAGGATTTTGTGGGAAGCCGTTTAAAAAATTAGCCACATTAGCATAAATAGTCTAAACAGCGCCCCCATCCCCAACAGGTTAAGTTGCAACATTGAAATACAGAAATAAACACTTTTCCAAAAGCAAGCTCCAAATCATGTTGAAATACAGAAATAACCACTTTTCCAAAAACAAGCTCCAAATCATGTTGAGATACAGAAATAACACTTTTCCATAAACAAGCTCTAAATCATGTTTGATGCACTCTGAAAATGATTTTTTTTCAGTACTGTTAAAACTGGATGATAGGAACACTGGACAGTTTTCAGCAAGTTGCAACATTGAAATACAGAAATAAACACTTTTCCAAAAACAAGCTCGAAATCATGTTGAAATACAGAAATAAACACTTTTCCAAAAACAAGCTCTAAATCATGTTGAAATACAGAAATAAACACTTTTCCAAAAAAACAAGCTCCAAATCATGTTGAAATATGGAAATAAAAACTTTTCCAAAAACAAGCTCTAAATCATGTTGAAATACAGAAATAAACACTTTTCCAAAAACAAGCTCCAAATCATGTTGAAATACAGAAATAAACACTTTTCCAAAAACAAGCTCCAAATCATGTTGAAATATAGAAATAAACACTTTTCCAAAAACAAGCTCTAAATCAAGTTGAAATACAGAAATAAACACTTTTCCAAAAAAACAAGTTCCAAATCATGTAGAAATACAGAAATAAACACTTTTCCAAAAACAAGCTCTAAATCATGTTAAAATACAGAAATAAACACTTTTCCAAAAACAAGCTCTAAATCATGTTGAAATACAGAAATAAACACTTTTCCAAAAACAAGCTCTAAATCATGTTTGATGCACTATGTAAGTGATTTTTTTTCAGTATTGTTAAAACTGGATGATAGGAACACTGTGGACAGTTTTCAGCAAGTTGCAACATTGAAATACAGAAATAAACACTTTTCCAAAAACAAGCTCTAAATCATGTTGAAATACAGAAATAAACACTTTTCCAAAAAAACAAGCTCCAAATCATGTTGTGAAATACAGAAATAAACACTTTTCCAAAAACAAGCTCTAAATCATGTTGAAATACAGAAATAAACACTTTTCCATAAACAAGCTCTAAATCATGTTTGATGCACTCTGAAATTATTATTTTTTTCGGGACTGTTAAAACTGGATGATAGGAACACTGTGGACAGTTTTCAGCAAGTTGCAACATTGAAATACAGAATTAAACACTTCTCCAAAATTAAGCTCTAAATCATGTTGAAATACAGAAATGAACACTTTTCCAAAAACATGCTCGAAATCATGTTGAAATGCTGAAATAATCACTTTTCCAAAAACAAGCTCCAAATCATGTTGAAATACAGAAATAAACACTTTTCCAAAAACAAGCTCAAATCATGTTGAAATACAGAAATAAACACTTTTCCAAAAACAAGCTCTAAATCATGTTTGATGCACTCTGAGAGTGATTTTTTTTCCAGTACTGTTAAAACTGGATGATAGGAACACTGTGGACAGTTTTCAGCAAGTTTCAAAATTGAAATACAGAAATAAACACTTTTCCAAAAACAAGCTCTAAATCATGTTGAAATACAGAAATAAACACTTTTCCAAAAACAAGCTCCAAATCATGTTGAAATACAGAAATAAACACTTTTCCAAACACAAGCTCTAAATCATGTTGAAATACAGAAATAAACACTTTTCCAAAAATAAGCTCAAAATCATGTTGAAATACAGAAATAAACACTTTTCCAAAAACAAGCTCCAAATCATGTTGAAATACAGAAATAAACACTTTTCCATAAACAAGCTCTAAATCATGTTTGATGCACTCTGAAAGTCAATTATTTTCCAGTACTGTTAAAACTGGATGATAGGAACACTGTGGACAGTTTTCAGCAAGTTGCAACATTGAAATACAGAAATAAACACTTTTCCAAAAACAAGCTCGAAATCATGTTGAAATACAGAAATAAACACTTTTCCATAAACAAGCTCTAAATCATGTTTGATGCACTCTGTAAGTGATTTTTTTTCCAGTACTCTAAAAACTTGATGATAGGAACACTGTGGACAGTTTTCAGCAAGTTGCAACATTGAAATACAGAAATAATCACTTTTCCAAAAACAAGCTCTAAATCATGTTGAAATACAGAAATAAACACTTTTCCAAAAACAAGCTCCAAATCATGTTGAAATACAGAAATAAACTTCCAAAAAAAAGCTCCAAATCATGTTGAAATACTGAAATCAACACTTTTCCAAAAACAAGCTCCAAATCATGTTGAAATACAGAAATAAACACTTTTCCAAAAACAAGCTCCACATCATGTTGAAATACAGAAATAAACACTTTTCCAAAAACAAGCTTTAAATCATGTTTGATGGACTCCATAGGTGAATTTTTTTTCCAGTACTGTTAAAACTGGATGATAGGAACACTGTGGACAGTTTTCAGCAAGTTGCAACATTGAAATACAGAAATAATCACTTTTCCAAAAACAAGCTCTAAATCATGTTGAAATACAGAAATAAACACTTTTCCAAAAACAAGCTCCAAATCATGTTGAAATACAGAAATAAACACTTTTCCAAAAACAAGCTCCAAATCATGTTGAAATACAGAAATAAACACTTTTCCATAAACAAGCTCTAAATCATGTTTGATGCACTCTGAAAAGGATTTTTTTTCAGTAATGTTAAAACTGGATGATAGGAACACTGTGGACAGTTTTCAGCAAGTTGCAACATTGAAATACAGAAATAAACACTTTTCCAAAAACAAGCTCAAAATCATGTTGAAATACAGAAATAAACACTTTTCCATAAACAAGCTCTAAATCATGTTTGATGCTCTCTGAAAGTGATTTTTTTCCCCAGTACTGTTAAAACTGGATGATATGAACACTGTGGACAGTTTTCAGCAAGTTGCAAGATTGAAATACAGGAATAAACACTTCTCCAAAATCAAGCTCCAAATCATGTTGAAATACAGAAATAACCACTTTTCCAAAAACAAGCTCCAAATCATGTTGAGATACAGAAATAACACTTTTCCATAAACAAGCTCTAAATCATGTTTGATGCACTCTGAAAGTGATTTTTTTCACCAGTACTGTTAAAACTGGATGATAGGAACACTGTTGACAGTTTTCAGCAAGTTGCAACATTGAAATACAGAAATAAACACTTTTCCAAAAACATCCTCGAAATCATGTTGAAGTACTGAAATAATCACTTTTCCAAAAACAAGCTCCAAATCATGTTGAAATACAGAAATATTTTTTTTTCCATAAACAAGCTCTAAATTATGTTTGATGCACTCTGAAAATGATTTTTTTCCAGTAATGTTAAAACTGGATGATAGGAACACTGTGGACAGTTTTCAGCAAGTTGCAACATTGAAATACAGAAATAAACACTTTTCCAAAAACAAGCTCCAAATCATGTTGAAATACAGAAATAAACACTTTTCCATAAACAAGCTCTAAATCATGTTTGATGCTCTCTGAAAGTGATTTTTTTCCCCAGTACTGTTAAAACTGGATGATATGAACACTGTGGACAGTTTTCAGCAAGTTGCAAGATTGAAATACAGGAATAAACACTTCTCCAAAATCAAGCTCCAAATCATGTTGAAATACAGAAATAACCACTTTTCCAAAAACAAGCTCCAAATCATGTTGAGATACAGAAATAACACTTTTCCATAAACAAGCTCTAAATCATGTTTGATGCACTCTGAAAGTGATTTTTTTCACCAGTACTGTTAAAACTGGATGATAGGAACACTGTTGACAGTTTTCAGCAAGTTGCAACATTGAAATACAGAAATAAACACTTTTCCAAAAACATCCTCGAAATCATGTTGAAGTACTGAAATAATCACTTTTCCAAAAACAAGCTCCAAATCATGTTGAAATACAGAAATATTTTTTTTTCCATAAACAAGCTCTAAATTATGTTTGATGCACTCTGAAAATGATTTTTTTCCAGTAATGTTAAAACTGGATGATAGGAACACTGTGGACAGTTTTCAGCAAGTTGCAACATTGAAATACAGAAATAAACACTTTTCCAAAAACAAGCTCCAAATCATGTTGAAATACAGAAATAAACACTTTTCCATAAACAAGCTCTAAATCATGTTTGATGCTCTCTGAAAGTGATTTTTTTCCCCAGTACTGTTAAAACTGGATGATATGAACACTGTGGACAGTTTTCAGCAAGTTGCAAGATTGAAATACAGGAATAAACACTTCTCCAAAATCAAGCTCCAAATCATGTTGAAATACAGAAATAACCACTTTTCCAAAAACAAGCTCCAAATCATGTTGAGATACAGAAATAACACTTTTCCATAAACAAGCTCTAAATCATGTTTGATGCACTCTGGAAGTTATTTTTTTCACCAGTACTGTTTAATCAGGATGTTAGGAACACTGTGGACAGTTTTCAGCAAGTTGCAACATTGAAATACAGAAATAAACACTTTTCCAAAAACATGCTCGAAATCATGTTGAAATACAGAAATAATCACTTTTCCAAAAACAAGCTCCAAATCATGTTGAAATACAGAAATATAAACTTTTCCATAAACAAGCTCTAAATCATGTTTGATGCACTCTGGAAGTTAATTTTTTTTCAGTACTGTTTAATCAGGATGTTAGGAACACTGTGGACAGTTTTCAGCAAGTTGCAACATTGAAATACAGAAATAAACACTTTTCCAAAAACAAGCTCCAAATCATGTTGAAATACAGAAATAAACACTTTTCCATAAACAAGCTCTAAATCATGTTTGATGCACTCTGGAAGTTATTTTTTTTCCAGTACTGTTTAATCAGGATGTTAGGAACACTGTGGACAGTTTTCAGCAAGTTGCAACATTGAAATACAGAAATAAACACTTTTCCAAAAACAAGCTCCAAATCATGTTGAAATACAGAAATAAACACTTTTCCAAAAACAAGCTCCAAATCATGTTGAGATACAGAAATAACACTTTTCCATAAACAAGCTCTAAATCATGTTTGATGCACTCTGGAAGTTATTTTTTTTCCAGTACTGTTTAATCAGGATGTTAGGAACACTGTGGACAGTTTTCAGCAAGTTGCAACATTGAAATACAGAAATAAACACTTTTCCAAAAACATCCTCGAAATCATGTTGAAGTACTGAAATAATCACTTTTCCAAAAACAAGCTCCAAATCATGTTGAAATACAGAAATATAAACTTTTCCATAAACAAGCTCTAAATCATGTTTGATGCACTCTGGAAGTTATTTTTTTTCAGTACTGTTTAATCAGGATGTTAGGAACACTGTGGACAGTTTTCAGCAAGTTGCAACATTGAAATACAGAAATAAACACTTTTCCAAAAACAAGCTCCAAATCATGTTGAAATACAGAAATAACCACTTTTCCAAAAACAAGCTCCAAATCATGTTGAGATACAGAAATAACACTTTTCCATAAACAAGCTCTAAATCATGTTTGATGCACTCTGGAAGTTATTTTTTTTCAGTACTGTTTAATCAGGATGTTAGGAACACTGTGGACAGTTTTCAGCAAGTTGCAACATTGAAATACAGAAATAAACACTTTTCCAAAAACAAGCTCGAAATCATGTTGAAATACAGAAATAAACACTTTTCCAAAAACAAGCTCTAAATGATGTTGAAATACAGAAATAAACACTTTTCCAAAAACAAGCTCAAATCATGTTGAAATACAGAAATAAACACTTTTCCATAAACAAGCTCTAAATCATGTTTGATGCACTCTGGAAGTTAATTTTTTTTCAGTACTGTTTAATCAGGATGTTAGGAACACTGTGGACAGTTTTCAGCAAGTTGCAACATTGAAATACAGAAATAAACACATTTCCAAAAACAAGCTCCAAATCATGTTGAAATACAGAAATAAACACTTTTCCATAAACAAGCTCTAAATCATGTTTGATGCACTCTGGAAGTTAATTTTTTTCTTCAGTACTGTTTAATCAGGATGTTAGGAACACTGTGGACAGTTTTCAGCAAGTTGCAACATTGAAATACAGAAATAAACACTTTTCCAAAAACACTTTTCCAAAAACAAGCTCCAAATCATGTTGAAATACAGAAATAAACACTTTTTCAAAAACAAGCTCTAAATCATGTTGAAATATAGAAATAAACACTTTTCCAAAAACAAGCTCCAAATCATGTTGAAATACAGAAATAAACACTTTTCCATAAACAAGCTCTAAATCATGTTTGATGCACTCTGGAAGTTAATTTTTTTTCAGTACTGTTTAATCAGGATGTTAGGAACACTGTGGACAGTTTTCAGCAAGTTGCAACATTGAAATACAGAAATAAAAACTTTTCCAAAAACAAGCTCCAAATCATGTTGAAATACAGAAATAAACACTTTTCCAAAAACAAGCTCTAAATCATGTTGAAATACTGAAATAACACTTTTCCAAAAACAAGCTCCAAATCATGTTGAAATACAGAAATAAACACTTTTCCAAAAACAAGCTCCACATCATGTTGAAATACAGAAATAAACACTTTTCCAAAAACAAGCTCCAAATCATGTTGAAATACAGAAATAAACTTCCAAAAACAAGCTCCAAATCATGTTGAAATATAGAAATATACACTTTTCCAAAAACAAGCTCCAAATCATGTTGAAATACTGAAATCAACACTTTTCCAAAAACAAGCTCCAAATCATGTTGAAATACAGAAATAAACACTTTTCCATAAACAAGCTCTAAATCATGTTTGATGCACTCTGGAAGTTATTTTTTTTCAGTACTGTTTAATCAGGATGTTAGGAACACTGTGGACAGTTTTCAGCAAGTTGCAACATTGAAATACAGAAATAATCACTTTTCCAAAAACAAGCTCTAAATCATGTTGAAATACAGAAATAAACACTTTTCCAAAAACAAGCTCTAAATCATGTTGAAATACAGAAATAAACACTTTTCCAAAAACAAGCTCCAAATCATGTTGAAATACAGAAATAAACACTTTTCCATAAACAAGCTCTAAATCATGTTTGATGCACTCTGGAAGTTAATTTTTTTTCAGTACTGTTTAATCAGGATGTTAGGAACACTGTGGACAGTTTTCAGCAAGTTGCAACATTGAAATACAGAAATAAACACTTTTCCAAAAACAAGCTCCAAATCATGTTGAAATACAGAAATAAACACTTTTCCAAAAACAAGCTCTAAATCATGTTGAAATACAGAAATAAACACTTTTCCATAAACAAGCTCTAAATCATGTTTGATGCACTCTGGAAGTTAATTTTTTTTCAGTACTGTTTAATCAGGATGTTAGGAACACTGTGGACAGTTTTCAGCAAGTTGCAACATTGAAATACAGAAATAAACACTTTTCCAAAAACACTTTTCCAAAAACAAGCTCCAAATCATGTTGAAATACAGAAATAAACACTTTTTCAAAAACAAGCTCTAAATCATGTTGAAATACTGAAATAAACACTTTTCCAAAAACAAGCTCCACATCATGTTGAAATACAGAAATAAACACTTTTCCATAAACAAGCTCTAAATCATGTTTGATGCACTCTGGAAGTTAATTTTTTTTCAGTACTGTTTAATCAGGATGTTAGGAACACTGTGGACAGTTTTCAGCAAGTTGCAACATTGAAATACAGAAATAAACACTTTTCCAAAAACAAGCTCTAAATCATGTTGAAATACAGAAATAAACACTTTTCCAAAAACAAGCTCTAAATCATGTTGAAATACAGAAAATAACACTTTTCCATAAACAAGCTCTAAATCATGTTTGATGCACTCTGGAAGTTAATTTTTTTTCAGTACTGTTTAATCAGGATGTTAGGAACACTGTGGACAGTTTTCAGCAAGTTGCAACATTGAAATACAGAAATAAACACTTTTCCAAAAACAAGCTCCAAATCATGTTGAAATACAGAAATAAAAACTTTTCCATAAACAAGCTCTAAATCATGTTGAAATACAGAAATAAACACTTTTCCAAAAACAAGCTCCAAATCATGTTGAAATACAGAAATAAACACTTTTCCATAAACAAGCTCTAAATCATGTTTGATGCACTCTGGAAGTTATTTTTTTTCAGTACTGTTTAATCAGGATGTTAGGAACACTGTGGACAGTTTTCAGCAAGTTGCAACATTGAAATACAGAAATAAACACTTTTCCAAAAACAAGCTCTAAATCATGTTGAAATACAGAAATAAACACTTTTCCAAAAACAAGCTCTAAATCATGTTGAAATACAGAAATATAAACTTTTCCATAAACAAGCTCTAAATCATGTTTGATGCACTCTGGAAGTTAATTTTTTTTCAGTACTGTTTAATCAGGATGTTAGGAACACTGTGGACAGTTTTCAGCAAGTTGCAACATTGAAATACAGAAATAAACACTTTTCCAAAAACAAGCTCTAAATCATGTTGAAATACAGAAATAAACACTTTTCCAAAAACAAGCTCTAAATCATGTTGAAATACAGAAAAAACACTTTTCCATAAACAAGCTCTAAATCATGTTTGATGCACTCTGGAAGTTAATTTTTTTTCAGTACTGTTTAATCAGGATGTTAGGAACACTGTGGACAGTTTTCAGCAAGTTGCAACATTGAAATACAGAAATAAACACTTTTCCAAAAACAAGCTCTAAATCATGTTGAAATACAGAAATAAACACTTTTCCAAAAACAAGCTCCAAATCATGTTGAAATACAGAAATATAAACTTTTCCATAAACAAGCTCTAAATCATGTTTGATGCACTCTGGAAGTTAATTTTTTTTCAGTACTGTTTAATCAGGATGTTAGGAACACTGTGGACAGTTTTCAGCAAGTTGCAACATTGAAATACAGAAATAAACACTTTTCCAAAAACAAGCTCCAAATCATGTTGAAATACAGAAATACACTTTTCCAAAAACAAGCTCAAATCATGTTGAAATACAGAAATAAACACTTTTCCATAAACAAGCTCTAAATCATGTTTGATGCACTCTGGAAGTTAATTTTTTTTCAGTACTGTTTAATCAGGATGTTAGGAACACTGTGGACAGTTTTCAGCAAGTTGCAACATTGAAATACAGAAATAAACACATTTCCAAAAACAAGCTCCAAATCATGTTGAAATACAGAAATTAAAACTTTTCCATAAACAAGCTCTAAATCATGTTTGATGCACTCTGGAAGTTAATTTTTTTTCAGTACTGTTTAATCAGGATGTTAGGAACACTGTGGACAGTTTTCAGCAAGTTGCAACATTGAAATACAGAAATAAACACTTTTCCAAAAACAAGCTCCAAATCATGTTGAAATACAGAAATTAAAACTTTTCCATAAACAAGCTCTAAATCATGTTTGATGCACTCTGGAAGTTATTTTTTTTTCAGTACTGTTTAATCAGGATGTTAGGAACACTGTGGACAGTTTTCAGCAAGTTGCAACATTGAAATACAGAAATAAACACTTTTCCAAAAACAAGCTCTAAATCATGTTGAAATACAGAAATAAACACTTTTCCAAAAACAAGCTCTAAATCATGTTGAAATACAGAAAATAACACTTTTCCATAAACAAGCTCTAAATCATGTTTGATGCACTCTGGAAGTTAATTTTTTTTCAGTACTGTTTAATCAGGATGTTAGGAACACTGTGGACAGTTTTCAGCAAGTTGCAACATTGAAATACAGAAATAAACACTTTTCCAAAAACAAGCTCCAAATCATGTTGAAATACAGAAATTAAAACTTTTCCATAAACAAGCTCTAAATCATGTTTGATGCACTCTGGAAGTTAATTTTTTTTCAGTACTGTTTAATCAGGATGTTAGGAACACTGTGGACAGTTTTCAGCAAGTTGCAACATTGAAATACAGAAATAAACACTTTTCCAAAAACAAGCTCCAAATCATGTTGAAATACAGAAATAAACACTTTTCCAAAAACAAGCTCCAAATCATGTTGAAATACAGAAATAACACTTTTCCATAAACAAGCTCTAAATCATGTTTGATGCACTCTGGAAGTTAATTTTTTTTCAGTACTGTTTAATCAGGATGTTAGGAACACTGTGGACAGTTTTCAGCAAGTTGCAACATTGAAATACAGAAATAAACACTTTTCCAAAAACAAGCTCCAAATCATGTTGAAATACAGAAATAAACACTTTTCCAAAAACAAGCTCTAAATCATGTTGAAATACAGAAATAAACACTTTTCCAAAAACAAGCTCAAATCATGTTGAAATACAGAAATATAAACTTTTCCATAAACAAGCTCTAAATCATGTTTGATGCACTCTGGAAGTTAATTTTTTTTCAGTACTGTTTAATCAGGATGTTAGGAACACTGTGGACAGTTTTCAGCAAGTTGCAACATTGAAATACAGAAATAAACACTTTTCCAAAAACAAGCTCCAAATCATGTTGAAATACAGAAATTAAAACTTTTCCATAAACAAGCTCTAAATCATGTTTGATGCACTCTGGAAGTTAATTTTTTTTCAGTACTGTTTAATCAGGATGTTAGGAACACTGTGGACAGTTTTCAGCAAGTTGCAACATTGAAATACAGAAATAAACACTTTTCCAAAAACAAGCTCTAAATCATGTTGAAATACAGAAATAAACACTTTTCCAAAAACAAGCTCTAAATCATGTTGAAATACAGAAAATAACACTTTTCCATAAACAAGCTCTAAATCATGTTTGATGCACTCTGGAAGTTAATTTTTTTTCAGTACTGTTTAATCAGGATGTTAGGAACACTGTGGACAGTTTTCAGCAAGTTGCAACATTGAAATACAGAAATAAACACTTTTCCAAAAACAAGCTCCAAATCATGTTGAAATACAGAAATAAAAACTTTTCCATAAACAAGCTCTAAATCATGTTTGATGCACTCTGGAAGTTAATTTTTTTTCAGTACTGTTTAATCAGGATGTTAGGAACACTGTGGACAGTTTTCAGCAAGTTGCAACATTGAAATACAGAAATAAACACTTTTCCAAAAACAAGCTCCAAATCATGTTGAAATACAGAAATTAAAACTTTTCCATAAACAAGCTCTAAATCATGTTTGATGCACTCTGGAAGTTATTTTTTTTTCAGTACTGTTTAATCAGGATGTTAGGAACACTGTGGACAGTTTTCAGCAAGTTGCAACATTGAAATACAGAAATAAACACTTTTCCAAAAACAAGCTCTAAATCATGTTGAAATACAGAAATAAACACTTTTCCAAAAACAAGCTCTAAATCATGTTGAAATACAGAAAATAACACTTTTCCATAAACAAGCTCTAAATCATGTTTGATGCACTCTGGAAGTTAATTTTTTTTCAGTACTGTTTAATCAGGATGTTAGGAACACTGTGGACAGTTTTCAGCAAGTTGCAACATTGATATCCAGAAATAAACACTTTTCCAAAAACAAGCTCCAAATCATGTTGAAATACAGAAATTAAAACTTTTCCATAAACAAGCTCTAAATCATGTTTGATGCACTCTGGAAGTTAATTTTTTTTCAGTACTGTTTAATCAGGATGTTAGGAACACTGTGGACAGTTTTCAGCAAGTTGCAACATTGAAATACAGAAATAAACACTTTTCCAAAAACAAGCTCTAAATCATGTTGAAATACAGAAATAACACTTTTCCAAAAACAAGCTCTAAATCATGTTGAAATACAGAAATAAACACTTTTCCAAAAACAAGCTCCAAATCATGTTGAAATACAGAAATAAAAACTTTTCCATAAACAAGCTCTAAATCATGTTTGATGCACTCTGGAAGTTAATTTTTTTTCAGTACTGTTTAATCAGGATGTTAGGAACACTGTGGACAGTTTTCAGCAAGTTGCAACATTGAAATACAGAAATAAACACATTTCCAAAAACAAGCTCCAAATCATGTTGAAATACAGAAATAAAAACTTTTCCATAAACAAGCTCTAAATCATGTTTGATGCACTCTGGAAGTTAATTTTTTTTCAGTACTGTTTAATCAGGATGTTAGGAACACTGTGGACAGTTTTCAGCAAGTTGCAACATTGAAATACAGAAATAAACACTTTTCCAAAAACAAGCTCCAAATCATGTTGAAATACAGAAATAAACACTTTTCCAAAAACAAGCTCTAAATCATGTTGAAATACAGAAATAAACACTTTTCCAAAAACAAGCTCTAAATCATGTTGAAATACAGAAAATAACACTTTTCCATAAACAAGCTCTAAATCATGTTTGATGCACTCTGGAAGTTAATTTTTTTTCAGTACTGTTTAATCAGGATGTTAGGAACACTGTGGACAGTTTTCAGCAAGTTGCAACATTGAAATACAGAAATAAACACTTTTCCAAAAACAAGCTCCAAATCATGTTGAAATACAGAAATTAAAACTTTTCCATAAACAAGCTCTAAATCATGTTTGATGCACTCTGGAAGTTAATTTTTTTTTCAGTACTGTTTAATCAGGATGTTAGGAACACTGTGGACAGTTTTCAGCAAGTTGCAACATTGAAATACAGAAATAAACACTTTTCCAAAAACAAGCTCTAAATCATGTTGAAATACAGAAATAAACACTTTTCCAAAAACAAGCTCTAAATCATGTTGAAATACAGAAAATAACACTTTTCCATAAACAAGCTCTAAATCATGTTTGATGCACTCTGGAAGTTATTTTTTTTCAGTACTGTTTAATCAGGATGTTAGGAACACTGTGGACAGTTTTCAGCAAGTTGCAACATTGAAATACAGAAATAAACACTTTTCCAAAAACAAGCTCTAAATCATGTTGAAATACAGAAATAAACACTTTTCCAAAAACAAGCTCTAAATCATGTTGAAATACGGAGTAAATTTTCATAACGTTAATCAATGTTAGAACACTTGGAAGTTTTCAGAAGTTAACATGTTGAAATACTGAAATGAACACTTTTCCAAAAACAAGCTCAAATCATGTTGAAATACAGAAATAAACACTTTTCCAAAAACAAGCTCCAAATCATGTTGAAATACAGAAATAAACACTTTTCCATAAACAAGCTCTAAATCATGTTTGATGCACTCTGGAAGTTAATTTTTTTTCAGTACTGTTTAATCAGGATGTTAGGAACACTGTGGACAGTTTTCAGCAAGTTGCAACATTGAAATACAGAAATAATCACTTTTCCAAAAACAAGCTCTAAATCATGTTGAAATACAGAAATAAACACTTTTCCAAAAACAAGCTCCAAATCATGTTGAAATACAGAAATAAACACTTTTCCAAAAACAAGCTCCAAATCATGTTGAAATACAGAAATAAACACTTTTCCATAAACAAGCTCTAAATCATGTTTGATGCACTCTGGAAGTTAATTTTTTTTCAGTACTGTTTAATCAGGATGTTAGGAACACTGTGGACAGTTTTCAGCAAGTTGCAACATTGAAATACAGAAATAAACACATTTCCAAAAACAAGCTCCAAATCATGTTGAAATACAGAAATAAAAACTTTTCCATAAACAAGCTCTAAATCATGTTTGATGCACTCTGGAAGTTAATTTTTTTTCAGTACTGTTTAATCAGGATGTTAGGAACACTGTGGACAGTTTTCAGCAAGTTGCAACATTGAAATACAGAAATAAACACTTTTCCAAAAACACCCAAAAGCAATCTCCAAATCATGTTGAAATACAGAAATAAACACTTTTCCAAAAACAAGCTCTAAATCATGTTGAAATACAGAAATAAACACTTTTCCATAAACAAGCTCTAAATCATGTTTGATGCACTCTGGAAGTTAATTTTTTTTCAGTACTGTTTAATCAGGATGTTAGGAACACTGTGGACAGTTTTCAGCAAGTTGCAACATTGAAATACAGAAATAAACACTTTTCCAAAAACAAGCTCCAAATCATGTTGAAATACAGAAATTAAACACTTTTCCATAAACAAGCTCTAAATCATGTTTGATGCACTCTGGAAGTTAATTTTTTTTCAGTACTGTTTAATCAGGATGTTAGGAACACTGTGGACAGTTTTCAGCAAGTTGCAACATTGAAATACAGAAATAAACACTTTTCCAAAAACAAGCTCCAAATCATGTTGAAATATAGAAATATACACTTTTCCAAAAACAAGCTCCAAATCATGTTGAAATACTGAAATCAACACTTTTCCAAAAACAAGCTCCAAATCATGTTGAAATACAGAAATAAACACTTTTCCATAAACAAGCTCTAAATCATGTTTGATGCACTCTGGAAGTTAATTTTTTTTCAGTACTGTTTAATCAGGATGTTAGGAACACTGTGGACAGTTTTCAGCAAGTTGCAACATTGAAATACAGAAATAAACACTTTTCCAAAAACAAGCTCTAAATCATGTTGAAATACAGAAATAAACACTTTTCCAAAAACAAGCTCCAAATCATGTTGAAATACAGAAATAAACACTTTTCCATAAACAAGCTCTAAATCATGTTTGATGCACTCTGGAAGTTAATTTTTTTTCAGTACTGTTTAATCAGGATGTTAGGAACACTGTGGACAGTTTTCAGCAAGTTGCAACATTGAAATACAGAAATAAACACATTTCCAAAAACAAGCTCCAAATCATGTTGAAATACAGAAATAAACACTTTTCCATAAACAAGCTCTAAATCATGTTTGATGCACTCTGGAAGTTAATTTTTTTTCAGTACTGTTTAATCAGGATGTTAGGAACACTGTGGACAGTTTTCAGCAAGTTGCAACATTGAAATACAGAAATAAACACTTTTCCAAAAACAAGCTCCAAATCATGTTGAAATATAGAAATATACACTTTTCCAAAAACAAGCTCCAAATCATGTTGAAATACTGAAATCAACACTTTTCCAAAAACAAGCTCCAAATCATGTTGAAATACAGAAATAAACACTTTTCCATAAACAAGCTCTAAATCATGTTTGATGCACTCTGGAAGTTAATTTTTTTTCAGTACTGTTTAATCAGGATGTTAGGAACACTGTGGACAGTTTTCAGCAAGTTGCAACATTGAAATACAGAAATAAACACTTTTCCAAAAACAAGCTCCAAATCATGTTGAAATACAGAAATAAACACTTTTCCATAAACAAGCTCTAAATCATGTTTGATGCACTCTGGAAGTTAATTTTTTTTCAGTACTGTTTAATCAGGATGTTAGGAACACTGTGGACAGTTTTCAGCAAGTTGCAACGTTGAAATACAGAAATAAACACTTTTCCAAAAACAAGCTCCAAATCATGTTGAAATACAGAAATAAAAACTTTTCCATAAACAAGCTCTAAATCATGTTTGATGCACTCTGGAAGTTAATTTTTTTTCAGTACTGTTTAATCAGGATGTTAGGAACACTGTGGACAGTTTTCAGCAAGTTGCAACATTGAAATACAGAAATAAACACTTTTCCAAAAACAAGCTCTAAATCATGTTGAAATACAGAAATAAACACTTTTCCAAAAACAAGCTCTAAATCATGTTGAAATACAGAAATAAACACTTTTCCAAAAACAAGCTCCAAATCATGTTGAAATACAGAAATAAACACTTTTCCATAAACAAGCTCTAAATCATGTTTGATGCACTCTGGAAGTTAATTTTTTTTCAGTACTGTTTAATCAGGATGTTAGGAACACTGTGGACAGTTTTCAGCAAGTTGCAACATTGAAATACAGAAATAAACACTTTTCCAAAAACAAGCTCCAAATCATGTTGAAATACAGAAATTAAAACTTTTCCATAAACAAGCTCTAAATCATGTTTGATGCACTCTGGAAGTTAATTTTTTTTCAGTACTGTTTAATCAGGATGTTAGGAACACTGTGGACAGTTTTCAGCAAGTTGCAACATTGAAATACAGAAATAAACACTTTTCCAAAAACAAGCTCTAAATCATGTTGAAATACAGAAATAAACACTTTTCCAAAAACAAGCTCTAAATCATGTTGAAATACAGAAATAAACACTTTTCCATAAACAAGCTCTAAATCATGTTTGATGCACTCTGGAAGTTAATTTTTTTTCAGTACTGTTTAATCAGGATGTTAGGAACACTGTGGACAGTTTTCAGCAAGTTGCAACATTGAAATACAGAAATAAACACTTTTCCAAAAACAAGCTCTAAATCATGTTGAAATACAGAAATAAAAACTTTTCCATAAACAAGCTCTAAATCATGTTTGATGCACTCTGGAAGTTAATTTTTTTTCAGTACTGTTTAATCAGGATGTTAGGAACACTGTGGACAGTTTTCAGCAAGTTGCAACATTGAAATACAGAAATAAACACTTTTCCAAAAACAAGCTCCAAATCATGTTGAAATACAGAAATTAAAACTTTTCCATAAACAAGCTCTAAATCATGTTTGATGCACTCTGGAAGTTATTTTTTTTCAGTACTGTTTAATCAGGATGTTAGGAACACTGTGGACAGTTTTCAGCAAGTTGCAACATTGAAATACAGAAATAAACACTTTTCCAAAAACAAGCTCTAAATCATGTTGAAATACAGAAATAAACACTTTTCCAAAAACAAGCTCTAAATCATGTTGAAATACAGAAAATAACACTTTTCCATAAACAAGCTCTAAATCATGTTTGATGCACTCTGGAAGTTAATTTTTTTTCAGTACTGTTTAATCAGGATGTTAGGAACACTGTGGACAGTTTTCAGCAAGTTGCAACATTGAAATACAGAAATAAACACTTTTCCAAAAACAAGCTCCAAATCATGTTGAAATACAGAAATTAAAACTTTTCCATAAACAAGCTCTAAATCATGTTTGATGCACTCTGGAAGTTAATTTTTTTTCAGTACTGTTTAATCAGGATGTTAGGAACACTGTGGACAGTTTTCAGCAAGTTGCAACATTGAAATACAGAAATAAACACTTTTCCAAAAACAAGCTCTAAATCATGTTGAAATACAGAAATAAACACTTTTCCAAAAACAAGCTCTAAATCATGTTGAAATACAGAAAATAACACTTTTCCATAAACAAGCTCTAAATCATGTTTGATGCACTCTGGAAGTTAATTTTTTTTCAGTACTGTTTAATCAGGATGTTAGGAACACTGTGGACAGTTTTCAGCAAGTTGCAACATTGAAATACAGAAATAAACACTTTTCCAAAAACAAGCTCCAAATCATGTTGAAATACAGAAATAAAAACTTTTCCATAAACAAGCTCTAAATCATGTTTGATGCACTCTGGAAGTTAATTTTTTTTCAGTACTGTTTAATCAGGATGTTAGGAACACTGTGGACAGTTTTCAGCAAGTTGCAACATTGAAATACAGAAATAAACACTTTTCCAAAAACAAGCTCCAAATCATGTTGAAATACAGAAATTAAAACTTTTCCATAAACAAGCTCTAAATCATGTTTGATGCACTCTGGAAGTTATTTTTTTTTCAGTACTGTTTAATCAGGATGTTAGGAACACTGTGGACAGTTTTCAGCAAGTTGCAACATTGAAATACAGAAATAAACACTTTTCCAAAAACAAGCTCTAAATCATGTTGAAATACAGAAATAAACACTTTTCCAAAAACAAGCTCTAAATCATGTTGAAATACAGAAATAAACACTTTTCCAAAAACAAGCTCCAAATCATGTTGAAATACAGAAATAAACACTTTTCCATAAACAAGCTCTAAATCATGTTTGATGCACTCTGGAAGTTAATTTTTTTTCAGTACTGTTTAATCAGGATGTTAGGAACACTGTGGACAGTTTTCAGCAAGTTGCAACATTGAAATACAGAAATAAACACTTTTCCAAAAACAAGCTCCAAATCATGTTGAAATACAGAAATTAAAACTTTTCCATAAACAAGCTCTAAATCATGTTTGATGCACTCTGGAAGTTAATTTTTTTTCAGTACTGTTTAATCAGGATGTTAGGAACACTGTGGACAGTTTTCAGCAAGTTGCAACATTGAAATACAGAAATAAACACTTTTCCAAAAACAAGCTCTAAATCATGTTGAAATACAGAAATAAACACTTTTCCAAAAACAAGCTCTAAATCATGTTGAAATACAGAAAATAACACTTTTCCATAAACAAGCTCTAAATCATGTTTGATGCACTCTGGAAGTTAATTTTTTTTCAGTACTGTTTAATCAGGATGTTAGGAACACTGTGGACAGTTTTCAGCAAGTTGCAACATTGAAATACAGAAATAAACACTTTTCCAAAAACAAGCTCCAAATCATGTTGAAATACAGAAATAAACACTTTTCCATAAACAAGCTCTAAATCATGTTTGATGCACTCTGGAAGTTAATTTTTTTTCAGTACTGTTTAATCAGGATGATAGGAACACTGTGGACAGTTTTCAGCAAGTTGCAACATTGAAATACAGAAATAAACACTTTTCCAAAAACAAGCTCCAAATCATGTTGAAATATAGAAATATACACTTTTCCAAAAACAAGCTCCAAATCATGTTGAAATACTGAAATCAACACTTTTCCAAAAACAAGCTCCAAATCATGTTGAAATACAGAAATAAACACTTTTCCATAAACAAGCTCTAAATCATGTTTGATGCACTCTGGAAGTTATTTTTTTTCCAGTACTGTTTAATCAGGATGATAGGAACACTGTGGACAGTTTTCAGCAAGTTGCAACATTGAAATACAGAAATAAACACTTTTCCAAAAACAAGCTCTAAATCATGTTGAAATACAGAAATAAACACTTTTCCAAAAACAAGCTCTAAATCATGTTGAAATACAGAAATAAACTTTTCCAAAACAAGCTCTAAATCATGTTGAGAATACTGAAATCAACAGCTTTTCCAAAGAACAAGCTGCAAATCATGTTGAAATACAGAAATAAACACTTTTCCAAAAACAAGCTCCAAATCATGTTGAAATACAGAAATAAACACTTTTCCATAAACAAGCTCTAAATCATGTTTGATGCACTCTGGAAGTTGAATTTTTTTTCAGTACTGTTTAATCAGGATGATAGGAACACTGTGGACAGTTTTCAGCAAGTTGCAACATTGAAATACAGAAATAATCACTTTTCCAAAAACAAGCTCTAAATCATGTTGAAATACAGAAATAAACACTTTTCCAAAAACAAGCTCCAAATCATGTTGAAATACAGAAATAAACACTTTTCCAAAAACAAGCTCCAAATCATGTTGAAATACAGAAATAAACACTTTTCCATAAACAAGCTCTAAATCATGTTTGATGCACTCTGGAAGTCAATTTTTTTTCAGTACTGTTTAATCAGGATGATAGGAACACTGTGGACAGTTTTCAGCAAGTTGCAACATTGAAATACAGAAATAAACACTTTTCCAAAAACAAGCTCTAAATCATGTTGAAATACAGAAATAAACACTTTTCCAAAAACAAGCTCTAAATCATGTTTGATGCACTGTGTAAGTGATTTTTTTTCTTCAGTACTGTTAAAACTGGATGATAGGAACACTGTGGACAGTTTTCAGCAAGTTGCAATATTGAAATACAGAAATAAACACTTTTCCAAAAACACTTTTCCAAAAACAAGCTCCAAATCATGTTGAAATACAGAAATAAACACTTTTTCAAAAACAAGCTCTAAATCATGTTGAAATACAGAAATAAACACTTTTCCAAAAACAAGCTCTAAATCATGTTGAAATACAGAAATAAACACTTTTCCAAAAACAAGTTCAAATCATGTAGGAATACTGAAATAAACACTTTTCCAAAAACAAGCTCTGAAATCATGTTGAAATACAGAAATAAACACTTTTCCAAAAACAAGCTCCAAATCATTTTGAAATACAGAAATAAACACTTATCCAAAAACAAGCTCTAAATCATGTTTGATGCACTATGTAAGTGATTTTTTTTCAGTACTGTTAAAACTGGATGATAGGAAAACTGTGGACAGTTTTCAGCAAGTTGCAACATTGAAATACAGAAATAAACACTTTTCCAAAAACAAGCTCTAAATCATGTTGAAATACAGAAATAAACACTTTTCCAAAAAAACAAGCTCCAAATCATGTTGTGAAATACAGAAATAAACACTTTTCCAAAAACAAGCTCCAAATCATGTTGAAATACAGAAATAAACACTTTTCCATAAACAAGCTCTAAATCATGTTTGATGCACTCTGAAAGTATTATTTTTTTCGGGACTGTTAAAACTGGATGATAGGAACACTGTGGACAGTTTTCAGCAAGTTGCAACATTGAAATACAGAAATAAACACTTCTCCAAAAACAAGCTCCAAATCATGTTGAAATACAGAAATAAACACTTTTCCAAAAACAAGCTCCAAATCATGTTGAAATACAGAAATAAACACTTTTCCAAAAACAAGCTCCAAATCATGTTGAAATACAGAAATAAACACTTTTCCATAAACAAGCTCTAAATCATGTTTGATGCACTCTGAAAGTGAATTGTTTTTCAGTACTGTTAAAACTGGATGATAGGAACACTGTGGACAGTTTTCAGCAAGTTGCAAGATTGAAATACAGAAATAAACACTTCTCCAAAAACAAGCTCCAAATCATGTTGAAATACAGAAATAAACACTTTTCCAAAAACAAGCTCAAAATCATGTTGAAATACAGAAATAAACACTTTTCCAAAAACAAGATCCAAATCATGTTGAAATACAGAAATGAACACTTTTCCAGAACTAGCTCTAAATCATGTTGAGCACTCTGAAAATGATTTTTTTCCCACTAATGTTAAAACTGGATGATAGGAACACTGTGGACAGTTTTCAGCAAGTTGCAACATTGAAATACAGAATTAAACACTTCTCCAAAATCAAGCTCTAAATCATGTTGAAATACAGAAATGAACACTTTTCCAAAAACATGCTCGAAATCATGTTGAAATGCTGAAATAATCACTTTTCCAAAAACAAGCTCCAAATCATGTTGAAATACAGAAATAAACACTTTTCCAAAAACAAGCTCAAATCATGTTGAAATACAGAAATAAACACTTTTCCAAAAACAAGCTCTAAATCATGTTTGATGCACTCTGAAAGTGATTTTTTTTCCAGTACTGTTAAAACTGGATGATAGGAACACTGTGGACAGTTTTCAGCAAGTTGCAACATTGAAATACAGAAATAAACACTTTTCCAAAAACAAGCTCTAAATCATGTTGAAATACAGAAATAAGCACTTTTCAAAAACAAGCTCCAAATCATGTTGAAATACAGAAATTTACACTTTTCCAAAAACAAGCTCTAAATCATGTTGAAATACAGAAAAAACACTTTTCCATAAACAAGCTCCAAATCATGTTGAAATACAGAAATGAACACTTTTCCAAAAACAAGCTCCAAATCATGTTGAAATACTGAAATAAACACTTTTCCAAAAACAAGCTCCAAATCATGTTGAAATACAGAAATAAACACTTTTCCATAAACAAGCTCTAAATCATGTTTGATGCACTCTGTAAGTAAATTTTATTTCAGTACTGTTTAATCAGGATGATAGGAACACTGTGGACAGTTTTCAGCAAGTTGCAACATTGAAATACAGAAATAAACACTTTTCCAAAAACAAGCTCTAAATCGTGTTGAAAACAGAAATAAGCACTTTTCAAAAACAAGCTCCAAATCATGTTGAAATACAGAAATTAACACTTTTCCAAAACAAGCTCCAAATCATGTTGAAATACAGAAATGAACACTTTTCCAAAAACAAGCTCTAAATCATGTTTTAAAAACAGAAAAAAAACTTTTCCATAAACAAGCTCCAAATCATGTTGAAATACAGAAATGAACACTTTTCCAAAAACAAGCTCCAAATCATGTTGAAATACAGAAATAAGCACTTTTCCAAAAACAAGCTCCAAATCATGTTGAAATACAGAAATAAACACTTTTCCATAAACAAGCTCTAAATCATGTTTGATGCACTCTGTAAGTAAATTTTATTTCAGTACTGTTTAATCAGGATGATAGGAACACTGTGGACAGTTTTCAGCAAGTTGCAACATTGAAATACAGAAATAAACACTTTTCCAAAAACAAGCTCTAAATCATGTTGAAAAACAGAAAAAACACTTTTCCATAAACAAGCTCTAAATCATGTTGAAATACAGAAATAAGCACTTTTCAAAAACAAGCTCCAAATCATGTTGAAATACAGAAATAAACACTTTTCAAAAACAAGCTCCAAATCATGTTGGAATACAGAAATAAACACTTTTCCATAAACAAGCTCTAAATCATGTTTGATGCACTCTGTAAGTAAATTTTATTTCAGTACTGTTTAATCAGGATGGTAGGAACACTGTGGACAGTTTTCAGCAAGTTGCAACATTGAAATACAGAAATAAACACTTTTCCAAAAACAAGCTCTAAATCATGTTGAAAAACAGAAAAAAACGTTTTCCACAAACAAGCTCTAAATCATGTTGAAATACAGAAATAAGCACTTTTCAAAAACAAGCTCCAAATCATTTTGAAATACAGAAATAAACACCTTTCCATAAACAAGCTCTAAATCATGTTTGATGCACTCTGTAAGTAAATTTTATTTCAGTACTGTTTAATCAGGATGATAGGAACACTGTGGACAGTTTTCAGCAAGTTGCAACATTGAAATACAGAAATAAACACTTTTCCAAAAACAAGCTCTAAATCATGTTGAAAAACAGAAAAAACACTTTTCCATAAACAAGCTCTAAATCATGTTGAAATACAGAAATAAGCACTTTTCAAAAACAAGCTCCAAATCATGTTGAAATAGAGAAATTTACACTTTTCCGAAAAACAAGCTCCAAATCATGTTGAAATACAGAAATTAACACTTTTCCATAAACAAGCTCTAAATCATGTTTGATGCACTCTGTAAGTAAATTTTATTTCAGTACTGTTTAATCAGGATGATAGGAACACTGTGGACAGTTTTCAGCAAGTTGCAACATTGAAATACAGAAATAAACACTTTTCCAAAAACAAGCTCCAAATCATGTTGAAATACAGAAATTAACACTTTTCCAAAAACAAGCTCCAAATCATGTTGAAATACAGAAATGAACACTTTTCCAAAAACAAGTTCCAAATCATGTTGAAATACAGAAATAAACACTTTTCCAAAAACAAGCTCTAAATCATGTTGAAAAACAGAAAAAACAGTTTTCCAAAAACAAGCTCTAAATCATGTTGAAATACAGAAATAAACACTTTTCCATAAACAAGCTCTAAATCATGTTTGATGCACTCTGTAAATAAATTTTATTTCAGTACTGTTTAATCAGGATGATAGGAACACTGTGGACAGTTTTCAGCAAGTTGCAACATTGAAATACAGAAATAAACACTTTTCCAAAAACAAGCTCTAAATCATGTTGAAACACAGAAATAAGCACTTTTCAAAAACAAGCTCCAAATCATGTTGAAATAGAGAAATTTACACTTTTCCAAAAACAAGCTCCAAATCATGTTGAAATACAGAAATGAACACTTTTCCAAAAACAAGCTCCAAATCATGTTGAAATACAGAAATAAACACTTTTCCATAAACAAGCTCTAAATCATGTTTGATGCACTCTGTAAGTTAATTTTTTTTCAGTACTGTTTAATCAGGATGATAGGAACACTGTGGACAGTTTTCAGCAAGTTGCAACATTGAAATACAGAAATAAACACTTTTCCAAAAACAAGCTCTAAATCATGTTGAAATACAGAAATAAACACTTTTCAAAAACAAGCTCCAAATCATGTTGAAATACAGAAATAACACTTCCAAAAACAAGCTCCAAATCATGTTGAAATACAGAAATAAACACTTTTCCATAAACAAGCTCTAAATCATGTTTGATGCACTCTGGAAGTAAATTTTATTTCAGTACTGTTTAATCAGGATGATAGGAACACTGTGGACAGTTTTCAGCAAGTTGCAACATTGAAATACAGAAATAAACACTTTTCCAAAAACAAGCTCTAAATCATGTTGAAACACAGAAATAAGCACTTTTCAAAAACAAGCTCCAAATCATGTTGAAATACAGAAATTTACACTTTTCCAAAAACAAGCTCCAAATCATGTTGAAATACAGAAATAAACACTTTTCCATAAACAAGCTCTAAATCATGTTTGATGCACCCTGGAAGTAAATTTTATTTCAGTACTGTTTAATCAGGATGATAGGAACACTGTGGACAGTTTTCAGTAAGTTGCAACATTGAAATACAGAAATAAACACTTTTCCAAAAGCAAGCTCCAAATCATGTTGAAATACAGAAATAACCACTTTTCCAAAAACAAGCTCCAAATCATGTTGAGATACAGAAATAACACTTTTCCATAAACAAGCTCTAAATCATGTTTGATGCACTCTGAAAGTGATTTTTTTTCAGTACTGTTAAAACTGGATGATAGGAACACTGTGGACAGTTTTCAGCAAGTTGCAACATTGAAATACAGAAATAAACACTTTTCCAAAAACAAGCTCGAAATCATGTTGAAATACAGAAATAAACACTTTTCCAAAAACAAGCTCTAAATGATGTTGAAATACAGAAATAAACACTTTTCCAAAAACAAGCTCAAATCATGTTGAAATACAGAAATAAACACTTTTCCATAAACAAGCTCTAAATCATGTTTGATGCACTCTGAAAGTCAATTTTTTTTCCAGTACTTTTAAAACTGGATGATAGGAACACTGTGGACAGTTTTCAGCAAGTTGCAATATTGAAATACAGAAATAAACACATTTCCAAAAACAAGCTCAAAATCATGTTGAAATACAGAAATAAACACTTTAAAAAAAATAAGCTCTAAATCATGTTTGATGCACTGTGTAAGTGATTTTTTTTCTTCAGTACTGTTAAAACTGGATGATAGGAACACTGTGGACAGTTTTCAGCAAGTTGCAATATTGAAATACAGAAATAAACACTTTTCCAAAAACACTTTTCCAAAAACAAGCTCCAAATCATGTTGAAATACAGAAATAAATACTTTTTCAAAAACAAACTCTAAATCATGTTGAAATATAGAAATAAACACTTTTCCAAAAACAAGCTCCAAATCATGTTGAAATACAGAAATAAACACTTTTCCATAAACAAGCTCTAAATCATGTTTGATGCACTCTGAAAGTCAATTTTTTTTCAGTACTGTTAAAACTGGATGATAGGAACACTGTGGACAGTTTTCAGCAAGTTGCAACATTGAAATACAGAAATAAACACTTTTCCAAAAACAAGCTCTAAATCATGTTGAAATACAGAAATAAACACTTTTCCAAAAAAACAAGCTCCAAATCATGTTTGATGCACTGTGTAAGTAATTTTTTTTCTTCAGTACTGTTAAAACTGGATGATAGGAACACTGTGGACAGTTTTCAGCAAGTTGCAATATTGAAATACAGAAATAAACACTTTTCCAAAAACAAGCTCCAAATCATGTTGAAATATAGAAATATACACTTTTCCAAAAACAAGCTCCAAATCATGTTGAAATACTGAAATCAACACTTTTCCAAAAACAAGCTCCAAATCATGTTGAAATACAGAAATAAACACTTTTCCATAAACAAGCTCTAAATCATGTTTGATGCACTCTGTAAGTGATTTTTTTTCCAGTACTCTTAAAACTTGATGATAGGAACACTGTGGACAGTTTTCAGCAAGTTGCAACATTGAAATACAGAAATAATCACTTTTCCAAAAACAAGCTCCAAATCATGTTGAAATACTGAAATCAACACTTTTCCAAAAACAAGCTCCAAATCATGTTGAAATACAGAAATAAACACTTTTCCAAAAACAAGCTCCACATCATGTTGAAATACAGAAATAAACACTTTTCCAAAAACAAGCTTTAAATCATGTTTGATGGACTCCATAGGTGAATTTTTTCCCAGTACTGTTAAAACTGGATGATAGGAACACTGTGGACAGTTTTCAGCAAGTTGCAACATTGAAATACAGAAATAATCACTTTTCCAAAAACAAGCTCTAAATCATGTTGAAATACAGAAATAAACACTTTTCCAAAAACAAGCTCCAAATCATGTTGAAATACAGAAATAAACACTTTTCCAAAAACAAGCTCTAAATGATGTTGAAATACAGAAATAAACACTTTTCCAAAAACAAGCTCAAATCATGTTGAAATACAGAAATAAACACTTTTCCATAAACAAGCTCTAAATCATGTTTGATGCACTCTGAAAGTCAATTTTTTTTCCAGTACTTTTAAAACTGGATGATAGGAACACTGTGGACAGTTTTCAGCAAGTTGCAATATTGAAATACAGAAATAAACACATTTCCAAAAACAAGCTCAAAATCATGTTGAAATACAGAAATAAACACTTTAAAAAAAATAAGCTCTAAATCATGTTTGATGCACTGTGTAAGTGATTTTTTTTCTTCAGTACTGTTAAAACTGGATGATAGGAACACTGTGGACAGTTTTCAGCAAGTTGCAATATTGAAATACAGAAATAAACACTTTTCCAAAAACACTTTTCCAAAAACAAGCTCCAAATCATGTTGAAATACAGAAATAAATACTTTTTCAAAAACAAGCTCTAAATCATGTTGAAATATAGAAATAAACACTTTTCCAAAAACAAGCTCCAAATCATGTTGAAATACAGAAATAAACACTTTTCCATAAACAAGCTCTAAATCATGTTTGATGCACTCTGAAAGTCAATTTTTTTCCAGTACTGTTAAAACTGGATGATAGGAACACTGTGGACAGTTTTTCAGCATGTTGCAATATTGAAATACAGAAATAAACACATTTCCAAAAACAAGCTCAAAATCATGTTGAAATACAGAAATAAACACTTAACCAAAAACAAGCTCTAAATCATGTTTGATGCACTGTGTAAGTGATTTTTTTTCTCAGTACTGTTAAAACTGGATGATAGGAACACTGTGGACAGTTTTCAGCAAGTTGCAACATTGAAATACAGAAATAAACACTTTTCCAAAAACAAGCTCCAAATCATGTTGAAATATAGAAATATACACTTTTCCAAAAACAAGCTCCAAATCATGTTGAAATACTGAAATCAACACTTTTCCAAAAACAAGCTCCAAATCATGTTGAAATACAGAAATAAACACTTTTCCATAAACAAGCTCTAAATCATGTTTGATGCACTCTGTAAGTTATTTTTTTTCCAGTACTGTTAAAACTGGATGATAGGAACACTGTGGACAGTTTTCAGCAAGTTGCAACATTGAAATACAGAAATAAACACTTTTCCAAAAACAAGCTCCAAATCATGTTGAAATACTGAAATCAACACTTTTCCAAAAACAAGCTCCAAATCATGTTGAAATACAGAAATAAACACTTTTCCAAAAACAAGCTCCACATCATGTTGAAATACAGAAATAAACACTTTTCCAAAAACAAGCTCTAAATCATGTTTGATGGACTCCGATAGGTGAATTTTTTCCCAGTACTGTTAAAACTGGATGATAGGAACACTGTGGACAGTTTTCAGCAAGTTGCAACATTGAAATACAGAAATAATCACTTTTCCAAAAACAAGCTCTAAATCATGTTGAAATACAGAAATAAACACTTTTCCAAAAACAAGCTCCAAATCATGTTGAAATACAGAAATAAACACTTTTCCAAAAACAAGCTCCAAATCATGTTGAAATACAGAAATAAACACTTTTCCATAAACAAGCTCTAAATCATGTTTGATGCACTCTGAAAGTCAATTTTTTTCCAGTACTTTTAAAACTGGATGATAGGAACACTGTGGACAGTTTTCAGCAAGTTGCAATATTGAAATACAGAAATAAACACATTTCCAAAAACAAGCTCAAAATCATGTTGAAATACAGAAATAAACACTTTAAAAAAAATAAGCTCTAAATCATGTTTGATGCACTGTGTAAGTGATTTTTTTTCTTCAGTACTGTTAAAACTGGATGATAGGAACACTGTGGACAGTTTTCAGCAAGTTGCAACATTGAAATACAGAAATAAACACTTTTCCAAAAACACTTTTCCAAAAACAAGCTCCAAATCATGTTGAAATACAGAAATAAACACTTTTTCAAAAACAAGCTCTAAATCATGTTGAAATACAGAAATAAACACTTTTCCAAAAAAACAAGCTCCAAATCATGTTGAAATACAGAAATGAACACTTTTCCAAAAACATGCTCGAAATCATGTTGAAATGCTGAAATAATCACTTTTCCAAAAACAAGCTCCAAATCATGTTGAAATACAGAAATAAACACTTTTCCAAAAACAAGCTCAAATCATGTTGAAATACAGAAATAAACACTTTTCCAAAAACAAGCTCTAAATCATGTTTGATGCACTCTGAAAGTGATTTTTTTTCCAGTACTGTTAAAACTGGATGATAGGAACACTGTGGACAGTTTTCAGCAAGTTGCAAAATTGAAATACAGAAATAAACACTTTTCCAAAAACAAGCTCTAAATCATGTTGAAATACAGAAATAAGCACTTTTCAAAAACAAGCTCCAAATCATGTTGAAATACAGAAATTTACACTTTTCCAAAAACAAGCTCTAAATCATGTTGAAATACAGAAAAAACACTTTTCCATAAACAAGCTCCAAATCATGTTGAAATACAGAAATGAACACTTTTCCAAAAACAAGCTCCAAATCATGTTGAAATACTGAAATAAACACTTTTCAAAAACAAGCTCCAAATCATGGTGAAATACAGAAATAAACACTTTTCCATAAACAAGCTCTAAATCATGTTTGATGCACTCTGTAAGTAAATTTTATTTCAGTACTGTTTAATCAGGATGATAGGAACACTGTGGACAGTTTTCAGCAAGTTGCAACATTGAAATACAGAAATAAACACTTTTCCAAAAACAAGCTCTAAATCGTGTTGAAACAGAAATAAGCACTTTTCAAAAACAAGCTCCAAATCATGTTGAAATACAGAAATTTACACTTTTCCAAAACAAGCTCCAAATCATGTTGAAATACAGAAATGAACACTTTTCCAAAAACAAGCTCTAAATCATTTTGAAAAACAGAAAAAAAACTTTTCCATAAACAAGCTCCAAATCATGTTGAAATACAGAAATGAACACTTTTCCAAAAACAAGCTCCAAATCATGTTGAAATACAGAAATAAGCACTTTTCAAAAACAAGCTCCAAATCATGTTGAAATACAGAAATAAACACTTTTCCATAAACAAGCTCTAAATCATGTTTGATGCACTCTGTAAATAAATTTTATTTCAGTACTGTTTAATCAGGATGATAGGAACACTGTGGACAGTTTTCAGCAAGTTGCAACGTTGAAATACAGAAATAAACACTTTTCCAAAAACAAGCTCTAAATCATGTTGAAAAACAGAAAAAACACTTTTCCATAAACAAGCTCTAAATCATGTTGAAATACAGAAATAAGCACTTTTCAAAAACAAGCTCCAAATCATGTTGAAATACAGAAATAAACACTTTTCAAAAACAAGCTCCAAATCATGTTGGAATACAGAAATAAACACTTTTCCATAAACAAGCTCTAAATCATGTTTGATGCACTCTGTAAGTAAATTTTATTTCAGTACTGTTTAATCAGGATGGTAGGAACACTGTGGACAGTTTTCAGCAAGTTGCAACATTGAAATACAGAAATAAACACTTTTCCAAAAACAAGCTCTAAATCATGTTGAAAAACAGAAAAAAACGTTTTCCACAAACAAGCTCTAAATCATGTTGAAATACAGAAATAAGCACTTTTCAAAAACAAGCTCCAAATCATTTTGAAATACAGAAATAAACACCTTTCCATAAACGAGCTCTAAATCATGTTTGATCCACTCTGTAAGTAAATTTTATTTCAGTACTGTTTTATCAGGATGATAGGAACACTGTGGACAGTTTTTAGCAAGTTGCAACATTGAAATACAGAAATAAACACTTTTCCAAAAACAAGCTCTAAATCATGTTGAAAAACAGAAAAAACACTTTTCCATAAACAAGCTCTAAATCATGTTGAAATACAGAAATAAGCACTTTTCAAAAACAAGCTCCAAATCATGTTGAAATAGAGAAATTTACACTTTTCCGAAAAACAAGCTCCAAATCATGTTGAAATACAGAAATTAACACTATTCCAAAAACAAGCTCTAAATCATGTTTGATGCACCCTGTAAGTAAATTTTATTTCAGTACTGTTTTATCAGGATGATAGGAACACTGTGGACAGTTTTCAGCAAGTTGCAACATTGAAATACAGAAATAAACACTTTTCCAAAAACAAGCTCCAAATCATGTTGAAGTAGAGAAATTTACACTTTTCCAAAAACAAGCTCCAAATCATGTTGAAATACAGAAATGAACACTTTTCCAAAAACAAACTCCAAATCATGTTGAAATACAGAAATAAACACTTTTCCAAAAACAAGCTCTAAATCATGTTGAAAAACAGAAAAAACAGTTTTCCATAAACAAACTCTAAATCATGTTGAAATACAGAAATAAACACTTTTCCATAAACAAGCTCTAAATCATGTTTGATGCACTCTGTAAGTAAATTTTATTTCAGTACTGTTTTATCAGGATGATAGGAACAATGTGGACAGTTTTCAGCAAGTTGCAACATTGAAATACAGAAATAAACACTTTTCCAAAAACAAGCTCTAAATCATGTTGAAACACAGAAATAAGCACTTTTCAAAAACAAGCTCCAAATCATGTTGAAATAGAGAAATTTACACTTTTCCAAAAACAAGCTCCAAATCATGTTGAAATACAGAAATGAACACTTTTCCAAAAACAAGCTCCAAATCATGTTGAAATACAGAAATAAACACTTTTCCATAAACAAGCTCTAAATCATGTTTGATGCACCCTGTAAGTAAATTTTATTTCAGTACTGTTTTATCAGAATGATAGGAACACTGTGGACAGTTTTCAGCAAGTTGCAACATTGAAATACAGAAATAAACACTTTTCCAAAAACAAGCTCTAAATCATGTTGAAACACAGAAATAAGCACTTTTCAAAAACAAGCTCCAAATCATGTTGAAATACAGAAATGAACACTTTTCCAAAAACAAGCTCCAAATCATGTTGAAATACAGAAATAAACACTTTTCCATAAACAAGCTCTAAATCATGTTTGATGCACCCTGTAAGTAAATTTTATTTCAGTACTGTTTTATCAAGATGATAGGAACACTGTGGACAGTTTTCAGCAAGTTGCAACATTGAAATACAGAAATAAACACTTTTCCAAAAACAAGCTTAAAATCATGTTGAAACACAGAAATAAGCACTTTTCAAAAACAAGCTCCAAATCATGTTGAAATACAGAAATTTACACTTTTCCAAAAACAAGCTCCAAATCATGTTGAAATACAGAAATAAACACTTTTCCAAAAACAAGCTCTAAATCATGTTTGATGCACCCTGTAAGTAAATTTTATTTCAGTACTGTTTTATCAGGATGATAGGAACACTGTGGACAGTTTTCATTAAGTTGCAACATTGAAATACAGAAATAAACACTTTTCCAAAAGCAAGCTCCAAATCATGTTGAAATACAGAAATAACCACTTTTCCAAAAACAAGCTCCAAATCATGTTGAGATACAGAAATAACACTTTTCCATAAACAAGCTCTAAATCATGTTTGATGCACTCTGAAAATGATTTTTTTTCAGTACTGTTAAAACTGGATGATAGGAACACTGGACAGTTTTCAGCAAGTTGCAACATTGAAATACAGAAATAAACACTTTTCCAAAAACAAGCTCGAAATCATGTTGAAATACAGAAATAAACACTTTTCCAAAAACAAGCTCTAAATGATGTTGAAATACAGAAATAAACACTTTTCCAAAAACAAGCTCAAATCATGTTGAAATACAGAAATAAACACTTTTCCATAAACAAGCTCTAAATCATGTTTGATGCACTCTGAAAGTCAATTTTTTTTCCAGTACTTTTAAAACTGGATGATAGGAACACTGTGGACAGTTTTCAGCAAGTTGCAATATTGAAATACAGAAATAAACACATTTCCAAAAACAAGCTCAAAATCATGTTGAAATACAGAAATAAACACTTTAAAAAAAATAAGCTCTAAATCATGTTTGATGCACTGTGTAAGTGATTTTTTTTCTTCAGTACTGTTAAAACTGGATGATAGGAACACTGTGGACAGTTTTCAGCAAGTTGCAATATTGAAATACAGAAATAAACACTTTTCCAAAAACACTTTTCCAAAAACAAGCTCCAAATCATGTTGAAATACAGAAATAAATACTTTTTCAAAAACAAACTCTAAATCATGTTGAAATATAGAAATAAACACTTTTCCAAAAACAAGCTCCAAATCATGTTGAAATACAGAAATAAACACTTTTCCATAAACAAGCTCTAAATCATGTTTGATGCACTCTGAAAGTCAATTTTTTTCCAGTACTGTTAAAACTGGATGATAGGAACACTGTGGACAGTTTTTCAGCATGTTGCAATATTGAAATACAGAAATAAACACATTTCCAAAAACAAGCTCAAAATCATGTTGAAATACAGAAATAAACACTTAAAAAAAAAAAAGCTCTAAATCATGTTTGATGCACTGTGTAAGTGATTTTTTTTCTTCAGTACTGTTAAAACTGGATGATAGGAACACTGTGGACAGTTTTCAGCAAGTTGCAATATTGAAATACAGAAATAAACACTTTTCCAAAAACAAGCTCCAAATCATGTTGAAATATAGAAATATACACTTTTCCAAAAACAAGCTCCAAATCATGTTGAAATACTGAAATCAACACTTTTCCAAAAACAAGCTCCAAATCATGTTGAAATACAGAAATAAACACTTTTCCATAAACAAGCTCTAAATCATGTTTGATGCACTCTGTAAGTGATTTTTTTTCCAGTACTCTTAAAACTTGATGATAGGAACACTGTGGACAGTTTTCAGCAAGTTGCAACATTGAAATACAGAAATAATCACTTCTCCAAAAACAAGCTCCAAATCATGTTGAAATACTGAAATCAACACTTTTCCAAAAACAAGCTCCAAATCATGTTGAAATACAGAAATAAACACTTTTCCAAAAACAAGCTCCACATCATGTTGAAATACAGAAATAAACACTTTTCCAAAAACAAGCTTTAAATCATGTTTGATGGACTCCATAGGTGAATTTTTTCCCAGTACTGTTAAAACTGGATGATAGGAACACTGTGGACAGTTTTCAGCAAGTTGCAACATTGAAATACAGAAATAATCACTTTTCCAAAAACAAGCTCTAAATCATGTTGAAATACAGAAATAAACACTTTTCCAAAAACAAGCTCCAAATCATGTTGAAATACAGAAATAAACACTTTTCCATAAACAAGCTCTAAATCATGTTTGATGCACTCTGAAAGTCAATTTTTTTTCCAGTACTTTTAAAACTGGATGATAGGAACACTGTGGACAGTTTTCAGCAAGTTGCAATATTGAAATACAGAAATAAACACATTTCCAAAAACAAGCTCAAAATCATGTTGAAATACAGAAATAAACACTTTAAAAAAAATAAGCTCTAAATCATGTTTGATGCACTGTGTAAGTGATTTTTTTTCTTCAGTACTGTTAAAACTGGATGATAGGAACACTGTGGACAGTTTTCAGCAAGTTGCAACATTGAAATACAGAAATAAACACTTTTCCAAAAACACTTTTCCAAAAACAAGCTCCAAATCATGTTGAAATACAGAAATAAATACTTTTTCAAAAACAAACTCTAAATCATGTTGAAATATAGAAATAAACACTTTTCCAAAAACAAGCTCCAAATCATGTTGAAATACAGAAATAAACACTTTTCCATAAACAAGCTCTAAATCATGTTTGATGCACTCTGAAAGTCAATTTTTTTCCAGTACTGTTAAAACTGGATGATAGGAACACTGTGGACAGTTTTTCAGCATGTTGCAATATTGAAATACAGAAATAAACACATTTCCAAAAACAAGCTCCACATCATGTTGAAATACAGAAATAAACACTTTTCCAAAAACAAGCTTTAAATCATGTTTGATGGACTCCATAGGTGAATTTTTTCCCAGTACTGTTAAAACTGGATGATAGGAACACTGTGGACAGTTTTCAGCAAGTTGCAACATTGAAATACAGAAATAATCACTTTTCCAAAAACAAGCTCTAAATCATGTTGAAATACAGAAATAAACACTTTTCCAAAAACAAGCTCCAAATCATGTTGAAATACAGAAATAAACACTTTTCCATAAACAAGCTCTAAATCATGTTTGATGCACTCTGAAAGTCAATTTTTTTTCCAGTACTTTTAAAACTGGATGATAGGAACACTGTGGACAGTTTTCAGCAAGTTGCAATATTGAAATACAGAAATAAACACATTTCCAAAAACAAGCTCAAAATCATGTTGAAATACAGAAATAAACACTTTAAAAAAAATAAGCTCTAAATCATGTTTGATGCACTGTGTAAGTGATTTTTTTTCTTCAGTACTGTTAAAACTGGATGATAGGAACACTGTGGACAGTTTTCAGCAAGTTGCAATATTGAAATACAGAAATAAACACTTTTCCAAAAACACTTTTCCAAAAACAAGCTCCAAATCATGTTGAAATACAGAAATAAATACTTTTTCAAAAACAAACTCTAAATCATGTTGAAATATAGAAATAAACACTTTTCCAAAAACAAGCTCCAAATCATGTTGAAATACAGAAATAAACACTTTTCCATAAACAAGCTCTAAATCATGTTTGATGCACTCTGAAAGTCAATTTTTTTCCAGTACTGTTAAAACTGGATGATAGGAACACTGTGGACAGTTTTTCAGCATGTTGCAATATTGAAATACAGAAATAAACACATTTCCAAAAACAAGCTCAAAATCATGTTGAAATACAGAAATAAACACTTAAAAAAAAAAAAGCTCTAAATCATGTTTGATGCACTGTGTAAGTGATTTTTTTTCTTCAGTACTGTTAAAACTGGATGATAGGAACACTGTGGACAGTTTTCAGCAAGTTGCAATATTGAAATACAGAAATAAACACTTTTCCAAAAACAAGCTCCAAATCATGTTGAAATATAGAAATATACACTTTTCCAAAAACAAGCTCCAAATCATGTTGAAATACTGAAATCAACACTTTTCCAAAAACAAGCTCCAAATCATGTTGAAATACAGAAATAAACACTTTTCCATAAACAAGCTCTAAATCATGTTTGATGCACTCTGTAAGTGATTTTTTTTCCAGTACTCTTAAAACTTGATGATAGGAACACTGTGGACAGTTTTCAGCAAGTTGCAACATTGAAATACAGAAATAATCACTTTTCCAAAAACAAGCTCCAAATCATGTTGAAATACTGAAATCAACACTTTTCCAAAAACAAGCTCCAAATCATGTTGAAATACAGAAATAAACACTTTTCCAAAAACAAGCTCCACATCATGTTGAAATACAGAAATAAACACTTTTCCAAAAACAAGCTTTAAATCATGTTTGATGGACTCCATAGGTGAATTTTTTCCCAGTACTGTTAAAACTGGATGATAGGAACACTGTGGACAGTTTTCAGCAAGTTGCAACATTGAAATACAGAAATAATCACTTTTCCAAAAACAAGCTCTAAATCATGTTGAAATACAGAAATAAACAATTTTCCAAAAACAAGCTCCAAATCATGTTGAAATACAGAAATAAACACTTTTCCAAAAACAAGCTCCAAATCATGTTGAAATACAGAAATAAACACTTTTCCATAAACAAGCTCTAAATCATGTTTGATGCACTCTGAAAGTCAATTTTTTTCCAGTACTTTTAAAACTGGATGATAGGAACACTGTGGACAGTTTTCAGCAAGTTGCAATATTGAAATACAGAAATAAACACATTTCCAAAAACAAGCTCAAAATCATGTTGAAATACAGAAATAAACACTTTAAAAAAAATAAGCTCTAAATCATGTTTGATGCACTGTGTAAGTGATTTTTTTTCTTCAGTACTGTTAAAACTGGATGATAGGAACACTGTGGACAGTTTTCAGCAAGTTGCAATATTGAAATACAGAAATAAACACTTTTCCAAAAACACTTTTCCAAAAACAAGCTCCAAATCATGTTGAAATACAGAAATAAACACTTTTTCAAAAACAAGCTCTAAATCATGTTGAAATACAGAAATAAACACTTTTCCAAAAAAACAAGCTCCAAATCATGTTGAAATACAGAAATGAACACTTTTCCAAAAACATGCTCGAAATCATGTTGAAATGCTGAAATAATCACTTTTCCAAAAACAAGCTCCAAATCATGTTGAAATACAGAAATAAACACTTTTCCAAAAACAAGCTCAAATCATGTTGAAATACAGAAATAAACACTTTTCCAAAAACAAGCTCTAAATCATGTTTGATGCACTCTGAAAGTGATTTTTTTTCCAGTACTGTTAAAACTGGATGATAGGAACACTGTGGACAGTTTTCAGCAAGTTGCAAAATTGAAATACAGAAATAAACACTTTTCCAAAAACAAGCTCTAAATCATGTTGAAATACAGAAATAAGCACTTTTCAAAAACAAGCTCCAAATCATGTTGAAATACAGAAATTTACACTTTTCCAAAAACAAGCTCTAAATCATGTTGAAATACAGAAAAAACACTTTTCCATAAACAAGCTCCAAATCATGTTGAAATACAGAAATGAACACTTTTCCAAAAACAAGCTCCAAATCATGTTGAAATACTGAAATAAACACTTTTCAAAAACAAGCTCCAAATCATGGTGAAATACAGAAATAAACACTTTTCCATAAACAAGCTCTAAATCATGTTTGATGCACTCTGTAAGTAAATTTTATTTCAGTACTGTTTAATCAGGATGATAGGAACACTGTGGACAGTTTTCAGCAAGTTGCAACATTGAAATACAGAAATAAACACTTTTCCAAAAACAAGCTCTAAATCGTGTTGAAACAGAAATAAGCACTTTTCAAAAACAAGCTCCAAATCATGTTGAAATACAGAAATTTACACTTTTCCAAAACAAGCTCCAAATCATGTTGAAATACAGAAATGAACACTTTTCCAAAAACAAGCTCTAAATCATTTTGAAAAACAGAAAAAAAACTTTTCCATAAACAAGCTCCAAATCATGTTGAAATACAGAAATGAACACTTTTCCAAAAACAAGCTCCAAATCATGTTGAAATACAGAAATAAGCACTTTTCAAAAACAAGCTCCAAATCATGTTGAAATACAGAAATAAACACTTTTCCATAAACAAGCTCTAAATCATGTTTGATGCACTCTGTAAATAAATTTTATTTCAGTACTGTTTAATCAGGATGATAGGAACACTGTGGACAGTTTTCAGCAAGTTGCAACGTTGAAATACAGAAATAAACACTTTTCCAAAAACAAGCTCTAAATCATGTTGAAAAACAGAAAAAACACTTTTCCATAAACAAGCTCTAAATCATGTTGAAATACAGAAATAAGCACTTTTCAAAAACAAGCTCCAAATCATGTTGAAATACAGAAATAAACACTTTTCAAAAACAAGCTCCAAATCATGTTGGAATACAGAAATAAACACTTTTCCATAAACAAGCTCTAAATCATGTTTGATGCACTCTGTAAGTAAATTTTATTTCAGTACTGTTTAATCAGGATGGTAGGAACACTGTGGACAGTTTTCAGCAAGTTGCAACATTGAAATACAGAAATAAACACTTTTCCAAAAACAAGCTCTAAATCATGTTGAAAAACAGAAAAAACCGTTTTCCACAAACAAGCTCTAAATCATGTTGAAATACAGAAATAAGCACTTTTCAAAAACAAGCTCCAAATCATTTTGAAATACAGAAATAAACACCTTTCCATAAACGAGCTCTAAATCATGTTTGATCCACTCTGTAAGTAAATTTTATTTCAGTACTGTTTTATCAGGATGATAGGAACACTGTGGACAGTTTTTAGCAAGTTGCAACATTGAAATACAGAAATAAACACTTTTCCAAAAACAAGCTCTAAATCATGTTGAAATACAGAAATAAGCACTTTTCAAAAACAAGCTCCAAATCATGTTGAAATACAGAAATTTACACTTTTCCAAAAACAAGCTCTAAATCATGTTGAAATACAGAAAAAACACTTTTCCATAAACAAGCTCCAAATCATGTTGAAATACAGAAATGAACACTTTTTCAAAAACAAGCTCTAAATCATGTTGAAATACAGAAATAAACACTTTTCCAAAAAAACAAGCTCCAAATCATGTTGAAATACAGAAATGAACACTTTTCCAAAAACATGCTCGAAATCATGTTGAAATGCTGAAATAATCACTTTTCCAAAAACAAGCTCCAAATCATGTTGAAATACAGAAATAAACACTTTTCCAAAAACAAGCTCAAATCATGTTGAAATACAGAAATAAACACTTTTCCAAAAACAAGCTCTAAATCATGTTTGATGCACTCTGAAAGTGATTTTTTTTCCAGTACTGTTAAAACTGGATGATAGGAACACTGTGGACAGTTTTCAGCAAGTTGCAAAATTGAAATACAGAAATAAACACTTTTCCAAAAACAAGCTCTAAATCATGTTGAAATACAGAAATAAGCACTTTTCAAAAACAAGCTCCAAATCATGTTGAAATACAGAAATTTACACTTTTCCAAAAACAAGCTCTAAATCATGTTGAAATACAGAAAAAACACTTTTCCATAAACAAGCTCCAAATCATGTTGAAATACAGAAATGAACACTTTTCCAAAAACAAGCTCCAAATCATGTTGAAATACTGAAATAAACACTTTTCAAAAACAAGCTCCAAATCATGGTGAAATACAGAAATAAACACTTTTCCATAAACAAGCTCTAAATCATGTTTGATGCACTCTGTAAGTAAATTTTATTTCAGTACTGTTTAATCAGGATGATAGGAACACTGTGGACAGTTTTCAGCAAGTTGCAACATTGAAATACAGAAATAAACACTTTTCCAAAAACAAGCTCTAAATCGTGTTGAAACAGAAATAAGCACTTTTCAAAAACAAGCTCCAAATCATGTTGAAATACAGAAATTTACACTTTTCCAAAACAAGCTCCAAATCATGTTGAAATACAGAAATGAACACTTTTCCAAAAACAAGCTCTAAATCATTTTGAAAAACAGAAAAAAAACTTTTCCATAAACAAGCTCCAAATCATGTTGAAATACAGAAATGAACACTTTTCCAAAAACAAGCTCCAAATCATGTTGAAATACAGAAATAAGCACTTTTCAAAAACAAGCTCCAAATCATGTTGAAATACAGAAATAAACACTTTTCCATAAACAAGCTCTAAATCATGTTTGATGCACTCTGTAAATAAATTTTATTTCAGTACTGTTTAATCAGGATGATAGGAACACTGTGGACAGTTTTCAGCAAGTTGCAACGTTGAAATACAGAAATAAACACTTTTCCAAAAACAAGCTCTAAATCATGTTGAAAAACAGAAAAAACACTTTTCCATAAACAAGCTCTAAATCATGTTGAAATACAGAAATAAGCACTTTTCAAAAACAAGCTCCAAATCATGTTGAAATACAGAAATAAACACTTTTCAAAAACAAGCTCCAAATCATGTTGGAATACAGAAATAAACACTTTTCCATAAACAAGCTCTAAATCATGTTTGATGCACTCTGTAAGTAAATTTTATTTCAGTACTGTTTAATCAGGATGGTAGGAACACTGTGGACAGTTTTCAGCAAGTTGCAACATTGAAATACAGAAATAAACACTTTTCCAAAAACAAGCTCTAAATCATGTTGAAAAACAGAAAAAACCGTTTTCCACAAACAAGCTCTAAATCATGTTGAAATACAGAAATAAGCACTTTTCAAAAACAAGCTCCAAATCATTTTGAAATACAGAAATAAACACCTTTCCATAAACGAGCTCTAAATCATGTTTGATCCACTCTGTAAGTAAATTTTATTTCAGTACTGTTTTATCAGGATGATAGGAACACTGTGGACAGTTTTTAGCAAGTTGCAACATTGAAATACAGAAATAAACACTTTTCCAAAAACAAGCTCTAAATCATGTTGAAATACAGAAATAAGCACTTTTCAAAAACAAGCTCCAAATCATGTTGAAATACAGAAATTTACACTTTTCCAAAAACAAGCTCTAAATCATGTTGAAATACAGAAAAAACACTTTTCCATAAACAAGCTCCAAATCATGTTGAAATACAGAAATGAACACTTTTCCAAAAACAAGCTCCAAATCATGTTGAAATACTGAAATAAACACTTTTCAAAAACAAGCTCCAAATCATGGTGAAATACAGAAATAAACACTTTTCCATAAACAAGCTCTAAATCATGTTTGATGCACTCTGTAAGTAAATTTTATTTCAGTACTGTTTAATCAGGATGATAGGAACACTGTGGACAGTTTTCAGCAAGTTGCAACATTGAAATACAGAAATAAACACTTTTCCAAAAACAAGCTCTAAATCGTGTTGAAACAGAAATAAGCACTTTTCAAAAACAAGCTCCAAATCATGTTGAAATACAGAAATTTACACTTTTCCAAAACAAGCTCCAAATCATGTTGAAATACAGAAATGAACACTTTTCCAAAAACAAGCTCTAAATCATTTTGAAAAACAGAAAAAAAACTTTTCCATAAACAAGCTCCAAATCATGTTGAAATACAGAAATAAACACTTTTCCATAAACAAGCTCTAAATCATGTTTGATGCACTCTGTAAATAAATTTTATTTCAGTACTGTTTAATCAGGATGATAGGAACACTGTGGACAGTTTTCAGCAAGTTGCAACGTTGAAATACAGAAATAAACACTTTTCCAAAAACAAGCTCTAAATCATGTTGAAAAACAGAAAAAACACTTTTCCATAAACAAGCTCTAAATCATGTTGAAATACAGAAATAAGCACTTTTCAAAAACAAGCTCCAAATCATGTTGAAATACAGAAATAAACACTTTTCAAAAACAAGCTCCAAATCATGTTGGAATACAGAAATAAACACTTTTCCATAAACAAGCTCTAAATCATGTTTGATGCACTCTGTAAGTAAATGTTATTTCAGTACTGTTTAATCAGGATGGTAGGAACACTGTGGACAGTTTTCAGCAAGTTGCAACATTGAAATACAGAAATAAACACTTTTCCAAAAACAAGCTCTAAATCATGTTGAAAAACAGAAAAAACCGTTTTCCACAAACAAGCTCTAAATCATGTTGAAATACAGAAATAAGCACTTTTCAAAAACAAGCTCCAAATCATTTTGAAATACAGAAATAAACACCTTTCCATAAACGAGCTCTAAATCATGTTTGATCCACTCTGTAAGTAAATTTTATTTCAGTACTGTTTTATCAGGATGATAGGAACACTGTGGACAGTTTTTAGCAAGTTGCAACATTGAAATACAGAAATAAACACTTTTCCAAAAACAAGCTCTAAATCATGTTGAAAAACAGAAAAAACACTTTTCCATAAACAAGCTCTAAATCATGTTGAAATACAGAAATAAGCACTTTTCAAAAACAAGCTCCAAATCATGTTGAAATAGAGAAATTTACACTTTTCCGAAAAACAAGCTCCAAATCATGTTGAAATACAGAAATTAACACTATTCCAAAAACAAGCTCTAAATCATGTTTGATGCACCCTGTAAGTAAATTTTATTTCAGTACTGTTTTATCAGGATGATAGGAACACTGTGGACAGTTTTCAGCAAGTTGCAACATTGAAATACAGAAATAAACACTTTTCCAAAAACAAGCTCCAAATCATGTTGAAGTAGAGAAATTTACACTTTTCCAAAAACAAGCTCCAAATCATGTTGAAATACAGAAATGAACACTTTTCCAAAAACAAACTCCAAATCATGTTGAAATACAGAAATAAACACTTTTCCAAAAACAAGCTCTAAATCATGTTGAAAAACAGAAAAAACAGTTTTCCATAAACAAACTCTAAATCATGTTGAAATACAGAAATAAACACTTTTCCATAAACAAGCTCTAAATCATGTTTGATGCACTCTGTAAGTAAATTTTATTTCAGTACTGTTTTATCAGGATGATAGGAACAATGTGGACAGTTTTCAGCAAGTTGCAACATTGAAATACAGAAATAAACACTTTTCCAAAAACAAGCTCTAAATCATGTTGAAACACAGAAATAAGCACTTTTCAAAAACAAGCTCCAAATCATGTTGAAATAGAGAAATTTACACTTTTCCAAAAACAAGCTCCAAATCATGTTGAAATACAGAAATGAACACTTTTCCAAAAACAAGCTCCAAATCATGTTGAAATACAGAAATAAACACTTTTCCATAAACAAGCTCTAAATCATGTTTGATGCACCCTGTAAGTAAATTTTATTTCAGTACTGTTTTATCAGAATGATAGGAACACTGTGGACAGTTTTCAGCAAGTTGCAACATTGAAATACAGAAATAAACACTTTTCCAAAAACAAGCTCTAAATCATGTTGAAACACAGAAATAAGCACTTTTCAAAAACAAGCTCCAAATCATGTTGAAATACAGAAATGAACACTTTTCCAAAAACAAGCTCCAAATCATGTTGAAATACAGAAATAAACACTTTTCCATAAACAAGCTCTAAATCATGTTTGATGCACCCTGTAAGTAAATTTTATTTCAGTACTGTTTTATCAAGATGATAGGAACACTGTGGACAGTTTTCAGCAAGTTGCAACATTGAAATACAGAAATAAACACTTTTCCAAAAACAAGCTCTAAATCATGTTGAAACACAGAAATAAGCACTTTTCAAAAACAAGCTCCAAATCATGTTGAAATACAGAAATTTACACTTTTCCAAAAACAAGCTCCAAATCATGTTGAAATACAGAAATAAACACTTTTCCAAAAACAAGCTCTAAATCATGTTTGATGCACCCTGTAAGTAAACTTTATTTCAGTACTGTTTTATCAGGATGATAGGAACACTGTGGACAGTTTTCATTAAGTTGCAACATTGAAATACAGAAATAAACACTTTTCCAAAAGCAAGCTCCAAATCATGTTGAAATACAGAAATAACCACTTTTCCAAAAACAAGCTCCAAATCATGTTGAGATACAGAAATAACACTTTTCCATAAACAAGCTCTAAATCATGTTTGATGCACTCTGAAAATGATTTTTTTTCAGTACTGTTAAAACTGGATGATAGGAACACTGGACAGTTTTCAGCAAGTTGCAACATTGAAATACAGAAATAAACACTTTTCCAAAAACAAGCTCGAAATCATGTTGAAATACAGAAATAAACACTTTTCCAAAAACAAGCTCTAAATGATGTTGAAATACAGAAATAAACACTTTTCCAAAAACAAGCTCAAATCATGTTGAAATACAGAAATAAACACTTTTCCATAAACAAGCTCTAAATCATGTTTGATGCACTCTGAAAGTCAATTTTTTTTCCAGTACTTTTAAAACTGGATGATAGGAACACTGTGGACAGTTTTCAGCAAGTTGCAATATTGAAATACAGAAATAAACACATTTCCAAAAACAAGCTCAAAATCATGTTGAAATACAGAAATAAACACTTTAAAAAAAATAAGCTCTAAATCATGTTTGATGCACTGTGTAAGTGATTTTTTTTCTTCAGTACTGTTAAAACTGGATGATAGGAACACTGTGGACAGTTTTCAGCAAGTTGCAATATTGAAATACAGAAATAAACACTTTTCCAAAAACACTTTTCCAAAAACAAGCTCCAAATCATGTTGAAATACAGAAATAAACACTTTTTCAAAAACAAGCTCTAAATCATGTTGAAATACAGAAATAAACACTTTTCCAAAAACAAGCTCTAAATCATGTTTGATGCACTATGTAAGTGATTTTTTTTCAGTATTGTTAAAACTGGATGATAGGAACACTGTGGACAGTTTTCAGCAAGATGCAACATTGAAATACAGAAATAAACACTTTTCCAAAAACAAGCTCTAAATCATGTTGAAATACAGAAATAAACACTTTTCCAAAAAAACAAGCTCCAAATCATGTTGAAATATGGAAATAAAAACTTTTCCAAAAACAAGCTCTAAATCATGTTGAAATACAGAAATAAACACTTTTCCAAAAACAAGCTCCAAATCATGTTGAAATACAGAAATAAACACTTTTCCAAAAACAAGCTCCAAATCATGTTGAAATATAGAAATAAACACTTTTCCAAAAACAAGCTCTAAATCAAGTTGAAATACAGAAATAAACACTTTTCCAAAAAAAAAAGTTCCAAATCATGTAGAAATACAGAAATAAACACTTTTCCAAAAACAAGCTCTAAATCATGTTAAAATACAGAAATAAACACTTTTCCAAAAACAAGCTCTAAATCATGTTGAAATACAGAAATAAACACTTTTCCAAAAACAAGCTCTAAATCATGTTTGATGCACTATGTAAGTGATTTTTTTTCAGTATTGTTAAAACTGGATGATAGGAACACTGTGGACAGTTTTCAGCAAGTTGCAACATTGAAATACAGAAATAAACACTTTTCCAAAAACAAGCTCTAAATCATGTTGAAATACAGAAATAAACACTTTTCCAAAAAAACAAGCTCCAAATCATGTTGAAATACAGAAATAAACACTTTTCCAAAAACAAGCTCTAAATCATGTTGAAATACAGAAATAAACACTTTTCCATAAACAAGCTCTAAATCATGTTTGATGCACTCTGAAATTTTTTTTTTTTTCGGGACTGTTAAAACTGGATGATAGGAACACTGTGGACAGTTTTCAGCAAGTTGCAACATTGAAATACAGAAATAAACACTTCTCCAAAATCAAGCTCCAAATCATGTTGAAATACAGAAATAAACACTTTTCCAAAAACAAGCTCCAAATCATGTTGAAATACAGAAATAAACATTTTTCCAAAAACAAGCTCCAAATTATGTTGAAATACAGAAATAAACACTTTTCCATAAACAAGCTCTAAATCATGTTTGATGCACTTTGAAAGTGAATTGTTTTTCAGTACTGTTAAAACTGGATGATAGGACCACTGTGGACAGTTTTCAGCAAGTTGCAAGATTGAAATACAGAAATAAACACTTCTCCAAAATCAAGCTCCAAATCATGTTGAAATACAGAAATAAACACTTTTCCAAAAACAAGCTCAAAATCATGTTGAAATACAGAAATAAACACTTTTCCAAAAACAAGATCCAAATCATCTTGAAATACAGAAATAAACACTTTTCCATGAACTAGCTCTAAATCATGTTTGATGCACTCTGAAAATGATTTTTTTTCCACTAATGTTAAAACTGGATGATAGGAACACTGTGGACAGTTTTCAGCAAGTTGCAACATTGAAATACAGAATTAAACACTTCTCCAAAATTAAGCTCTAAATCATGTTGAAATACAGAAATGAACACTTTTCCAAAAACATGCTCGAAATCATGTTGAAATGCTGAAATAATCACTTTTCCAAAAACAAGCTCCAAATCATGTTGAAATACAGAAATAAACACTTTTCCAAAAACAAGCTCAAATCATGTTGAAATACAGAAATAAACACTTTTCCAAAAACAAGCTCTAAATCATGTTTGATGCACTCTGAAAGTGATTTTTTTTCCAGTACTGTTAAAACTGGATGATAGGAACACTGTGGACAGTTTTCAGCAAGTTGCAAAATTGAAATACAGAAATAAACACTTTTCCAAAAACAAGCTCTAAATCATGTTGAAATACAGAAATAAACACTTTTCCAAAAACAAGCTCCAAATCATGTTGAAATACAGAAATAAACACTTTTCCAAACACAAGCTCTAAATCATGTTGAAATACAGAAATAAACACTTTTCCAAAAATAAGCTCAAAATCATGTTGAAATACAGAAATAAACACTTTTCCAAAAACAAGCTCCAAATCATGTTGAAATACAGAAATAAACACTTTTCCAAAAACAAGCTCCAAATCATGTTGAAATATAGAAATAAACACTTTTCCAAAAACAAGCTCCAAATCATGTTGAAATACAGAAATAAACACTTTTCCATAAACAAGCTCTAAATCATGTTTGATGCACTCTGAAAGTCAATTATTTTCCAGTACTGTTAAAACTGGATGATAGGAACACTATGGAAAGTTTTCAGCAAGTTGCAACATTGAAATACAGAAATAAACACTTTTCCAAAAACAAGCTCGAAATCATGTTGAAATACAGAAATAAACACTTTTCCAAAAACAAGCTCTAAATGATGTTGAAATACAGAAATAAACACTTTTCCAAAAACAAGCTCAAATCATGTTGAAATACAGAAATAAACACTTTTCCATAAACAAGCTCTAAATCGTGTTTGATGCACTCTGAAAGTCAATTTTTTTTCCAGTACTTTTAAAACTGGATGATAGGAACACTGTGGACAGTTTTCAGCAAGTTGCAATATTGAAATACAGAAATAAACACATTTCCAAAAACAAGCTCCAAATCATGTTGAAATACAGAAATAAACACTTTTCCATAAACAAGCTCTAAATCATGTTTGATGCACTCTGAAAATGATTTTTTTTCAGTAATGTTAAAACTGGATGATAGGAACACTTTGGACAGTTTTCAGCAAGTTGCAACATTGAAATACAGAAATAAACACTTTTCCAAAAACAAGCTCAAATCATGTTGAAATACAGAAATAAACACTTTTCCAAAAACAAGCTCTAAATCATGTTTGATGCACTCTGAAAGTGATTTTTTTTCCAGTACTGTTAAAACTGGATGATAGGAACACTGTGGACAGTTTTCAGCAAGTTGCAAAATTGAAATACAGAAATAAACACTTTTCCAAAAACAAGCTCTAAATCATGTTGAAATACAGAAATAAACACTTTTCCAAACACAAGCTCTAAATCATGTTGAAATACAGAAATAAACACTTTTCCAAAAATAAGCTCAAAATCATGTTGAAATACAGAAATAAACACTTTTCCAAAAACAAGCTCCAAATCATGTTGAAATACAGAAATAAACACTTTTCCAAAAACAAGCTCCAAATCATGTTGAAATATAGAAATAAACACTTTTCCAAAAACAAGCTCCAAATCATGTTGAAATACAGAAATAAACACTTTTCCATAAACAAGCTCTAAATCATGTTTGATGCACTCTGAAAGTCAATTATTTTCCAGTACTGTTAAAACTGGATGATAGGAACACTGTGGACAGTTTTCAGCAAGTTGCAACATTGAAATACAGAAATAAACACTTTTCCAAAAACAAGCTCGAAATCATGTTGAAATACAGAAATAAACACTTTTCCAAAAACAAGCTCTAAATGATGTTGAAATACAGAAATAAACACTTTTCCAAAAACAAGCTCAAATCATGTTGAAATACAGAAATAAACACTTTTCCATAAACAAGCTCTAAATCATGTTGAAATACAGAAATAAACACTTTTCCAAAAACAAGCTCCAAATCATGTTGAAATACAGAAATAAACACTTTTCCAAACACAAGCTCTAAATCATGTTGAAATACAGAAATAAACACTTTTCCAAAAATAAGCTCAAAATCATGTTGAAATACAGAAATAAACACTTTTCCAAAAACAAGCTCCAAATCATGTTGAAATACAGAAATAAACACATTTCCAAAAACAAGCTCCAAATCATGTTGAAATATAGAAATAAACACTTTTCCAAAAACAAGCTCTAAATCATGTTGAAATACAGAAATAAACACTTTTCCAAAAACAAGCTCTAAATCATGTTGAAATACAGAAATAAACACTTTTCCAAAAACAAGCTCCAAATCATGTTGAAATACAGAAATAAACACTTTTCCAAACACAAGCTCTAAATCATGTTGAAATACAGAAATAAACACTTTTCCAAAAATAAGCTCAAAATCATGTTGAAATACAGAAATAAACACTTTTCCAAAAACAAGCTCCAAATCATGTTGAAATACAGAAATAAACACTTTTCCAAAAACAAGCTCCAAATCATGTTGAAATATAGAAATAAACACTTTTCCAAAAACAAGCTCCAAATCATGTTGAAATACAGAAATAAACACTTTTCCATAAACAAGCTCTAAATCATGTTTGATGCACTCTGAAAGTCAATTATTTTCCAGTACTGTTAAAACTGGATGATAGGAACACTGTGGACAGTTTTCAGCAAGTTGCAACATTGAAATACAGAAATAAACACTTTTCCAAAAACAAGCTCGAAATCATGTTGAAATACAGAAATAAACACTTTTCCAAAAACAAGCTCTAAATGATGTTGAAATACAGAAATAAACACTTTTCCAAAAACAAGCTCAAATCATGTTGAAATACAGAAATAAACACTTTTCCATAAACAAGCTCTAAATCATGTTTGATGCACTCTGAAAATGATTTTTTTTCAGTAATGTTAAAACTGGATGATAGGAACACTGTGGACAGTTTTCATCAAGTTGCAATATTGAAATACAGAAATAAACACATTTCCAAAAACAAGCTCCAAATCATGTTGAAATACAGAAATAAACACTTTTCCATAAACAAGCTCTAAATCATGTTTGATGCACTCTGAAAATGATTTTTTTTCAGTAATGTTAAAACTGGATGATAGGAACACTTTGGACAGTTTTCAGCAAGTTGCAACATTGAAATACAGAAATAAACACTTTTCCAAAAACAAGCTCCAAATCATGTTGAAATACAGAAATAAACACTTTTCCATAAACAAGCTCTAAATCATGTTTGATGCTCTCTGAAAGTGATTTTTTTCCCCAGTACTGTTAAAACTGGATGATATGAACACTGTGGACAGTTTTCAGCAAGTTGCAAGATTGAAATACAGAAATAAACACTTTTCCAAAAACAAGCTCAAATCATGTTGAAATACAGAAATAACCACTTTTCCAAAAACAAGCTCCAAATCATGTTGAGATACAGAAATAACACTTTTCCATAAACAAGCTCTAAATCATGTTGAAATACAGAAATAAACACTTTTCCAAAAACAAGCTCCAAATCATGTTGAAATACAGAAATAAACACTTTTCCAAACACAAGCTCTAAATCATGTTGAAATACAGAAATAAACACTTTTCCAAAAATAAGCTCAAAATCATGTTGAAATACAGAAATAAACACTTTTCCAAAAACAAGCTCCAAATCATGTTGAAATACAGAAATAAACACTTTTCCAAAAACAAGCTCCAAATCATGTTGAAATATAGAAATAAACACTTTTCCAAAAACAAGCTCCAAATCATGTTGAAATACAGAAATAAACACTTTTCCAAAAACAAGCTCTAAATCATGTTTGATGCACTCTGAAAGTGATTTGTTTTCCAGTACTGTTAAAACTGGATGATAGGAACACTTTGGACAGTTTTCAGCAAGTTGCAAAATTGAAATACAGAAATAAACACTTTTCCAAAAACAAGCTCTAAATCATGTTGAAATAAAGAAATAAACACTTTTCCAAAAACAAGCTCCAAATCATGTTGAAATACAGAAATAAACACTTTTCCAAACACAAGCTCTAAATCATGTTGAAATACAGAAATAAACACTTTTACAAAAATAAGCTCAAAATCATGTTGAAATACAGAAATAAACACTTTTCCAAAAACAAGCTCCAAATCATGTTGAAATACTGAAATCAACACTTTTCCAAAAACAAGCTCCAAATCATGTTGAAATATAGAAATAAACACTTTTCCAAAAACAAGCTCCAAATCATGTTGAAATACAGAAATAAACACTTTTCCATAAACAAGCTCTAAATCATGTTTGATGCACTCTGAAAGTCAATTATTTTCCAGTACTGTTAAAACTGGATGATAGGAACACTGTGGACAGTTTTCAGCAAGTTGCAACATTGAAATACAGAAATAAACACTTTTCCAAAAACAAGCTCGAAATCATGTTGAAATACAGAAATAAACACTTTTCCAAAAACAAGCTCTAAATGATGTTGAAATACAGAAATAAACACTTTTCCAAAAACAAGCTCAAATCATGTTGAAATACAGAAATAAACACTTTTCCATAAACAAGCTCTAAATCATGTTTGATGCACTCTGAAAGTCAATTTTTTTTCCAGTACTTTTAAAACTGGATGATAGGAACACTGTGGACAGTTTTTAGCAAGTTGCAACATTGAAATACAGAAATAAACACTTTTCCAAAAACAAGCTCCAAATCATGTTGAAATACAGAAATAAACACTTTTCCATAAACAAGCTCTAAATCATGTTTGATGCTCTCTGAAAGTGATTTTTTTCCCCAGTACTGTTAAAACTGGATGATATGAACACTGTGGACAGTTTTCAGCAAGTTGCAAGATTGAAATACAGAAATAAACACTTTTCCAAAAACAAGCTCAAATCATGTTGAAATACAGAAATAACCACTTTTCCAAAAACAAGCTTCAAATCATGTTGAGATACAGAAATAACACTTTTCCATAAACAAGCTCTAAATCATGTTTGATGCACTCTGAAAGGGATTTTTTTCACCAGTACTGTTAAAACTGGATGATAGGAACACTGTTGACAGTTTTCAGCAAGTTGCAACATTGAAATACAGAAATAAACACTTTTCCAAAAACATCCTCGAAATCATGTTGAAGTACTGAAATAATCACTTTTCCAAAAACAAGCTCCAAATCATGTTGAAATACAGAAATATTTTTTTTTCCATAAACAAGCTCTAAATCATGTTTGATGCACTCTGAAAATGATTTTTTTTCAGTACTGTTAAAACTGGATGATAGGAACACTGGACAGTTTTCAGCAAGTTGCAACATTGAAATACAGAAATAAACACTTTTCCAAAAACAAGCTCGAAATCATGTTGAAATACAGAAATAAACACTTTTCCAAAAACAAGCTCTAAATGATGTTGAAATACAGAAATAAACACTTTTCCAAAAACAAGCTCAAATCATGTTGAAATACAGAAATAAACACTTTTCCATAAACAAGCTCTAAATCATGTTTGATGCACTCTGAAAGTCAATTTTTTTTCCAGTACTTTTAAAACTGGATGATAGGAACACTGTGGACAGTTTTCAGCAAGTTGCAATATTGAAATACAGAAATAAACACATTTCCAAAAACAAGCTCCAAATCATGTTGAAATACAGAAATAAACACTTTTCCATAAACAAGCTCTAAATCATGTTTGATGCACTCTGAAAATGATTTTTTTTCAGTAATGTTAAAACTGGATGATAGGAACACTGTGGACAGTTTTCAGCAAGTTGCAACATTGAAATACAGAAATAAACACTTTTCCAAAAACAAGCTCCAAATCATGTTGAAATACAGAAATAAACACTTTTCCATAAACAAGCTCTAAATCATGTTTGATGCTCTCTGAAAGTGATTTTTTTCCCCAGTACTGTTAAAACTGGATGATAGGAACACTGTGGACAGTTTTCATTAAGTTGCAACATTGAAATACAGAAATAAACACTTTTCCAAAAGCAAGCTCCAAATCATGTTGAAATACAGAAATAACCACTTTCCAAAAACAAGCTCCAAATCATGTTGAGATACAGAAATAACACTTTTCCATAAACAAGCTCTAAATCATGTTTGATGCACTCTGAAAGTCAATTTTTTTTCCAGTACTTTTAAAACTGGATGATAGGAACACTGTGGACAGTTTTTAGCAAGTTGCAACATTGAAATACAGAAATAAACACTTTTCCAAAAACAAGCTCCAAATCATGTTGAAATACAGAAATAAACACTTTTCCATAAACAAGCTCTAAATCATGTTTGATGCTCTCTGAAAGTGATTTTTTTCCCCAGTACTGTTAAAACTGGATGATATGAACACTGTGGACAGTTTTCAGCAAGTTGCAAGATTGAAATACAGAAATAAACACTTTTCCAAAAACAAGCTCAAATCATGTTGAAATACAGAAATAACCACTTTTCCAAAAACAAGCTTCAAATCATGTTGAGATACAGAAATAACACTTTTCCATAAACAAGCTCTAAATCATGTTTGATGCACTCTGAAAGGGATTTTTTTCACCAGTACTGTTAAAACTGGATGATAGGAACACTGTTGACAGTTTTCAGCAAGTTGCAACATTGAAATACAGAAATAAACACTTTTCCAAAAACATCCTCGAAATCATGTTGAAGTACTGAAATAATCACTTTTCCAAAAACAAGCTCCAAATCATGTTGAAATACAGAAATATTTTTTTTTCCATAAACAAGCTCTAAATCATGTTTGATGCACTCTGAAAATGATTTTTTTTCAGTACTGTTAAAACTGGATGATAGGAACACTGGACAGTTTTCAGCAAGTTGCAACATTGAAATACAGAAATAAACACTTTTCCAAAAACAAGCTCGAAATCATGTTGAAATACAGAAATAAACACTTTTCCAAAAACAAGCTCTAAATGATGTTGAAATACAGAAATAAACACTTTTCCAAAAACAAGCTCAAATCATGTTGAAATACAGAAATAAACACTTTTCCATAAACAAGCTCTAAATCATGTTTGATGCACTCTGAAAGTCAATTTTTTTCCAGTACTTTTAAAACTGGATGATAGGAACACTGTGGACAGTTTTCAGCAAGTTGCAATATTGAAATACAGAAATAAACACATTTCCAAAAACAAGCTCCAAATCATGTTGAAATACAGAAATAAACACTTTTCCATAAACAAGCTCTAAATCATGTTTGATGCACTCTGAAAATGATTTTTTTTCAGTAATGTTAAAACTGGATGATAGGAACACTGTGGACAGTTTTCAGCAAGTTGCAACATTGAAATACAGAAATAAACACTTTTCCAAAAACAAGCTCCAAATCATGTTGAAATACAGAAATAAACACTTTTCCATAAACAAGCTCTAAATCATGTTTGATGCTCTCTGAAAGTGATTTTTTTCCCCAGTACTGTTAAAACTGGATGATAGGAACACTGTGGACAGTTTTCATTAAGTTGCAACATTGAAATACAGAAATAAACACTTTTCCAAAAGCAAGCTCCAAATCATGTTGAAATACAGAAATAACCACTTTCCAAAAACAAGCTCCAAATCATGTTGAGATACAGAAATAACACTTTTCCATAAACAAGCTCTAAATCATGTTTGATGCACTCTGAAAATGATTTTTTTTCAGTACTGTTAAAACTGGATGATAGGAACACTGGACAGTTTTCAGCAAGTTGCAACATTGAAATACAGAAATAAACACTTTTCCAAAAACAAGCTCGAAATCATGTTGAAATACAGAAATAAACACTTTTCCAAAAACAAGCTCTAAATCATGTTGAAATACAGAAATAAACACTTTTCCAAAAACAAGCTCAAATCATGTTGAAATACAGAAATAAACACTTTTCCATAAACAAGCTCTAAATCATGTTTGATGCACTCTGAAAGTCAATTTTTTTTCCAGTACTTTTAAAACTGGATGATAGGAACACTGTGGACAGTTTTCAGCAAGTTGCAATATTGAAATACAGAAATAAACACATTTCCAAAAACAAGCTCAAAATCATGTTGAAATACAGAAATAAACACTTTTCCAAAAAAACAAGCTCCAAATCATGTTGAAATATGGAAATAAAAACTTTTCCAAAAACAAGCTCTAAATCATGTTGAAATACAGAAATAAACACTTTTCCAAAAACAAGCTCCAAATCATGTTGAAATACAGAAAGAAACACTTTTCCAAACACAAGCTCTAAATCATGTTGAAATACAGAAATAAACACTTTTCCAAAAATAAGCTCAAAATCATGTTGAAATACAGAAATAAACACTTTTCCAAAAACAAGCTCCAAATCATGTTGAAATACAGAAATAAACACTTTTCCAAAAACAAGCTCCAAATCATGTTGAAATATAGAAATAAACACTTTTCCAAAAACAAGCTCCAAATCATGTTGAAATACAGAAATAAACACTTTTCCAAAAACAAGCTCTAAATCATGTTTGATGCACTCTGAAAGTGATTTGTTTTCCAGTACTGTTAAAACTGGATGATAGGAACACTTTGGACAGTTTTCAGCAAGTTGCAAAATTGAAATACAGAAATAAACACTTTTCCAAAAACAAGCTCTAAATCATGTTGAAATAAAGAAATAAACACTTTTCCAAAAACAAGCTCCAAATCATGTTGAAATACAGAAATAAACACTTTTCCAAACACAAGCTCTAAATCATGTTGAAATACAGAAATAAACACTTTTACAAAAATAAGCTCAAAATCATGTTGAAATACAGAAATAAACACTTTTCCAAAAACAAGCTCCAAATCATGTTGAAATACAGAAATAAACACTTTTCCAAAAACAAGCTCCAAATCATGTTGAAATATAGAAATAAACACTTTTCCAAAAACAAGCTCCAAATCATGTTGAAATACAGAAATAAACACTTTTCCATAAACAAGCTCTAAATCATGTTTGATGCACTCTGAAAGTCAATTATTTTCCAGTACTGTTAAAACTGGATGATAGGAACACTGTGGACAGTTTTCAGCAAGTTGCAACATTGAAATACAGAAATAAACACTTTTCCAAAAACAAGCTCGAAATCATGTTGAAATACAGAAATAAACACTTTTCCAAAAACAAGCTCTAAATGATGTTGAAATACAGAAATAAACACTTTTCCAAAAACAAGCTCAAATCATGTTGAAATACAGAAATAAACACTTTTCCATAAACAAGCTCTAAATCATGTTTGATGCACTCTGAAAGTCAATTTTTTTTCCAGTACTTTTAAAACTGGATGATAGGAACACTGTGGACAGTTTTTAGCAAGTTGCAACATTGAAATACAGAAATAAACACTTTTCCAAAAACAAGCTCCAAATCATGTTGAAATACAGAAATAAACACTTTTCCATAAACAAGCTCTAAATCATGTTTGATGCTCTCTGAAAGTGATTTTTTTCCCCAGTACTGTTAAAACTGGATGATATGAACACTGTGGACAGTTTTCAGCAAGTTGCAAGATTGAAATACAGAAATAAACACTTTTCCAAAAACAAGCTCAAATCATGTTGAAATACAGAAATAACCACTTTTCCAAAAACAAGCTTCAAATCATGTTGAGATACAGAAATAACACTTTTCCATAAACAAGCTCTAAATCATGTTTGATGCACTCTGAAAGTGATTTTTTTCACCAGTACTGTTAAAACTGGATGATAGGAACACTGTTGACAGTTTTCAGCAAGTTGCAACATTGAAATACAGAAATAAACACTTTTCCAAAAACATCCTCGAAATCATGTTGAAGTACTGAAATAATCACTTTTCCAAAAACAAGCTCCAAATCATGTTGAAATACAGAAATATTTTTTTTTCCATAAACAAGCTCTAAATTATGTTTGATGCACTCTGAAAGTGATTTTTTTTCCAGTACTGTTAAAACTGGATGATAGGAACACTGTGGACAGTTTTCATTAAGTTGCAACATTGAAATACAGAAATAAACACTTTTCCAAAAGCAAGCTCCAAATCATGTTGAAATACAGAAATAACCACTTTTCCAAAAACAAGCTCCAAATCATGTTGAGATGCAGAAATAACACTTTTCCATAAACAAGCTCTAAATCATGTTTGATGCACTCTGAAAATGATTTTTTTTCAGTACTGTTAAAACTGGATGATAGGAACACTGGACAGTTTTCAGCAAGTTGCAACATTGAAATACAGAAATAAACACTTTTCCAAAAACAAGCTCGAAATCATGTTGAAATACAGAAATAAACACTTTTCCAAAAACAAGCTCTAAATGATGTTGAAATACAGAAATAAACACTTTTCCAAAAACAAGCTCAAATCATGTTGAAATACAGAAATAAACACTTTTCCATAAACAAGCTCTAAATCATGTTTGATGCACTCTGAAAGTCAATTTTTTTTCCAGTACTTTTAAAACTGGATGATAGGAACACTGTGGACAGTTTTCAGCAAGTTGCAATATTGAAATACAGAAATAAACACATTTCCAAAAACAAGCTCCAAATCATGTTGAAATACAGAAATAAACACTTTTCCATAAACAAGCTCTAAATCATGTTTGATGCACTCTGAAAATGATTTTTTTTCAGTAATGTTAAAACTGGATGATAGGAACACTGTGGACAGTTTTCAGCAAGTTGCAACATTGAAATACAGAAATAAACACTTTTCCAAAAACAAGCTCCAAATCATGTTGAAATACAGAAATAAACACTTTTCCATAAACAAGCTCTAAATCATGTTTGATGCTCTCTGAAAGTGATTTTTTTCCCCAGTACTGTTAAAACTGGATGATAGGAACACTGTGGACAGTTTTCATTAAGTTGCAACATTGAAATACAGAAATAAACACTTTTCCAAAAGCAAGCTCCAAATCATGTTGAAATACAGAAATAACCACTTTCCAAAAACAAGCTCCAAATCATGTTGAGATACAGAAATAACACTTTTCCATAAACAAGCTCTAAATCATGTTTGATGCACTCTGAAAATGATTTTTTTTCAGTACTGTTAAAACTGGATGATAGGAACACTGGACAGTTTTCAGCAAGTTGCAACATTGAAATACAGAAATAAACACTTTTCCAAAAACAAGCTCGAAATCATGTTGAAATACAGAAATAAACACTTTTCCAAAAACAAGCTCTAAATCATGTTGAAATACAGAAATAAACACTTTTCCAAAAACAAGCTCAAATCATGTTGAAATACAGAAATAAACACTTTTCCATAAACAAGCTCTAAATCATGTTTGATGCACTCTGAAAGTCAATTTTTTTTCCAGTACTTTTAAAACTGGATGATAGGAACACTGTGGACAGTTTTCAGCAAGTTGCAATATTGAAATACAGAAATAAACACATTTCCAAAAACAAGCTCAAAATCATGTTGAAATACAGAAATAAACACTTTAAAAAAAATAAGCTCTAAATCATGTTTGATGCACTGTGTAAGTGATTTTTTTTCTTCAGTACTGTTAAAACTGGATGATAGGAACACTGTGGACAGTTTTCAGCAAGTTGCAATATTGAAATACAGAAATAAACACTTTTCCAAAAACACTTTTCCAAAAACAAGCTCCAAATCATGTTGAAATACAGAAATAAACACTTTTTCAAAAACAAGCTCTAAATCATGTTGAAATACAGAAATAAACACTTTTCCAAAAACAAGCTCTAAATCATGTTTGATGCACTATGTAAGTGATTTTTTTTCAGTATTGTTAAAACTGGATGATAGGAACACTGTGGACAGTTTTCAGCAAGATGCAACATTGAAATACAGAAATAAACACTTTTCCAAAAACAAGCTCTAAATCATGTTGAAATACAGAAATAAACACTTTTCCAAAAAAACAAGCTCCAAATCATGTTGAAATATGGAAATAAAAACTTTTCCAAAAACAAGCTCTAAATCATGTTGAAATACAGAAATAAACACTTTTCCAAAAACAAGCTCCAAATCATGTTGAAATACAGAAATAAACACTTTTCCAAAAACAAGCTCCAAATCATGTTGAAATATAGAAATAAACACTTTTCCAAAAACAAGCTCTAAATCAAGTTGAAATACAGAAATAAACACTTTTCCAAAAAAACAAGTTCCAAATCATGTAGAAATACAGAAATAAACACTTTTCCAAAAACAAGCTCTAAATCATGTTAAAATACAGAAATAAACACTTTTCCAAAAACAAGCTCTAAATCATGTTGAAATACAGAAATAAACACTTTTCCAAAAACAAGCTCTAAATCATGTTTGATGCACTATGTAAGTGATTTTTTTTCAGTATTGTTAAAACTGGATGATAGGAACACTGTGGACAGTTTTCAGCAAGTTGCAACATTGAAATACAGAAATAAACACTTTTCCAAAAACAAGCTCTAAATCATGTTGAAATACAGAAATAAACACTTTTCCAAAAAAACAAGCTCCAAATCATGTTGTGAAATACAGAAATAAACACTTTTCCAAAAACAAGCTCTAAATCATGTTGAAATACAGAAATAAACACTTTTCCATAAACAAGCTCTAAATCATGTTTGATGCACTCTGAAATTTTTTTTTTTTTCGGGACTGTTAAAACTGGATGATAGGAACACTGTGGACAGTTTTCAGCAAGTTGCAACATTGAAATACAGAAATAAACACTTCTCCAAAATCAAGCTCCAAATCATGTTGAAATACAGAAATAAACACTTTTCCAAAAACAAGCTCCAAATCATGTTGAAATACAGAAATAAACATTTTTCCAAAAACAAGCTCCAAATTATGTTGAAATACAGAAATAAACACTTTTCCATAAACAAGCTCTAAATCATGTTTGATGCACTTTGAAAGTGAATTGTTTTTCAGTACTGTTAAAACTGGATGATAGGACCACTGTGGACAGTTTTCAGCAAGTTGCAAGATTGAAATACAGAAATAAACACTTCTCCAAAATCAAGCTCCAAATCATGTTGAAATACAGAAATAAACACTTTTCCAAAAACAAGCTCAAAATCATGTTGAAATACAGAAATAAACACTTTTCCAAAAACAAGATCCAAATCATCTTGAAATACAGAAATAAACACTTTTCCATGAACTAGCTCTAAATCATGTTTGATGCACTCTGAAAATGATTTTTTTTCCACTAATGTTAAAACTGGATGATAGGAACACTGTGGACAGTTTTCAGCAAGTTGCAACATTGAAATACAGAATTAAACACTTCTCCAAAATTAAGCTCTAAATCATGTTGAAATACAGAAATGAACACTTTTCCAAAAACATGCTCGAAATCATGTTGAAATGCTGAAATAATCACTTTTCCAAAAACAAGCTCCAAATCATGTTGAAATACAGAAATAAACACTTTTCCAAAAACAAGCTCAAATCATGTTGAAATACAGAAATAAACACTTTTCCAAAAACAAGCTCTAAATCATGTTTGATGCACTCTGAAAGTGATTTTTTTTCCAGTACTGTTAAAACTGGATGATAGGAACACTGTGGACAGTTTTCAGCAAGTTGCAAAATTGAAATACAGAAATAAACACTTTTCCAAAAACAAGCTCTAAATCATGTTGAAATACAGAAATAAACACTTTTCCAAAAACAAGCTCCAAATCATGTTGAAATACAGAAATAAACACTTTTCCAAAAACAAGCTCTAAATCATGTTGAAATACAGAAATAAACACTTTTCCAAAAACAAGCTCCAAATCATGTTGAAATACAGAAATAAACACTTTTCCAAAAACAAGCTCCAAATCATGTTGAAATATAGAAATAAACACTTTTCCAAAAACAAGCTCCAAATCATGTTGAAATACAGAAATAAACACTTTTCCATAAACAAGCTCTAAATCATGTTTGATGCACTCTGAAAGTCAATTATTTTCCAGTACTGTTAAAACTGGATGATAGGAACACTGTGGACAGTTTTCAGCAAGTTGCAAAATTGAAATACAGAAATAAACACTTTTCCAAAAACAAGCTCTAAATCATGTTGAAATACAGAAATAAACACTTTTCCAAAAACAAGCTCCAAATCATGTTGAAATACAGAAATAAACACTTTTCCAAAAACAAGCTCCAAATCATGTTGAAATACAGAAATAAACACTTTTCCAAAAACAAGCTCCAAATCATGTTGAAATACAGAAATAAACACTTTTCCAAAAACAAGCTCCAAATCATGTTGAAATATAGAAATAAACACTTTTCCAAAAACAAGCTCCAAATCATGTTGAAATACAGAAATAAACACTTTTCCATAAACAAGCTCTAAATCATGTTTGATGCACTCTGAAAGTCAATTATTTTCCAGTACTGTTAAAACTGGATGATAGGAACACTGTGGACAGTTTTCAGCAAGTTGCAACATTGAAATACAGAAATAAACACTTTTCCAAAAACAAGCTCGAAATCATGTTGAAATACAGAAATAAACACTTTTCCAAAAACAAGCTCTAAATGATGTTGAAATACAGAAATAAACACTTTTCCAAAAACAAGCTCAAATCATGTTGAAATACAGAAATAAACACTTTTCCATAAACAAGCTCTAAATCGTGTTTGATGCACTCTGAAAGTCAATTTTTTTTCCAGTACTTTTAAAACTGGATGATAGGAACACTGTGGACAGTTTTCAGCAAGTTGCAATATTGAAATACAGAAATAAACACATTTCCAAAAACAAGCTCCAAATCATGTTGAAATACAGAAATAAACACTTTTCCATAAACAAGCTCTAAATCATGTTTGATGCACTCTGAAAATGATTTTTTTTCAGTAATGTTAAAACTGGATGATAGGAACACTTTGGACAGTTTTCAGCAAGTTGCAACATTGAAATACAGAAATAAACACTTTTCCAAAAACAAGCTCAAATCATGTTGAAATACAGAAATAAACACTTTTCCAAAAACAAGCTCTAAATCATGTTTGATGCACTCTGAAAGTGATTTTTTTTCCAGTACTGTTAAAACTGGATGATAGGAACACTGTGGACAGTTTTCAGCAAGTTGCAAAATTGAAATACAGAAATAAACACTTTTCCAAAAACAAGCTCTAAATCATGTTGAAATACAGAAATAAACACTTTTCCAAAAACAAGCTCCAAATCATGTTGAAATACAGAAATAAACACTTTTCCAAACACAAGCTCTAAATCATGTTGAAATACAGAAATAAACACTTTTCCAAAAATAAGCTCAAAATCATGTTGAAATACAGAAATAAACACTTTTCCAAAAACAAGCTCCAAATCATGTTGAAATACAGAAATAAACACTTTTCCAAAAACAAGCTCCAAATCATGTTGAAATATAGAAATAAACACTTTTCCAAAAACAAGCTCCAAATCATGTTGAAATACAGAAATAAACACTTTTCCATAAACAAGCTCTAAATCATGTTTGATGCACTCTGAAAGTCAATTATTTTCCAGTACTGTTAAAACTGGATGATAGGAACACTGTGGACAGTTTTCAGCAAGTTGCAACATTGAAATACAGAAATAAACACTTTTCCAAAAACAAGCTCGAAATCATGTTGAAATACAGAAATAAACACTTTTCCAAAAACAAGCTCTAAATGATGTTGAAATACAGAAATAAACACTTTTCCAAAAACAAGCTCAAATCATGTTGAAATACAGAAATAAACACTTTTCCATAAACAAGCTCTAAATCATGTTGAAATACAGAAATAAACACTTTTCCAAAAACAAGCTCCAAATCATGTTGAAATACAGAAATAAACACTTTTCCAAACACAAGCTCTAAATCATGTTGAAATACAGAAATAAACACTTTTCCAAAAATAAGCTCAAAATCATGTTGAAATACAGAAATAAACACTTTTCCAAAAACAAGCTCCAAATCATGTTGAAATACAGAAATAAACACTTTTCCAAAAACAAGCTCCAAATCATGTTGAAATATAGAAATAAACACTTTTCCAAAAACAAGCTCTAAATCATGTTGAAATACAGAAATAAACACTTTTCCAAAAACAAGCTCTAAATCATGTTGAAATACAGAAATAAACACTTTTCCAAAAACAAGCTCCAAATCATGTTGAAATACAGAAATAAACACTTTTCCAAACACAAGCTCTAAATCATGTTGAAATACAGAAATAAACACTTTTCCAAAAATAAGCTCAAAATCATGTTGAAATACAGAAATAAACACTTTTCCAAAAACAAGCTCCAAATCATGTTGAAATACAGAAATAAACACTTTTCCAAAAACAAGCTCCAAATCATGTTGAAATATAGAAATAAACACTTTTCCAAAAACAAGCTCCAAATCATGTTGAAATACAGAAATAAACACTTTTCCATAAACAAGCTCTAAATCATGTTTGATGCACTCTGAAAGTCAATTATTTTCCAGTACTGTTAAAACTGGATGATAGGAACACTGTGGACAGTTTTCAGCAAGTTGCAACATTGAAATACAGAAATAAACACTTTTCCAAAAACAAGCTCGAAATCATGTTGAAATACAGAAATAAACACTTTTCCAAAAACAAGCTCTAAATGATGTTGAAATACAGAAATAAACACTTTTCCAAAAACAAGCTCAAATCATGTTGAAATACAGAAATAAACACTTTTCCATAAACAAGCTCTAAATCATGTTTGATGCACTCTGAAAATGATTTTTTTCCACTAATGTTAAAACTGGATGATAGGAACACTGTGGACAGTTTTCAGCAAGTTGCAACATTGAAATACAGAATTAAACACTTCTCCAAAATTAAGCTCTAAATCATGTTGAAATACAGAAATGAACACTTTTCCAAAAACATGCTCGAAATCATGTTGAAATGCTGAAATAATCACTTTTCCAAAAACAAGCTCCAAATCATGTTGAAATACAGAAATAAACACTTTTCCAAAAACAAGCTCCAAATCATGTTGAAATACAGAAATAAACACTTTTCCATAAACAAGCTCTAAATCATGTTTGATGCACTCTGAAAGTGATTTTTTTTCCAGTACTGTTAAAACTGGATGATAGGAACACTGTGGACAGTTTTCAGCAAGTTGCAAAATTGAAATACAGAAATAAACACTTTTCCAAAAACAAGCTCTAAATCATGTTGAAATACAGAAATAAACACTTTTCCAAAAACAAGCTCCAAATCATGTTGAAATACAGAAATAAACACTTTTCCAAAAACAAGCTCCAAATCATGTTGAAATACAGAAATAAACACTTTTCCAAAAACAAGCTCCAAATCATGTTGAAATACAGAAATAAACACTTTTCCAAAAACAAGCTCCAAATCATGTTGAAATATAGAAATAAACACTTTTCCAAAAACAAGCTCCAAATCATGTTGAAATACAGAAATAAACACTTTTCCATAAACAAGCTCTAAATCATGTTTGATGCACTCTGAAAGTCAATTATTTTCCAGTACTGTTAAAACTGGATGATAGGAACACTGTGGACAGTTTTCAGCAAGTTGCAAAATTGAAATACAGAAATAAACACTTTTCCAAAAACAAGCTCTAAATCATGTTGAAATACAGAAATAAACACTTTTCCAAAAACAAGCTCCAAATCATGTTGAAATACAGAAATAAACACTTTTCCAAAAACAAGCTCCAAATCATGTTGAAATACAGAAATAAACACTTTTCCAAAAACAAGCTCCAAATCATGTTGAAATACAGAAATAAACACTTTTCCAAAAACAAGCTCCAAATCATGTTGAAATATAGAAATAAACACTTTTCCAAAAACAAGCTCCAAATCATGTTGAAATACAGAAATAAACACTTTTCCATAAACAAGCTCTAAATCATGTTTGATGCACTCTGAAAGTCAATTATTTTCCAGTACTGTTAAAACTGGATGATAGGAACACTGTGGACAGTTTTCAGCAAGTTGCAACATTGAAATACAGAAATAAACACTTTTCCAAAAACAAGCTCGAAATCATGTTGAAATACAGAAATAAACACTTTTCCAAAAACAAGCTCTAAATGATGTTGAAATACAGAAATAAACACTTTTCCAAAAACAAGCTCAAATCATGTTGAAATACAGAAATAAACACTTTTCCATAAACAAGCTCTAAATCGTGTTTGATGCACTCTGAAAGTCAATTTTTTTTCCAGTACTTTTAAAACTGGATGATAGGAACACTGTGGACAGTTTTCAGCAAGTTGCAATATTGAAATACAGAAATAAACACATTTCCAAAAACAAGCTCCAAATCATGTTGAAATACAGAAATAAACACTTTTCCATAAACAAGCTCTAAATCATGTTTGATGCACTCTGAAAATGATTTTTTTTCAGTAATGTTAAAACTGGATGATAGGAACACTTTGGACAGTTTTCAGCAAGTTGCAACATTGAAATACAGAAATAAACACTTTTCCAAAAACAAGCTCAAATCATGTTGAAATACAGAAATAAACACTTTTCCAAAAACAAGCTCTAAATCATGTTTGATGCACTCTGAAAGTGATTTTTTTTCCAGTACTGTTAAAACTGGATGATAGGAACACTGTGGACAGTTTTCAGCAAGTTGCAAAATTGAAATACAGAAATAAACACTTTTCCAAAAACAAGCTCTAAATCATGTTGAAATACAGAAATAAACACTTTTCCAAAAACAAGCTCCAAATCATGTTGAAATACAGAAATAAACACTTTTCCAAACACAAGCTCTAAATCATGTTGAAATACAGAAATAAACACTTTTCCAAAAATAAGCTCAAAATCATGTTGAAATACAGAAATAAACACTTTTCCAAAAACAAGCTCCAAATCATGTTGAAATACAGAAATAAACACTTTTCCAAAAACAAGCTCCAAATCATGTTGAAATATAGAAATAAACACTTTTCCAAAAACAAGCTCCAAATCATGTTGAAATACAGAAATAAACACTTTTCCATAAACAAGCTCTAAATCATGTTTGATGCACTCTGAAAGTCAATTATTTTCCAGTACTGTTAAAACTGGATGATAGGAACACTGTGGACAGTTTTCAGCAAGTTGCAACATTGAAATACAGAAATAAACACTTTTCCAAAAACAAGCTCGAAATCATGTTGAAATACAGAAATAAACACTTTTCCAAAAACAAGCTCTAAATGATGTTGAAATACAGAAATAAACACTTTTCCAAAAACAAGCTCAAATCATGTTGAAATACAGAAATAAACACTTTTCCATAAACAAGCTCTAAATCATGTTGAAATACAGAAATAAACACTTTTCCAAAAACAAGCTCCAAATCATGTTGAAATACAGAAATAAACACTTTTCCAAACACAAGCTCTAAATCATGTTGAAATACAGAAATAAACACTTTTCCAAAAATAAGCTCAAAATCATGTTGAAATACAGAAATAAACACTTTTCCAAAAACAAGCTCCAAATCATGTTGAAATACAGAAATAAACACTTTTCCAAAAACAAGCTCCAAATCATGTTGAAATATAGAAATAAACACTTTTCCAAAAACAAGCTCTAAATCATGTTGAAATACAGAAATAAACACTTTTCCAAAAACAAGCTCTAAATCATGTTGAAATACAGAAATAAACACTTTTCCAAAAACAAGCTCCAAATCATGTTGAAATACAGAAATAAACACTTTTCCAAACACAAGCTCTAAATCATGTTGAAATACAGAAATAAACACTTTTCCAAAAATAAGCTCAAAATCATGTTGAAATACAGAAATAAACACTTTTCCAAAAACAAGCTCCAAATCATGTTGAAATACAGAAATAAACACTTTTCCAAAAACAAGCTCCAAATCATGTTGAAATATAGAAATAAACACTTTTCCAAAAACAAGCTCCAAATCATGTTGAAATACAGAAATAAACACTTTTCCATAAACAAGCTCTAAATCATGTTTGATGCACTCTGAAAGTCAATTATTTTCCAGTACTGTTAAAACTGGATGATAGGAACACTGTGGACAGTTTTCAGCAAGTTGCAACATTGAAATACAGAAATAAACACTTTTCCAAAAACAAGCTCGAAATCATGTTGAAATACAGAAATAAACACTTTTCCAAAAACAAGCTCTAAATGATGTTGAAATACAGAAATAAACACTTTTCCAAAAACAAGCTCAAATCATGTTGAAATACAGAAATAAACACTTTTCCATAAACAAGCTCTAAATCATGTTTGATGCACTCTGAAAGTGATTTTTTTTCAGTACTGTTAAAACTGGATGATAGGAACACTGTGGACAGTTTTCAGCAAGTTGCAACATTGAAATACAGAAATAAACACATTTCCAAAAACAAGCTCCAAATCATGTTGAAATACAGAAATAAACACTTTTCCATAAACAAGCTCTAAATCATGTTTGATGCACTCTGAAAATGATTTTTTTTCAGTAATGTTAAAACTGGATGATAGGAACACTTTGGACAGTTTTCAGCAAGTTGCAACATTGAAATACAGAAATAAACACTTTTCCAAAAACAAGCTCCAAATCATGTTGAAATACAGAAATAAACACTTTTCCATAAACAAGCTCTAAATCATGTTTGATGCTCTCTGAAAGTGATTTTTTTCCCCAGTACTGTTAAAACTGGATGATATGAACACTGTGGACAGTTTTCAGCAAGTTGCAAGATTGAAATACAGAAATAAACACTTTTCCAAAAACAAGCTCAAATCATGTTGAAATACAGAAATAACCACTTTTCCAAAAACAAGCTCCAAATCATGTTGAGATACAGAAATAACACTTTTCCATAAACAAGCTCTAAATCATGTTGAAATACAGAAATAAACACTTTTCCAAAAACAAGCTCCAAATCATGTTGAAATACAGAAATAAACACTTTTCCAAACACAAGCTCTAAATCATGTTGAAATACAGAAATAAACACTTTTCCAAAAATAAGCTCAAAATCATGTTGAAATACAGAAATAAACACTTTTCCAAAAACAAGCTCCAAATCATGTTGAAATACAGAAATAAACACTTTTCCAAAAACAAGCTCCAAATCATGTTGAAATATAGAAATAAACACTTTTCCAAAAACAAGCTCCAAATCATGTTGAAATACAGAAATAAACACTTTTCCAAAAACAAGCTCTAAATCATGTTTGATGCACTCTGAAAGTGATTTGTTTTCCAGTACTGTTAAAACTGGATGATAGGAACACTTTGGACAGTTTTCAGCAAGTTGCAAAATTGAAATACAGAAATAAACACTTTTCCAAAAACAAGCTCTAAATCATGTTGAAATACAGAAATAAACACTTTTCCAAAAACAAGCTCCAAATCATGTTGAAATACAGAAATAAACACTTTTCCAAACACAAGCTCTAAATCATGTTGAAATACAGAAATAAACACTTTTACAAAAATAAGCTCAAAATCATGTTGAAATACAGAAATAAACACTTTTCCAAAAACAAGCTCCAAATCATGTTGAAATACAGAAATAAACACTTTTCCAAAAACAAGCTCCAAATCATGTTGAAATATAGAAATAAACACTTTTCCAAAAACAAGCTCCAAATCATGTTGAAATACAGAAATAAACACTTTTCCATAAACAAGCTCTAAATCATGTTTGATGCACTCTGAAAGTCAATTATTTTCCAGTACTGTTAAAACTGGATGATAGGAACACTGTGGACAGTTTTCAGCAAGTTGCAACATTGAAATACAGAAATAAACACTTTTCCAAAAACAAGCTCGAAATCATGTTGAAATACAGAAATAAACACTTTTCCAAAAACAAGCTCTAAATGATGTTGAAATACAGAAATAAACACTTTTCCAAAAACAAGCTCAAATCATGTTGAAATACAGAAATAAACACTTTTCCATAAACAAGCTCTAAATCATGTTTGATGCACTCTGAAAGTCAATTTTTTTTCCAGTACTTTTAAAACTGGATGATAGGAACACTGTGGACAGTTTTTAGCAAGTTGCAACATTGAAATACAGAAATAAACACTTTTCCAAAAACAAGCTCCAAATCATGTTGAAATACAGAAATAAACACTTTTCCATAAACAAGCTCTAAATCATGTTTGATGCTCTCTGAAAGTGATTTTTTTCCCCAGTACTGTTAAAACTGGATGATATGAACACTGTGGACAGTTTTCAGCAAGTTGCAAGATTGAAATACAGAAATAAACACTTTTCCAAAAACAAGCTCAAATCATGTTGAAATACAGAAATAACCACTTTTCCAAAAACAAGCTTCAAATCATGTTGAGATACAGAAATAACACTTTTCCATAAACAAGCTCTAAATCATGTTTGATGCACTCTGAAAGTGATTTTTTTCACCAGTACTGTTAAAACTGGATGATAGGAACACTGTTGACAGTTTTCAGCAAGTTGCAACATTGAAATACAGAAATAAACACTTTTCCAAAAACATCCTCGAAATCATGTTGAAGTACTGAAATAATCACTTTTCCAAAAACAAGCTCCAAATCATGTTGAAATACAGAAATATTTTTTTTTCCATAAACAAGCTCTAAATTATGTTTGATGCACTCTGAAAGTGATTTTTTTTCCAGTACTGTTAAAACTGGATGATAGGAACACTGTGGACAGTTTTCATTAAGTTGCAACATTGAAATACAGAAATAAACACTTTTCCAAAAGCAAGCTCCAAATCATGTTGAAATACAGAAATAACCACTTTTCCAAAAACAAGCTCCAAATCATGTTGAGATACAGAAATAACACTTTTCCATAAACAAGCTCTAAATCATGTTTGATGCACTCTGAAAATGATTTTTTTTCAGTACTGTTAAAACTGGATGATAGGAACACTGGACAGTTTTCAGCAAGTTGCAACATTGAAATACAGAAATAAACACTTTTCCAAAAACAAGCTCGAAATCATGTTGAAATACAGAAATAAACACTTTTCCAAAAACAAGCTCTAAATGATGTTGAAATACAGAAATAAACACTTTTCCAAAAACAAGCTCAAATCATGTTGAAATACAGAAATAAACACTTTTCCATAAACAAGCTCTAAATCATGTTTGATGCACTCTGAAAGTCAATTTTTTTCCAGTACTTTTAAAACTGGATGATAGGAACACTGTGGACAGTTTTCAGCAAGTTGCAATATTGAAATACAGAAATAAACACATTTCCAAAAACAAGCTCCAAATCATGTTGAAATACAGAAATAAACACTTTTCCATAAACAAGCTCTAAATCATGTTTGATGCACTCTGAAAATGATTTTTTTTCAGTAATGTTAAAACTGGATGATAGGAACACTGTGGACAGTTTTCAGCAAGTTGCAACATTGAAATACAGAAATAAACACTTTTCCAAAAACAAGCTCCAAATCATGTTGAAATACAGAAATAAACACTTTTCCATAAACAAGCTCTAAATCATGTTTGATGCTCTCTGAAAGTGATTTTTTTCCCCAGTACTGTTAAAACTGGATGATAGGAACACTGTGGACAGTTTTCATTAAGTTGCAACATTGAAATACAGAAATAAACACTTTTCCAAAAGCAAGCTCCAAATCATGTTGAAATACAGAAATAACCACTTTCCAAAAACAAGCTCCAAATCATGTTGAGATACAGAAATAACACTTTTCCATAAACAAGCTCTAAATCATGTTTGATGCACTCTGAAAATGATTTTTTTTCAGTACTGTTAAAACTGGATGATAGGAACACTGGACAGTTTTCAGCAAGTTGCAACATTGAAATACAGAAATAAACACTTTTCCAAAAACAAGCTCGAAATCATGTTGAAATACAGAAATAAACACTTTTCCAAAAACAAGCTCTAAATCATGTTGAAATACAGAAATAAACACTTTTCCAAAAACAAGCTCAAATCATGTTGAAATACAGAAATAAACACTTTTCCATAAACAAGCTCTAAATCATGTTTGATGCACTCTGAAAGTCAATTTTTTTTCCAGTACTTTTAAAACTGGATGATAGGAACACTGTGGACAGTTTTCAGCAAGTTGCAATATTGAAATACAGAAATAAACACATTTCCAAAAACAAGCTCAAAATCATGTTGAAATACAGAAATAAACACTTTAAAAAAAATAAGCTCTAAATCATGTTTGATGCACTGTGTAAGTGATTTTTTTTCTTCAGTACTGTTAAAACTGGATGATAGGAACACTGTGGACAGTTTTCAGCAAGTTGCAATATTGAAATACAGAAATAAACACTTTTCCAAAAACACTTCTCCAAAAACAAGCTCCAAATCATGTTGAAATACAGAAATAAACACTTTTTCAAAAACAAGCTCTAAATCATGTTGAAATATAGAAATAAACACTTTTCCAAAAACAAGCTCCAAATCATGTTGAAATACAGAAATAAACACTTTTCCATAAACAAGCTCTAAATCATGTTTGATGCACTCTGAAAGTCAATTTTTTTCCAGTACTGTTAAAACTGGATGATAGGAACACTGTGGACAGTTTTCAGCAAGTTGCAATATTGAAATACAGAAATAAACACTTTTCCAAAAACAAGCTCCAAATCATGTTGAAATATAGAAATATACACTTTTCCAAAAACAAGCTCCAAATCATGTTGAAATACAGAAATAAACACTTTTCCAAACACAAGCTCTAAATCATGTTGAAATACAGAAATAAACACTTTTCCAAAAATAAGCTCAAAATCATGTTGAAATACAGAAATAAACACTTTTCCAAAAACAAGCTCCAAATCATGTTGAAATACAGAAATAAACACTTTTCCAAAAACAAGCTCCAAATCATGTTGAAATATAGAAATAAACACTTTTCCAAAAACAAGCTCCAAATCATGTTGAAATACAGAAATAAACACTTTTCCATAAACAAGCTCTAAATCATGTTTGATGCACTCTGAAAGTCAATTATTTTCCAGTACTGTTAAAACTGGATGATAGGAACACTGTGGACAGTTTTCAGCAAGTTGCAACATTGAAATACAGAAATAAACACTTTTCCAAAAACAAGCTCGAAATCATGTTGAAATACAGAAATAAACACTTTTCCAAAAACAAGCTCTAAATGATGTTGAAATACAGAAATAAACACTTTTCCAAAAACAAGCTCAAATCATGTTGAAATACAGAAATAAACACTTTTCCATAAACAAGCTCTAAATCATGTTTGATGCACTCTGAAAGTCAATTTTTTTTCCAGTACTTTTAAAACTGGATGATAGGAACACTGTGGACAGTTTTCAGCAAGTTGCAATATTGAAATACAGAAATAAACACATTTCCAAAAACAAGCTCCAAATCATGTTGAAATACAGAAATAAACACTTTTCCATAAACAAGCTCTAAATCATGTTTGATGCACTCTGAAAATGATTTTTTTTCAGTAATGTTAAAACTGGATGATAGGAACACTTTGGACAGTTTTCAGCAAGTTGCAACATTGAAATACAGAAATAAACACTTTTCCAAAAACAAGCTCAAATCATGTTGAAATACAGAAATAAACACTTTTCCAAAAACAAGCTCTAAATCATGTTTGATGCACTCTGAAAGTGATTTTTTTCCCAGTACTGTTAAAACTGGATGATAGGAACACTGTGGACAGTTTTCAGCAAGTTGCAAAATTGAAATTCAGAAATAAACACTTTTCCAAAAACAAGCTCTAAATCATGTTGAAATACAGAAATAAACACTTTTCCAAAAACAAGCTCCAAATCATGTTGAAATACAGAAATAAACACTTTTCCAAACACAAGCTCTAAATCATGTTGAAATACAGAAATAAACACTTTTCCAAAAATAAGCTCAAAATCATGTTGAAATACAGAAATAAACACTTTTCCAAAAACAAGCTCCAAATCATGTTGAAATACAGAAATAAACACTTTTCCAAAAACAAGCTCCAAATCATGTTGAAATATAGAAATAAACACTTTTCCAAAAACAAGCTCCAAATCATGTTGAAATACAGAAATAAACACTTTTCCATAAACAAGCTCTAAATCATGTTTGATGCACTCTGAAAGTCAATTATTTTCCAGTACTGTTAAAACTGGATGATAGGAACACTGTGGACAGTTTTTAGCAAGTTGCAACATTGAAATACAGAAATAAACACTTTTCCAAAAACAAGCTCGAAATCATGTTGAAATACAGAAATAAACACTATTCCAAAAACAAGCTCTAAATGATGTTGAAATACAGAAATAAACACTTTTCCAAAAACAAGCTCAAATCATGTTGAAATACAGAAATAAACACTTTTCCATAAACAAGCTCTAAATCATGTTTGATGCACTCTGAAAGTCAATTTTTTTTCCAGTACTTTTAAAACTGGATGATAGGAACACTGTGGACAGTTTTCAGCAAGTTGCAATATTGAAATACAGAAATAAACACATTTCCAAAAACAAGCTCCAAATCATGTTGAAATACAGAAATAAACACTTTTCCATAAACAAGCTCTAAATCATGTTTGATGCACTCTGAAAATGATTTTTTTTCAGTAATGTTAAAACTGGATGATAGGAACACTTTGGACAGTTTTCAGCAAGTTGCAACATTGAAATACAGAAATAAACACTTTTCCAAAAACAAGCTCCAAATCATGTTGAAATACAGAAATAAACACTTTTCCATAAACAAGCTCTAAATCATGTTTGATGCCCTCTGAAAGTGATTTTTTTCCCCAGTACTGTTAAAACTGGATGATATGAACACTGTGGACAGTTTTCAGCAAGTTGCAAGATTGAAATACAGAAATAAACACTTTTCCAAAAACAAGCTCAAATCATGTTGAAATACAGAAATAACCACTTTTCCAAAAACAAGCTCCAAATCATGTTGAGATACAGAAATAACACTTTTCCATAAACAAGCTCTAAATCATGTTTGATGCACTCTGAAAGTGATTTTTTTCACCAGTACTGTTAAAACTGGATGATAGGAACACTGTTGACAGTTTTCAGCAAGTTGCAACATTGAAATACAGAAATAAACACTTTTCCAAAAACATCCTCGAAATCATGTTGAAGTACTGAAATAATCACTTTTCCAAAAACAAGCTCCAAATCATGTTGAAATACAGAAATATTTTTTTTTCCATAAACAAGCTCTAAATTATGTTTGATGCACTCTGAAAGTGATTTTTTTTCCAGTACTGTTAAAACTGGATGATAGGAACACTGTGGACAGTTTTCATTAAGTTGCAACATTGAAATACAGAAATAAACACTTTTCCAAAAGCAAGCTCCAAATCATGTTGAAATACAGAAATAACCACTTTTCCAAAAACAAGCTCCAAATCATGTTGAGATACAGAAATAACACTTTTCCATAAACAAGCTCTAAATCATGTTTGATGCACTCTGAAAATGATTTTTTTTCAGTACTGTTAAAACTGGATGATAGGAACACTGGACAGTTTTCAGCAAGTTGCAACATTGAAATACAGAAATAAACACTTTTCCAAAAACAAGCTCGAAATCATGTTGAAATACAGAAATAAACACTTTTCCAAAAACAAGCTCTAAATGATGTTGAAATACAGAAATAAACACTTTTCCAAAAACAAGCTCAAATCATGTTGAAATACAGAAATAAACACTTTTCCATAAACAAGCTCTAAATCATGTTTGATGCACTCTGAAAGTCAATTTTTTTTCCAGTACTTTTAAAACTGGATGATAGGAACACTGTGGACAGTTTTCAGCAAGTTGCAATATTGAAATACAGAAATAAACACATTTCCAAAAACAAGCTCAAAATCATGTTGAAATACAGAAATAAACACTTTAAAAAAAATAAGCTCTAAATCATGTTTGATGCACTGTGTAAGTGATTTTTTTTCTTCAGTACTGTTAAAACTGGATGATAGGAACACTGTGGACAGTTTTCAGCAAGTTGCAATATTGAAATACAGAAATAAACACTTTTCCAAAAACACTTTTCCAAAAACAAGCTCCAAATCATGTTGAAATACAGAAATAAACACTTTTTCAAAAACAAGCTCTAAATCATGTTGAAATATAGAAATAAACACTTTTCCAAAAACAAGCTCCAAATCATGTTGAAATACAGAAATAAACACTTTTCCATAAACAAGCTCTAAATCATGTTTGATGCACTCTGAAAGTCAATTTTTTTCCAGTACTGTTAAAACTGGATGATAGGAACACTGTGGACAGTTTTCAGCAAGTTGCAATATTGAAATACAGAAATAAACACTTTTCCAAAAACAAGCTCCAAATCATGTTGAAATATAGAAATATACACTTTTCCAAAAACAAGCTCCAAATCATGTTGAAATACTGAAATCAACACTTTTCCAAAAACAAGCTCCAAATCATGTTGAAATACAGAAATAAACACTTTTCCATAAACAAGCTCTAAATCATGTTTGATGCACTCTGTAAGTGATTTTTTTTCCAGTACTGTTAAAACTGGATGATAGGAACACTGTGGACAGTTTTCAGCAAGTTGCAACATTGAAATACAGAAATAAACACTTTTCCAAAAACAAGCTCCAAATCATGTTGAAATACAGAAATAAACACTTTTCCAAAAACAAGCTCCAAATCATGTTGAAATACAGAAATAAACTTCCAAAAAAAAGCTCCAAATCATGTTGAAATACTGAAATCAACACTTTTCCAAAAACAAGCTCCAAATCATGTTGAAATACAGAAATAAACACTTTTCCAAAAACAAGCTCCAAATCATGTTGAAATACAGAAATAAACACTTTTCCAAAAACAAGCTCTAAATCATGTTTGATGCACTCTGTAAGTGAATTTTTTTCCAGTACTGTTAAAACTGGATGATAGGAACACTGTGGACAGTTTTCAGCAAGTTGCAACATTGAAATACAGAAATAATCACTTTTCCAAAAACAAGCTCTAAATCATGTTGAAATACAGAAATAAACACTTTTCCAAAAACAAGCTCCAAATCATGTTGAAATACAGAAATAAACACTTTTCCAAAAACAAGCTCCAAATCATGTTGAAATACAGAAATAAACACTTTTCCATAAACAAGCTCTAAATCATGTTTGATGCACTCTGAAAATGATTTTTTTTCAGTAATGTTAAAACTGGATGATAGGAACACTGTGGACAGTTTTCAGCAAGTTGCAACATTGAAATACAGAAATAAACACTTTTCCAAAAACAAGCTCAAAATCATGTTGAAATACAGAAATAAACACTTTTCCATAAACAAGCTCTAAATCATGTTTGATGCTCTCTGAAAGTGATTTTTTCCCCCAGTACTGTTAAAACTGGATGATATGAACACTGTGGACAGTTTTCAGCAAGTTGCAAGATTGAAATACAGGAATAAACACTTCTCCAAAATCAAGCTCCAAATCATGTTGAAATACAGAAATAACCACTTTTCCAAAAACAAGCTCCAAATCATGTTGAGATACAGAAATAACACTTTTCCATAAACAAGCTCTAAATCATGTTTGATGCACTCTGAAAGTGATTTTTTTCACCAGTACTGTTAAAACTGGATGATAGGAACACTGTTGACAGTTTTCAGCAAGTTGCAACATTGAAATACAGAAATAAACACTTTTCCAAAAACATCCTCGAAATCATGTTGAAGTACTGAAATAATCACTTTTCCAAAAACAAGCTCCAAATCATGTTGAAATACAGAAATATTTTTTTTTCCATAAACAAGCTCTAAATTATGTTTGATGCACTCTGAAAGTGATTTTTTTTCCAGTACTGTTAAAACTGGATGATAGGAACACTGTGGACAGTTTTCATTAAGTTGCAACATTGAAATACAGAAATAAACACTTTTCCAAAAGCAAGCTCCAAATCATGTTGAAATACAGAAATAACCACTTTTCCAAAAACAAGCTCCAAATCATGTTGAGATACAGAAATAACACTTTTCCATAAACAAGCTCTAAATCATGTTTGATGCACTCTGAAAGTCAATTTTTTTTCCAGTACTTTTAAAACTGGATGATAGGAACACTGTGGACAGTTTTCAGCAAGTTGCAATATTGAAATACAGAAATAAACACATTTCCAAAAACAAGCTCAAAATCATGTTGAAATACAGAAATAAACACTTTAAAAAAAATAAGCTCTAAATCATGTTTGATGCACTGTGTAAGTGATTTTTTTTCTTCAGTACTGTTAAAACTGGATGATAGGAACACTGTGGACAGTTTTCAGCAAGTTGCAATATTGAAATACAGAAATAAACACATTTCCAAAAACAAGCTCAAAATCATGTTGAAATACAGAAATAAACACTTTAAAAAAAATAAGCTCTAAATCATGTTTGATGCACTGTGTAAGTGATTTTTTTTCTTCAGTACTGTTAAAACTGGATGATAGGAACACTGTGGACAGTTTTCAGCAAGTTGCAATATTGAAATACAGAAATAAACACTTTTCCAAAAACACTTTTCCAAAAACAAGCTCCAAATCATGTTGAAATACAGAAATAAACACTTTTTCAAAAACAAGCTCTAAATCATGTTGAAATACTGAAATAAACAATTTTCCAAAAACAAGCTCCAAATCATGTTGAAATACAGAAATAAACACTTTTCCATAAACAAGCTCTAAATCATGTTTGATGCACTCTGAAAGTCAATTTTTTTCCAGTACTGTTAAAACTGGATGATAGGAACACTGTGGACAGTTTTCAGCAAGTTGCAATATTGAAATACAGAAATAAACACTTTTCCAAAAACAAGCTCCAAATCATGTTGAAATATAGAAATATACACTTTTCCAAAAACAAGCTCCAAATCATGTTGAAATACTGAAATCAACACTTTTCCAAAAACAAGCTCCAAATCATGTTGAAATACAGAAATAAACACTTTTCCATAAACAAGCTCTAAATCATGTTTGATGCACTCTGTAAGTGATTTTTTTTCCAGTACTCTTAAAACTTGATGATAGGAACACTGTGGACAGTTTTCAGCAAGTTGCAACATTGAAATACAGAAATAATCACTTTTCCAAAAACAAGCTCTAAATCATGTTGAAATACAGAAATAAACACTTTTCCAAAAACAAGCTCCAAATTATGTTGAAATACAGAAATAAACTTCCAAAAAAAAGCTCCAAATCATGTTGAAATACTGAAATCAACACTTTTCCAAAAACAAGCTCCAAATCATGTTGAAATACAGAAATAAACACTTTTCCAAAAACAAGCTCCACATCATGTTGAAATACAGAAATAAACACTTTTCCAAAAACAAGCTTTAAATCATGTTTGATGGACTCCATAGGTGAATTTTTTTCCAGTACTGTTAAAACTGGATGATAGGAACACTGTGGACAGTTTTCAGCAAGTTGCAACATTGAAATACAGAAATAATCACTTTTCCAAAAACAAGCTCTAAATCATGTTGAAATACAGAAATAAACACTTTTCCAAAAACAAGCTCCAAATCATGTTGAAATACAGAAATAAACACTTTTCCAAAAACAAGCTCCAAATCATGTTGAAATACAGAAATAAACACTTTTCCATAAACAAGCTCTAAATCATGTTTGATGCACTCTGAAAGTCAATTTCTTTCCAGTACTTTTAAAACTGGATGATAGGAACACTGTGGACAGTTTTCAGCAAGTTGCAATATTGAAATACAGAAATAAACACATTTCCAAAAACAAGCTCAAAATCATGTTGAAATACAGAAATAAACACTTTAAAAAAAATAAGCTCTAAATCATGTTTGATGCACTGTGTAAGTGATTTTTTTTCTTCAGTACTGTTAAAACTGGATGATAGGAACACTGTGGACAGTTTTCAGCAAGTTGCAATATTGAAATACAGAAATAAACACTTTTCCAAAAACAAGCTCTAAATCATGTTTGATGCACTATGTAAGTGATTTTTTTTCAGTATTGTTAAAACTGGATGATAGGAACACTGTGGACAGTTTTCAGCAAGTTGCAACATTGAAATACAGAAATAAACACTTTTCCAAAAACAAGCTCTAAATCATGTTGAAATACAGAAATAAACACTTTTCCAAAAAAACAAGCTCCAAATCATGTTGTGAAATACAGAAATAAACACTTTTCCAAAAACAAGCTCTAAATCATGTTGAAATACAGAAATAAACACTTTTCCATAAACAAGCTCTAAATCATGTTTGATGCACTCTGAAATTATTATTTTTTTCGGGACTGTTAAAACTGGATGATAGGAACACTGTGGACAGTTTTCAGCAAGTTGCAACATTGAAATACAGAAATAAACACTTCTCCAAAATCAAGCTCCAAATCATGTTGAAATGCAGAAATAAACACTTTTCCAAAAACAAGCTCCAAATCATGTTGAAATACAGAAATAAACATTTTTCCAAAAACAAGCTCCAAATTATGTTGAAATACAGAAATAAACACTTTTCCATAAACAAGCTCTAAATCATGTTTGATGCACTTTGAAAGTGAATTGTTTTTCAGTACTGTTAAAACTGGATGATAGTACCACTGTGGACAGTTTTCAGCAAGTTGCAAGATTGAAATACAGAAATAAACACTTCTCCAAAATCAAGCTCCAAATCATGTTGAAATACAGAAATAAACACTTTTCCAAAAACAAGCTCAAAATCATGTTGAAATACAGAAATAAACACTTTTCCAAAAACAAGATCCAAATCATGTTGAAATACAGAAATAAACACTTTTCCATGAACTAGCTCTAAATCATGTTTGATGCACTCTGAAAATGATTTTTTTCCCACTAATGTTAAAACTGGATGATAGGAACACTGTGGACAGTTTTCAGCAAGTTGCAACATTGAAATACAGAATTAAACACTTCTCCAAAATTAAGCTCTAAATCATGTTGAAATACAGAAATGAACACTTTTCCAAAAACATGCTCGAAATCATGTTGAAATGCTGAAATAATCACTTTTCCAAAAACAAGCTCCAAATCATGTTGAAATACAGAAATAAACACTTTTCCAAAAACAAGCTCAAATCATGTTGAAATACAGAAATAAACACTTTTCCAAAAACAAGCTCTAAATCATGTTTGATGCACTCTGAAAGTGATTTTTTTTCCAGTACTGTTAAAACTGGATGATAGGAACACTGTGGACAGTTTTCAGCAAGTTGCAAAATTGAAATACAGAAATAAACACTTTTCCAAAAACAAGCTCTAAATCATGTTGAAATACAGAAATAAACACTTTTCCAAAAACAAGCTCCAAATCACGTTGAAATACAGAAATAAACACTTTTCCAAACACAAGCTCTAAATCATGTTGAAATACAGAAATAAACACTTTTCCAAAAATAAGCTCAAAATCATGTTGAAATACAGAAATAAACACTTTTCCAAAAACAAGCTCCAAATCATGTTGAAATATAGAAATAAACACTTTTCCAAAAACAAGCTCCAAATCATGTTGAAATACAGAAATAAACACTTTTCCATAAACAAGCTCTAAATCATGTTTGATGCACTCTGAAAGTCAATTTTTTTCCAGTACTTTTAAAACTGGATGATAGGAACACTGTGGACAGTTTTCAGCAAGTTGCAATATTGAAATACAGAAATAAACACATTTCCAAAAACAAGCTCAAAATCATGTTGAAATACAGAAATAGACACTTTAAAAAAAATAAGCTCTAAATCATGTTTGATGCACTGTGTAAGTGATTTTTTTTCTTCAGTACTGTTAAAACTGGATGATAGGAACACTGTGGACAGTTTTCAGCAAGTTGCAATATTGAAATACAGAAATAAACACTTTTCCAAAAACACTTTTCCAAAAACAAGCTCCAAATCATGTTGAAATACAGAAATAAACACTTTTTCAAAAACAAGCTCTAAATCATGTTGAAATACAGAAATAAACACTTTTCCAAAAACAAGCTCTAAATCATGTTTGATGCACTATGTAAGTGATTTTTTTTCAGTATTGTTAAAACTGGATGATAGGAACACTGTGGACAGTTTTCAGCAAGTTGCAACATTGAAATACAGAAATAAACACTTTTCCAAAAACAAGCTCTAAATCATGTTGAAATACAGAAATAAACACTTTTCCAAAAAAACAAGCTCCAAATCATGTTGAAATATGGAAATAAAAACTTTTCCAAAAACAAGCTCTAAATCAAGTTGAAATACAGAAATAAACACTTTTCCAAAAAAACAAGTTCCAAATCATGTAGAAATACAGAAATAAACACTTTTCCAAAAACAAGCTCTAAATCATGTTAAAATACAGAAATAAACACTTTTCCAAAAACAAGCTCTAAATCATGTTGATATACAGAAATAAACACTTTTCCAAAAACAAGCTCTAAATCATGTTTGATGCACTATGTAAGTGATTTTTTTTCAGTATTGTTAAAACTGGATGATAGGAACACTGTGGACAGTTTTCAGCAAGTTGCAACATTGAAATACAGAAATAAACACTTTTCCAAAAACAAGCTCTAAATCATGTTGAAATACAGAAATAAACACTTTTCCAAAAAAACAAGCTCCAAATCATGTTGTGAAATACAGAAATAAACACTTTTCCAAAAACAAGCTCTAAATCATGTTGAAATACAGAAATAAACACTTTTCCATAAACAAGCTCTAAATCATGTTTGATGCACTCTGAAATTATTTTTTTTTTCGGGACTGTTAAAACTGGATGATAGGAACACTGTGGACAGTTTTCAGCAAGTTGCAACATTGAAATACAGAAATAAACACTTCTCCAAAATCAAGCTCCAAATCATGTTGAAATACAGAAATAAACACTTTTCCAAAAACAAGCTCCAAATTATGTTGAAATACAGAAATAAACACTTTTCCATAAACAAGCTCTAAATCATGTTTGATGCACTTTGAAAGTGAATTGTTTTTCAGTACTGTTAAAACTGGATGATAGGACCACTGTGGACAGTTTTCAGCAAGTTGCAAGATTGAAATACAGAAATAAACACTTCTCCAAAATCAAGCTCCAAATCATGTTGAAATACAGAAATAAACACTTTTCCAAAAACAAGCTCAAAATCATGTTGAAATACAGAAATAAACACTTTTCCAAAAACAAGATCCAAATCATGTTGAAATACAGAAATAAACACTTTTCCATGAACTAGCTCTAAATCATGTTTGATGCACTCTGAAAATGATTTTTTTCCCACTAATGTTAAAACTGGATGATAGGAACACTGTGGACAGTTTTCAGCAAGTTGCAACATTGAAATACAGAATTAAACACTTCTCCAAAATTAAGCTCTAAATCATGTTGAAATACAGAAATGAACACTTTTCCAAAAACATGCTCGAAATCATGTTGAAATGCTGAAATAATCACTTTTCCAAAAACAAGCTCCAAATCATGTTGAAATACAGAAATAAACACTTTTCCAAAAACAAGCTCAAATCATGTTGAAATACAGAAATAAACACTTTTCCAAAAACAAGCTCTAAATCATGTTTGATGCACTCTGAAAGTGATTTTTTTTCCAGTACTGTTAAAACTGGATGATAGGAACACTGTGGACAGTTTTCAGCAAGTTGCAAAATTGAAATACAGAAATAAACACTTTTCCAAAAACAAGCTCTAAATCATGTTGAAATACAGAAATAAGCACTTTTCAAAAACAAGCTCCAAATCATGTTGAAATACAGAAATTTACACTTTTCCAAAAACAAGCTCTAAATCATGTTGAAATACAGAAAAAGCACTTTTCCATAAACAAGCTCCAAATCATGTTGAAATACAGAAATGAACACTTTTCCAAAAACAAGCTCCAAATCATGTTGAAATACTGAAATAAACACTTTTCAAAAACAAGCTCCAAATCATGGTGAAATACAGAAATAAACACTTTTCCATAAACAAGCTCTAAATCATGTTTGATGCACTCTGTAAGTAAATTTTATTTCAGTACTGTTTAATCAGGATGATAGGAACACTGTGGACAGTTTTCAGCAAGTTGCAACATTGAAATACAGAAATAAACACTTTTCCAAAAACAAGCTCTAAATCGTGTTGAAACAGAAATAAGCACTTTTCAAAAACAAGCTCCAAATCATGTTGAAATACAGAAATTTACACTTTTCCAAAACAAGCTCCAAATCATGTTGAAATACAGAAATGAACACTTTTCCAAAAACAAGCTCTAAATCATGTTTGATGCACTCTGTAAATACATTTTATTTCAGTACTGTTTAATCAGGATGATAGGAACACTGTGGACAGTTTTCAGCAAGTTGCAACATTGAAATACAGAAATAAACACTTTTCCAAAAACTAGCTCTAAATCATGTTGAAAAACAGAAAAAACACTTTTCCAAAAACAAGCTCTAAATCATGTTGAAAAACAGAAAAAACACTTTTCCAAAAACAAGCTCTAAATCATGTTGAAAAACAGAAAAAACACTTTTCCACAAACAAGCTCTAAATCATGTTGAAATACATAAATAAGCACTTTTCAAAAACAAGCTCCAAATCATTTTGAAATACAGAAATAAACACTTTCTCATAAACAAGCTCTAAATCATGTTTGATGCACTCTGTAAGTAAATTTTATTTCAGTACTGTTTAATCAGGATGATAGGAACACTGTGGACAGTTTTCAGCAAGTTGCAACGTTGAAATACAGAAATAAACACTTTTCCATAAACAAGCTCTAAATCATGTTGAAATACAGAAATAAGCACTTTTCAAAAACAAGCTCCAAATCATGTTGAAATACAGAAATAAACACTTTTCAAAAACAAGCTCCAAATCATGTTGAAATACAGAAATAAACACTTTTCCATTAACAAGCTCAAAATCATGTTTGATGCACTCTGTAAGTTAATTTTATTTCAGTACTGTTTTATCAGGATGATAGGAACACTGTGGACAGTTTTCAGCAAGTTGCAACATTGAAATACAGAAATAAACACTTTTCCAAAAACAAGCTCTAAATCATGTTGAAACACAGAAATAAGCACTTTTCAAAAACAAGCTCCAAATCATGTTGAAATACAGAAAAAACACTTTTCCATAAACAAGCTCCAAATCATGTTGAAATACAGAAATTAACACTTTTCCAAAAACAAGCTCCAAATCATGTTGAAATACTGAAATAAACACTTTTCAAAAACAAGCTCCAAATCATGGTGAAATACAGAAATAAACACTTTTCCATAAACAAGCTCTAAATCATGTTTGATGCACTCTGTAAGTAAATTTTATTTCAGTACTGTTTAATCAGGATGATAGGAACACTGTGGACAGTTTTCAGCAAGTTGCAACATTTAAATACAGAAATAAACACTTTTCCAAAAACAAACTCTAAATCGTGTTGAAACAGAAATAAGCACTTTTCAAAAACAAGCTCCAAATCATGTTGAAATACAGAAATTTACACTTTTCCAAAACAAGCTCCAAATCATGTTGAAATACAGAAATGAACACTTTTCCAAAAACAAGCTCTAAATCATTTTGAAAAACAGAAAAAAAACTTTTCCATAAACAAGCTCCAAATCATGTTGAAATACAGAAATGAATACTTTTCCAAAAACAAGCTCCAAATCATGTTGAAATACAGAAATAAGCACTTTTCAAAAACAAGCTCCAAATCATGTTGAAATACAGAAATAAACACTTTTCCATAAACAAGCTCTAAATCATGTTTGATGCACTCTGTAAATAAATTTTATTTCAGTACTGTTTAATCAGGATGATAGGAACACTGTGGACAGTTTTCAGCAAGTTGCAACGTTGAAATACAGAAATAAACACTTTTCCAAAAACAAGCTCTAAATCATGTTGAAAAACAGAAAAAACACTTTTCCATAAACAAGCTCTAAATCATGTTGAAATACAGAAATAAGCACTTTTCAAAAACAAGCTCCAAATCATGTTGAAATACAGAAATAAACACTTTTCAAAAACAAGCTCCAAATCATGTTGGAATACAGAAATAAACACTTTTCCATAAACAAGCTCTAAATCATGTTTGATGCACTCTGTAAGTAAATTTTATTTCAGTACTGTTTAATCAGGATGGTAGGAACACTGTGGACAGTTTTCAGCAAGTTGCAACATTGAAATACAGAAATAAACACTTTTCCAAAAACAAGCTCTAAATCATGTTGAAAAACAGAAAAAACCGTTTTCCACAAACAAGCTCTAAATCATGTTGAAATACAGAAATAAGCACTTTTCAAAAACAAGCTCCAAATCATTTTGAAATACAGAAATAAACACCTTTCCATAAACGAGCTCTAAATCATGTTTGATCCACTCTGTAAATACATTTTATTTCAGTACTGTTTAATCAGGATGATAGGAACACTGTGGACAGTTTTCAGCAAGTTGCAACATTGAAATACAGAAATAAACACTTTTCCAAAAACTAGCTCTAAATCATGTTGAAAAACAGAAAAAACACTTTTCCAAAAACAAGCTCTAAATCATGTTGAAAAACAGAAAAAACACTTTTCCAAAAACAAGCTCTAAATCATGTTGAAAAACAGAAAAAACACTTTTCCACAAACAAGCTCTAAATCATGTTGAAATACATAAATAAGCACTTTTCAAAAACAAGCTCCAAATCATTTTGAAATACAGAAATAAACACTTTCTCATAAACAAGCTCTAAATCATGTTTGATGCACTCTGTAAGTAAATTTTATTTCAGTACTGTTTAATCAGGATGATAGGAACACTGTGGACAGTTTTCAGCAAGTTGCAACGTTGAAATACAGAAATAAACACTTTTCCATAAACAAGCTCTAAATCATGTTGAAATACAGAAATAAGCACTTTTCAAAAACAAGCTCCAAATCATGTTGAAATACAGAAATTTACACTTTTCCAAAACAAGCTCCAAATCATGTTGAAATACAGAAATGAACACTTTTCCAAAAACAAGCTCTAAATCATGTTTGATGCACTCTGTAAATACATTTTATTTCAGTACTGTTTAATCAGGATGATAGGAACACTGTGGACAGTTTTCAGCAAGTTGCAACATTGAAATACAGAAATAAACACTTTTCCAAAAACTAGCTCTAAATCATGTTGAAAAACAGAAAAAACACTTTTCCAAAAACAAGCTCTAAATCATGTTGAAAAACAGAAAAAACACTTTTCCAAAAACAAGCTCTAAATCATGTTGAAAAACAGAAAAAACACTTTTCCACAAACAAGCTCTAAATCATGTTGAAATACATAAATAAGCACTTTTCAAAAACAAGCTCCAAATCATTTTGAAATACAGAAATAAACACTTTCTCATAAACAAGCTCTAAATCATGTTTGATGCACTCTGTAAGTAAATTTTATTTCAGTACTGTTTAATCAGGATGATAGGAACACTGTGGACAGTTTTCAGCAAGTTGCAACGTTGAAATACAGAAATAAACACTTTTCCATAAACAAGCTCTAAATCATGTTGAAATACAGAAATAAGCACTTTTCAAAAACAAGCTCCAAATCATGTTGAAATACAGAAATAAACACTTTTCAAAAACAAGCTCCAAATCATGTTGAAATACAGAAATAAACACTTTTCCATTAACAAGCTCAAAATCATGTTTGATGCACTCTGTAAGTTAATTTTATTTCAGTACTGTTTTATCAGGATGATAGGAACACTGTGGACAGTTTTCAGCAAGTTGCAACATTGAAATACAGAAATAAACACTTTTCCAAAAACAAGCTCTAAATCATGTTGAAACACAGAAATAAGCACTTTTCAAAAACAAGCTCCAAATCATGTTGAAATACAGAAAAAACACTTTTCCATAAACAAGCTCCAAATCATGTTGAAATACAGAAATTAACACTTTTCCAAAAACAAGCTCCAAATCATGTTGAAATACTGAAATAAACACTTTTCAAAAACAAGCTCCAAATCATGGTGAAATACAGAAATAAACACTTTTCCATAAACAAGCTCTAAATCATGTTTGATGCACTCTGTAAGTAAATTTTATTTCAGTACTGTTTAATCAGGATGATAGGAACACTGTGGACAGTTTTCAGCAAGTTGCAACATTGAAATACAGAAATAAACACTTTTCCAAAAACAAACTCTAAATCGTGTTGAAACAGAAATAAGCACTTTTCAAAAACAAGCTCCAAATCATGTTGAAATACAGAAATTTACACTTTTCCAAAACAAGCTCCAAATCATGTTGAAATACAGAAATGAACACTTTTCCAAAAACAAGCTCTAAATCATTTTGAAAAACAGAAAAAAAACTTTTCCATAAACAAGCTCCAAATCATGTTGAAATACAGAAATGAATACTTTTCCAAAAACAAGCTCAGAATCATGTTGAAATACAGAAATAAGCACTTTTCAAAAACAAGCTCCAAATCATGTTGAAATACAGAAATAAACACTTTTCCATAAACAAGCTCTAAATCATGTTTGATGCACTCTGTAAATAAATTTTATTTCAGTACTGTTTAATCAGGATGATAGGAACACTGTGGACAGTTTTCAGCAAGTTGCAACGTTGAAATACAGAAATAAACACTTTTCCAAAAACAAGCTCTAAATCATGTTGAAAAACAGAAAAAACACTTTTCCATAAACAAGCTCTAAATCATGTTGAAATACAGAAATAAGCACTTTTCAAAAACAAGCTCCAAATCATGTTGAAATACAGAAATAAACACTTTTCAAAAACAAGCTCCAAATCATGTTGGAATACAGAAATAAACACTTTTCCATAAACAAGCTCTAAATCATGTTTGATGCACTCTGTAAGTAAATTTTATTTCAGTACTGTTTAATCAGGATGGTAGGAACACTGTGGACAGTTTTCAGCAAGTTGCAACATTGAAATACAGAAATAAACACTTTTCCAAAAACAAGCTCTAAATCATGTTGAAAAACAGAAAAAACCGTTTTCCACAAACAAGCTCTAAATCATGTTGAAATACAGAAATAAGCACTTTTCAAAAACAAGCTCCAAATCATTTTGAAATACAGAAATAAACACCTTTCCATAAACGAGCTCTAAATCATGTTTGATCCACTCTGTAAGTAAATTTTATTTCAGTACTGTTTTATCAGGATGATAGGAACACTGTGGACAGTTTTTAGCAAGTTGCAACATTGAAATACAGAAATAAACACTTTTCCAAAAACAAGCTCTAAATCATGTTGAAAAACAGAAAAAACACTTTTCCATAAACAAGCTCTAAATCATGTTGAAATACAGAAATAAGCACTTTTCAAAAACAAGCTCCAAATCATGTTGAAATAGAGCAATTTACACTTTTCCGAAAAACAAGCTCCAAATCATGTTGAAATACAGAAATGAACACTATTCCAAAAACAAGCTCTAAATCATGTTTGATGCACCCTGTAAGTAAATTTTATTTCAGTACTGTTTTATCAGGATGATAGGAACACTGTGGACAGTTTTCAGCAAGTTGCAACATTGAAATACAGAAATAAACACTTTTCCAAAAACAAGCTCCAAATCATGTTGAAGTAGAGAAATTTACACTTTTCCAAAAACAAGCTCCAAATCATGTTGAAATACAGAAATGAACACTTTTCCAAAAACAAGCTCCAAATCATGTTGAAATACAGAAATAAACACTTTTCCATAAACAAGCTCTAAATCATGTTTGATGTACTCTGTAAGTACATTTTATTTCAGTACTGTTTTATCAGGATGATAGGAACAATGTGGACAGTTTTCAGCAAGTTGCAATATTGAAATACAGAAATAAACACTTTTCCAAAAACAAGCTCTAAATCATGTTGAAAAACAGAAAAAACAGTTTTCCATAAACAAGCTCTAAATCATGTTGAAATACAGAAATAAACACTTTTCCATAAACAAGCTCTAAATCATGTTTGATGCACTCTGTAAGTAAATTTTATTTCAGTACTGTTTTATCAGGATGATAGGAACAATGTGGACAGTTTTCAGCAAGTTGCAACATTGAAATACAGAAATAAACACTTTTCCAAAAACAAGCTCTAAATCATGTTGAAACACAGAAATAAGCACTTTTCAAAAACAAGCTCCAAATCATGTTGAAATAGAGAAATTTACACTTTTCCAAAAACAAGCTCCAAATCATGTTGAAATACAGAAATGAACACTTTTCCAAAAACAAGCTCCAAATCATGTTGAAATACAGAAATAAACACTTTTCCATAAACAAGCTCTAAATCATGTTTGATGCACCCTGTAAGTAAATTTTATTTCAGTACTGTTTTATCAGGATGATAGGAACACTGTGGACAGTTTTCAGCAAGTTGCAACATTGAAATACAGAAATAAACACTTTTCCAAAAACAAGCTCTAAATCATGTTGAAACACAGAAATAAGCACTTTTCAAAAACAAGCTCCAAATCATGTTGAAATACAGAAATAAACACTTTTCCATAAACAAGCTCTAAATCATGTTTGATGCACCCTGTAAGTAAATTTTATTTCAGTACTGTTTTATCAGGATGATAGGAACACTGTGGACAGTTTTCAGCAAGTTGCAACATTGAAATACAGAAATAAACACTTTTCCAAAAACAAGCTCTAAATCATGTTGAAACACAGAAATAAGCACTTTTCAAAAACAAGCTCCAAATCATGTTGAAATACAGAAATTTACACTTTTCCAAAAACAAGCTCCAAATCATGTTGAAATACAGAAATAAACACTTTTCCAAAAACAAGCTCTAAATCATGTTTGATGCACCCTGTAAGTAAATTTTATTTCAGTACTGTTTTATCAGGATGATAGGAACACTGTGGACAGTTTTCATTAAGTTGCAACATTGAAATACAGAAATAAACACTTTTCCAAAAGCAAGCTCCAAATCATGTTGAAATACAGAAATAACCACTTTTCCAAAAACAAGCTCCAAATCATGTTGAGATACAGAAATAACACTTTTCCATAAACAAGCTCTAAATCATGTTTGATGCACTCTGAAAGTCAATTTTTTTTCCAGTACTTTTAAAACTGGATGATAGGAACACTGTGGACAGTTTTCAGCAAGTTGCAATATTGAAATACAGAAATAAACACATTTCCAAAAACAAGCTCAAAATCATGTTGAAATACAGAAATAAACACTTTAAAAAAAATAAGCTCTAAATCATGTTTGATGCACTGTGTAAGTGATTTTTTTTCTTCAGTACTGTTAAAACTGGATGATAGGAACACTGTGGACAGTTTTCAGCAAGTTGCAATATTGAAATACAGAAATAAACACTTTTCCAAAAACACTTTTCCAAAAACAAGCTCCAAATCATGTTGAAATACAGAAATAAACACTTTTTCAAAAACAAGCTCTAAATCATGTTGAAATATAGAAATAAACACTTTTCCAAAAACAAGCTCCAAATCATGTTGAAATACAGAAATAAACACTTTTCCATAAACAAGCTCTAAATCATGTTTGATGCACTCTGTAAGTAAATTTTATTTCAGTACTGTTTTATCAGGATGATAGGAACACTGTGGACAGTTTTCATTAAGTTGCAACATTGAAATACAGAAATAAACACTTTTCCAAAAGCAAGCTCCAAATCATGTTGAAATACAGAAATAACCACTTTTCCAAAAACAAGCTCAAAATCATGTTGAAATACAGAAATAAACACTTTTCCATAAACAAGCTCTAAATCATGTTTGATGCTCTCTGAAAGTGATTTTTTCCCCCAGTACTGTTAAAACTGGATGATATGAACACTGTGGACAGTTTTCAGCAAGTTGCAAGATTGAAATACAGGAATAAACACTTCTCCAAAATCAAGCTCCAAATCATGTTGAAATACAGAAATAACCACTTTTCCAAAAACAAGCTCCAAATCATGTTGAGATACAGAAATAACACTTTTCCATAAACAAGCTCTAAATCATGTTTGATGCACTCTGAAAGTGATTTTTTTCACCAGTACTGTTAAAACTGGATGATAGGAACACTGTTGACAGTTTTCAGCAAGTTGCAACATTGAAATACAGAAATAAACACTTTTCCAAAAACATCCTCGAAATCATGTTGAAGTACTGAAATAATCACTTTTCCAAAAACAAGCTCCAAATCATGTTGAAATACAGAAATATTTTTTTTTCCATAAACAAGCTCTAAATTATGTTTGATGCACTCTGAAAGTGATTTTTTTTCCAGTACTGTTAAAACTGGATGATAGGAACACTGTGGACAGTTTTCATTAAGTTGCAACATTGAAATACAGAAATAAACACTTTTCCAAAAGCAAGCTCCAAATCATGTTGAAATACAGAAATAACCACTTTTCCAAAAACAAGCTCCAAATCATGTTGAGATACAGAAATAACACTTTTCCATAAACAAGCTCTAAATCATGTTTGATGCACTCTGAAAGTCAATTTTTTTTCCAGTACTTTTAAAACTGGATGATAGGAACACTGTGGACAGTTTTCAGCAAGTTGCAATATTGAAATACAGAAATAAACACATTTCCAAAAACAAGCTCAAAATCATGTTGAAATACAGAAATAAACACTTTAAAAAAAATAAGCTCTAAATCATGTTTGATGCACTGTGTAAGTGATTTTTTTTCTTCAGTACTGTTAAAACTGGATGATAGGAACACTGTGGACAGTTTTCAGCAAGTTGCAATATTGAAATACAGAAATAAACACATTTCCAAAAACAAGCTCAAAATCATGTTGAAATACAGAAATAAACACTTTAAAAAAAATAAGCTCTAAATCATGTTTGATGCACTGTGTAAGTGATTTTTTTTCTTCAGTACTGTTAAAACTGGATGATAGGAACACTGTGGACAGTTTTCAGCAAGTTGCAATATTGAAATACAGAAATAAACACTTTTCCAAAAACACTTTTCCAAAAACAAGCTCCAAATCATGTTGAAATACAGAAATAAACACTTTTTCAAAAACAAGCTCTAAATCATGTTGAAATACTGAAATAAACAATTTTCCAAAAACAAGCTCCAAATCATGTTGAAATACAGAAATAAACACTTTTCCATAAACAAGCTCTAAATCATGTTTGATGCACTCTGAAAGTCAATTTTTTTCCAGTACTGTTAAAACTGGATGATAGGAACACTGTGGACAGTTTTCAGCAAGTTGCAATATTGAAATACAGAAATAAACACTTTTCCAAAAACAAGCTCCAAATCATGTTGAAATATAGAAATATACACTTTTCCAAAAACAAGCTCCAAATCATGTTGAAATACTGAAATCAACACTTTTCCAAAAACAAGCTCCAAATCATGTTGAAATACAGAAATAAACACTTTTCCATAAACAAGCTCTAAATCATGTTTGATGCACTCTGTAAGTGATTTTTTTTCCAGTACTCTTAAAACTTGATGATAGGAACACTGTGGACAGTTTTCAGCAAGTTGCAACATTGAAATACAGAAATAATCACTTTTCCAAAAACAAGCTCTAAATCATGTTGAAATACAGAAATAAACACTTTTCCAAAAACAAGCTCCAAATTATGTTGAAATACAGAAATAAACTTCCAAAAAAAAGCTCCAAATCATGTTGAAATACTGAAATCAACACTTTTCCAAAAACAAGCTCCAAATCATGTTGAAATACAGAAATAAACACTTTTCCAAAAACAAGCTCCACATCATGTTGAAATACAGAAATAAACACTTTTCCAAAAACAAGCTTTAAATCATGTTTGATGGACTCCATAGGTGAATTTTTTTCCAGTACTGTTAAAACTGGATGATAGGAACACTGTGGACAGTTTTCAGCAAGTTGCAACATTGAAATACAGAAATAATCACTTTTCCAAAAACAAGCTCTAAATCATGTTGAAATACAGAAATAAACACTTTTCCAAAAACAAGCTCCAAATCATGTTGAAATACAGAAATAAACACTTTTCCAAAAACAAGCTCCAAATCATGTTGAAATACAGAAATAAACACTTTTCCATAAACAAGCTCTAAATCATGTTTGATGCACTCTGAAAGTCAATTTCTTTCCAGTACTTTTAAAACTGGATGATAGGAACACTGTGGACAGTTTTCAGCAAGTTGCAATATTGAAATACAGAAATAAACACATTTCCAAAAACAAGCTCAAAATCATGTTGAAATACAGAAATAAACACTTTAAAAAAAATAAGCTCTAAATCATGTTTGATGCACTGTGTAAGTGATTTTTTTTCTTCAGTACTGTTAAAACTGGATGATAGGAACACTGTGGACAGTTTTCAGCAAGTTGCAATATTGAAATACAGAAATAAACACTTTTCCAAAAACAAGCTCTAAATCATGTTTGATGCACTATGTAAGTGATTTTTTTTCAGTATTGTTAAAACTGGATGATAGGAACACTGTGGACAGTTTTCAGCAAGTTGCAACATTGAAATACAGAAATAAACACTTTTCCAAAAACAAGCTCTAAATCATGTTGAAATACAGAAATAAACACTTTTCCAAAAAAACAAGCTCCAAATCATGTTGAAATATGGAAATAAAAACTTTTCCAAAAACAAGCTCTAAATCAAGTTGAAATACAGAAATAAACACTTTTCCAAAAAAACAAGTTCCAAATCATGTAGAAATACAGAAATAAACACTTTTCCAAAAACAAGCTCTAAATCATGTTAAAATACAGAAATAAACACTTTTCCAAAAACAAGCTCTAAATCATGTTGATATACAGAAATAAACACTTTTCCAAAAACAAGCTCTAAATCATGTTTGATGCACTATGTAAGTGATTTTTTTTCAGTATTGTTAAAACTGGATGATAGGAACACTGTGGACAGTTTTCAGCAAGTTGCAACATTGAAATACAGAAATAAACACTTTTCCAAAAACAAGCTCTAAATCATGTTGAAATACAGAAATAAACACTTTTCCAAAAAAACAAGCTCCAAATCATGTTGTGAAATACAGAAATAAACACTTTTCCAAAAACAAGCTCTAAATCATGTTGAAATACAGAAATAAACACTTTTCCATAAACAAGCTCTAAATCATGTTTGATGCACTCTGAAATTATTATTTTTTTCGGGACTGTTAAAACTGGATGATAGGAACACTGTGGACAGTTTTCAGCAAGTTGCAACATTGAAATACAGAAATAAACACTTCTCCAAAATCAAGCTCCAAATCATGTTGAAATGCAGAAATAAACACTTTTCCAAAAACAAGCTCCAAATCATGTTGAAATACAGAAATAAACATTTTTCCAAAAACAAGCTCCAAATTATGTTGAAATACAGAAATAAACACTTTTCCATAAACAAGCTCTAAATCATGTTTGATGCACTTTGAAAGTGAATTGTTTTTCAGTACTGTTAAAACTGGATGATAGTACCACTGTGGACAGTTTTCAGCAAGTTGCAAGATTGAAATACAGAAATAAACACTTCTCCAAAATCAAGCTCCAAATCATGTTGAAATACAGAAATAAACACTTTTCCAAAAACAAGCTCAAAATCATGTTGAAATACAGAAATAAACACTTTTCCAAAAACAAGATCCAAATCATGTTGAAATACAGAAATAAACACTTTTCCATGAACTAGCTCTAAATCATGTTTGATGCACTCTGAAAATGATTTTTTTCCCACTAATGTTAAAACTGGATGATAGGAACACTGTGGACAGTTTTCAGCAAGTTGCAACATTGAAATACAGAATTAAACACTTCTCCAAAATTAAGCTCTAAATCATGTTGAAATACAGAAATGAACACTTTTCCAAAAACATGCTCGAAATCATGTTGAAATGCTGAAATAATCACTTTTCCAAAAACAAGCTCCAAATCATGTTGAAATACAGAAATAAACACTTTTCCAAAAACAAGCTCAAATCATGTTGAAATACAGAAATAAACACTTTTCCAAAAACAAGCTCTAAATCATGTTTGATGCACTCTGAAAGTGATTTTTTTTCCAGTACTGTTAAAACTGGATGATAGGAACACTGTGGACAGTTTTCAGCAAGTTGCAAAATTGAAATACAGAAATAAACACTTTTCCAAAAACAAGCTCTAAATCATGTTGAAATACAGAAATAAACACTTTTCCAAAAACAAGCTCCAAATCACGTTGAAATACAGAAATAAACACTTTTCCAAACACAAGCTCTAAATCATGTTGAAATACAGAAATAAACACTTTTCCAAAAATAAGCTCAAAATCATGTTGAAATACAGAAATAAACACTTTTCCAAAAACAAGCTCCAAATCATGTTGAAATATAGAAATAAACACTTTTCCAAAAACAAGCTCCAAATCATGTTGAAATACAGAAATAAACACTTTTCCATAAACAAGCTCTAAATCATGTTTGATGCACTCTGAAAGTCAATTTTTTTCCAGTACTTTTAAAACTGGATGATAGGAACACTGTGGACAGTTTTCAGCAAGTTGCAATATTGAAATACAGAAATAAACACATTTCCAAAAACAAGCTCAAAATCATGTTGAAATACAGAAATAGACACTTTAAAAAAAATAAGCTCTAAATCATGTTTGATGCACTGTGTAAGTGATTTTTTTTCTTCAGTACTGTTAAAACTGGATGATAGGAACACTGTGGACAGTTTTCAGCAAGTTGCAATATTGAAATACAGAAATAAACACTTTTCCAAAAACACTTTTCCAAAAACAAGCTCCAAATCATGTTGAAATACAGAAATAAACACTTTTTCAAAAACAAGCTCTAAATCATGTTGAAATACAGAAATAAACACTTTTCCAAAAACAAGCTCTAAATCATGTTTGATGCACTATGTAAGTGATTTTTTTTCAGTATTGTTAAAACTGGATGATAGGAACACTGTGGACAGTTTTCAGCAAGTTGCAACATTGAAATACAGAAATAAACACTTTTCCAAAAACAAGCTCTAAATCATGTTGAAATACAGAAATAAACACTTTTCCAAAAAAACAAGCTCCAAATCATGTTGAAATATGGAAATAAAAACTTTTCCAAAAACAAGCTCTAAATCAAGTTGAAATACAGAAATAAACACTTTTCCAAAAAAACAAGTTCCAAATCATGTAGAAATACAGAAATAAACACTTTTCCAAAAACAAGCTCTAAATCATGTTAAAATACAGAAATAAACACTTTTCCAAAAACAAGCTCTAAATCATGTTGATATACAGAAATAAACACTTTTCCAAAAACAAGCTCTAAATCATGTTTGATGCACTATGTAAGTGATTTTTTTTCAGTATTGTTAAAACTGGATGATAGGAACACTGTGGACAGTTTTCAGCAAGTTGCAACATTGAAATACAGAAATAAACACTTTTCCAAAAACAAGCTCTAAATCATGTTGAAATACAGAAATAAACACTTTTCCAAAAAAACAAGCTCCAAATCATGTTGTGAAATACAGAAATAAACACTTTTCCAAAAACAAGCTCTAAATCATGTTGAAATACAGAAATAAACACTTTTCCATAAACAAGCTCTAAATCATGTTTGATGCACTCTGAAATTATTATTTTTTTCGGGACTGTTAAAACTGGATGATAGGAACACTGTGGACAGTTTTCAGCAAGTTGCAACATTGAAATACAGAAATAAACACTTCTCCAAAATCAAGCTCCAAATCATGTTGAAATACAGAAATAAACACTTTTCCAAAAACAAGCTCCAAATTATGTTGAAATACAGAAATAAACACTTTTCCATAAACAAGCTCTAAATCATGTTTGATGCACTTTGAAAGTGAATTGTTTTTCAGTACTGTTAAAACTGGATGATAGGACCACTGTGGACAGTTTTCAGCAAGTTGCAAGATTGAAATACAGAAATAAACACTTCTCCAAAATCAAGCTCCAAATCATGTTGAAATACAGAAATAAACACTTTTCCAAAAACAAGCTCAAAATCATGTTGAAATACAGAAATAAACACTTTTCCAAAAACAAGATCCAAATCATGTTGAAATACAGAAATAAACACTTTTCCATGAACTAGCTCTAAATCATGTTTGATGCACTCTGAAAATGATTTTTTTCCCACTAATGTTAAAACTGGATGATAGGAACACTGTGGACAGTTTTCAGCAAGTTGCAACATTGAAATACAGAATTAAACACTTCTCCAAAATTAAGCTCTAAATCATGTTGAAATACAGAAATGAACACTTTTCCAAAAACATGCTCGAAATCATGTTGAAATGCTGAAATAATCACTTTTCCAAAAACAAGCTCCAAATCATGTTGAAATACAGAAATAAACACTTTTCCAAAAACAAGCTCAAATCATGTTGAAATACAGAAATAAACACTTTTCCAAAAACAAGCTCTAAATCATGTTTGATGCACTCTGAAAGTGATTTTTTTTCCAGTACTGTTAAAACTGGATGATAGGAACACTGTGGACAGTTTTCAGCAAGTTGCAAAATTGAAATACAGAAATAAACACTTTTCCAAAAACAAGCTCTAAATCATGTTGAAATACAGAAATAAGCACTTTTCAAAAACAAGCTCCAAATCATGTTGAAATACAGAAATTTACACTTTTCCAAAAACAAGCTCTAAATCATGTTGAAATACAGAAAAAGCACTTTTCCATAAACAAGCTCCAAATCATGTTGAAATACAGAAATGAACACTTTTCCAAAAACAAGCTCCAAATCATGTTGAAATACTGAAATAAACACTTTTCAAAAACAAGCTCCAAATCATGGTGAAATACAGAAATAAACACTTTTCCATAAACAAGCTCTAAATCATGTTTGATGCACTCTGTAAGTAAATTTTATTTCAGTACTGTTTAATCAGGATGATAGGAACACTGTGGACAGTTTTCAGCAAGTTGCAACATTGAAATACAGAAATAAACACTTTTCCAAAAACAAGCTCTAAATCGTGTTGAAACAGAAATAAGCACTTTTCAAAAACAAGCTCCAAATCATGTTGAAATACAGAAATTTACACTTTTCCAAAACAAGCTCCAAATCATGTTGAAATACAGAAATGAACACTTTTCCAAAAACAAGCTCTAAATCATGTTTGATGCACTCTGTAAATACATTTTATTTCAGTACTGTTTAATCAGGATGATAGGAACACTGTGGACAGTTTTCAGCAAGTTGCAACATTGAAATACAGAAATAAACACTTTTCCAAAAACTAGCTCTAAATCATGTTGAAAAACAGAAAAAACACTTTTCCAAAAACAAGCTCTAAATCATGTTGAAAAACAGAAAAAACACTTTTCCAAAAACAAGCTCTAAATCATGTTGAAAAACAGAAAAAACACTTTTCCACAAACAAGCTCTAAATCATGTTGAAATACATAAATAAGCACTTTTCAAAAACAAGCTCCAAATCATTTTGAAATACAGAAATAAACACTTTCTCATAAACAAGCTCTAAATCATGTTTGATGCACTCTGTAAGTAAATTTTATTTCAGTACTGTTTAATCAGGATGATAGGAACACTGTGGACAGTTTTCAGCAAGTTGCAACGTTGAAATACAGAAATAAACACTTTTCCATAAACAAGCTCTAAATCATGTTGAAATACAGAAATAAGCACTTTTCAAAAACAAGCTCCAAATCATGTTGAAATACAGAAATAAACACTTTTCAAAAACAAGCTCCAAATCATGTTGAAATACAGAAATAAACACTTTTCCATTAACAAGCTCAAAATCATGTTTGATGCACTCTGTAAGTTAATTTTATTTCAGTACTGTTTTATCAGGATGATAGGAACACTGTGGACAGTTTTCAGCAAGTTGCAACATTGAAATACAGAAATAAACACTTTTCCAAAAACAAGCTCTAAATCATGTTGAAACACAGAAATAAGCACTTTTCAAAAACAAGCTCCAAATCATGTTGAAATACAGAAAAAACACTTTTCCATAAACAAGCTCCAAATCATGTTGAAATACAGAAATTAACACTTTTCCAAAAACAAGCTCCAAATCATGTTGAAATACTGAAATAAACACTTTTCAAAAACAAGCTCCAAATCATGGTGAAATACAGAAATAAACACTTTTCCATAAACAAGCTCTAAATCATGTTTGATGCACTCTGTAAGTAAATTTTATTTCAGTACTGTTTAATCAGGATGATAGGAACACTGTGGACAGTTTTCAGCAAGTTGCAACATTTAAATACAGAAATAAACACTTTTCCAAAAACAAACTCTAAATCGTGTTGAAACAGAAATAAGCACTTTTCAAAAACAAGCTCCAAATCATGTTGAAATACAGAAATTTACACTTTTCCAAAACAAGCTCCAAATCATGTTGAAATACAGAAATGAACACTTTTCCAAAAACAAGCTCTAAATCATTTTGAAAAACAGAAAAAAAACTTTTCCATAAACAAGCTCCAAATCATGTTGAAATACAGAAATGAATACTTTTCCAAAAACAAGCTCCAAATCATGTTGAAATACAGAAATAAGCACTTTTCAAAAACAAGCTCCAAATCATGTTGAAATACAGAAATAAACACTTTTCCATAAACAAGCTCTAAATCATGTTTGATGCACTCTGTAAATAAATTTTATTTCAGTACTGTTTAATCAGGATGATAGGAACACTGTGGACAGTTTTCAGCAAGTTGCAACGTTGAAATACAGAAATAAACACTTTTCCAAAAACAAGCTCTAAATCATGTTGAAAAACAGAAAAAACACTTTTCCATAAACAAGCTCTAAATCATGTTGAAATACAGAAATAAGCACTTTTCAAAAACAAGCTCCAAATCATGTTGAAATACAGAAATAAACACTTTTCAAAAACAAGCTCCAAATCATGTTGGAATACAGAAATAAACACTTTTCCATAAACAAGCTCTAAATCATGTTTGATGCACTCTGTAAGTAAATTTTATTTCAGTACTGTTTAATCAGGATGGTAGGAACACTGTGGACAGTTTTCAGCAAGTTGCAACATTGAAATACAGAAATAAACACTTTTCCAAAAACAAGCTCTAAATCATGTTGAAAAACAGAAAAAACCGTTTTCCACAAACAAGCTCTAAATCATGTTGAAATACAGAAATAAGCACTTTTCAAAAACAAGCTCCAAATCATTTTGAAATACAGAAATAAACACCTTTCCATAAACGAGCTCTAAATCATGTTTGATCCACTCTGTAAATACATTTTATTTCAGTACTGTTTAATCAGGATGATAGGAACACTGTGGACAGTTTTCAGCAAGTTGCAACATTGAAATACAGAAATAAACACTTTTCCAAAAACTAGCTCTAAATCATGTTGAAAAACAGAAAAAACACTTTTCCAAAAACAAGCTCTAAATCATGTTGAAAAACAGAAAAAACACTTTTCCAAAAACAAGCTCTAAATCATGTTGAAAAACAGAAAAAACACTTTTCCACAAACAAGCTCTAAATCATGTTGAAATACATAAATAAGCACTTTTCAAAAACAAGCTCCAAATCATTTTGAAATACAGAAATAAACACTTTCTCATAAACAAGCTCTAAATCATGTTTGATGCACTCTGTAAGTAAATTTTATTTCAGTACTGTTTAATCAGGATGATAGGAACACTGTGGACAGTTTTCAGCAAGTTGCAACGTTGAAATACAGAAATAAACACTTTTCCATAAACAAGCTCTAAATCATGTTGAAATACAGAAATAAGCACTTTTCAAAAACAAGCTCCAAATCATGTTGAAATACAGAAATTTACACTTTTCCAAAACAAGCTCCAAATCATGTTGAAATACAGAAATGAACACTTTTCCAAAAACAAGCTCTAAATCATGTTTGATGCACTCTGTAAATACATTTTATTTCAGTACTGTTTAATCAGGATGATAGGAACACTGTGGACAGTTTTCAGCAAGTTGCAACATTGAAATACAGAAATAAACACTTTTCCAAAAACTAGCTCTAAATCATGTTGAAAAACAGAAAAAACACTTTTCCAAAAACAAGCTCTAAATCATGTTGAAAAACAGAAAAAACACTTTTCCAAAAACAAGCTCTAAATCATGTTGAAAAACAGAAAAAACACTTTTCCACAAACAAGCTCTAAATCATGTTGAAATACATAAATAAGCACTTTTCAAAAACAAGCTCCAAATCATTTTGAAATACAGAAATAAACACTTTCTCATAAACAAGCTCTAAATCATGTTTGATGCACTCTGTAAGTAAATTTTATTTCAGTACTGTTTAATCAGGATGATAGGAACACTGTGGACAGTTTTCAGCAAGTTGCAACGTTGAAATACAGAAATAAACACTTTTCCATAAACAAGCTCTAAATCATGTTGAAATACAGAAATAAGCACTTTTCAAAAACAAGCTCCAAATCATGTTGAAATACAGAAATAAACACTTTTCAAAAACAAGCTCCAAATCATGTTGAAATACAGAAATAAACACTTTTCCATTAACAAGCTCAAAATCATGTTTGATGCACTCTGTAAGTTAATTTTATTTCAGTACTGTTTTATCAGGATGATAGGAACACTGTGGACAGTTTTCAGCAAGTTGCAACATTGAAATACAGAAATAAACACTTTTCCAAAAACAAGCTCTAAATCATGTTGAAACACAGAAATAAGCACTTTTCAAAAACAAGCTCCAAATCATGTTGAAATACAGAAAAAACACTTTTCCATAAACAAGCTCCAAATCATGTTGAAATACAGAAATTAACACTTTTCCAAAAACAAGCTCCAAATCATGTTGAAATACTGAAATAAACACTTTTCAAAAACAAGCTCCAAATCATGGTGAAATACAGAAATAAACACTTTTCCATAAACAAGCTCTAAATCATGTTTGATGCACTCTGTAAGTAAATTTTATTTCAGTACTGTTTAATCAGGATGATAGGAACACTGTGGACAGTTTTCAGCAAGTTGCAACATTGAAATACAGAAATAAACACTTTTCCAAAAACAAACTCTAAATCGTGTTGAAACAGAAATAAGCACTTTTCAAAAACAAGCTCCAAATCATGTTGAAATACAGAAATTTACACTTTTCCAAAACAAGCTCCAAATCATGTTGAAATACAGAAATGAACACTTTTCCAAAAACAAGCTCTAAATCATTTTGAAAAACAGAAAAAAAACTTTTCCATAAACAAGCTCCAAATCATGTTGAAATACAGAAATGAATACTTTTCCAAAAACAAGCTCAGAATCATGTTGAAATACAGAAATAAGCACTTTTCAAAAACAAGCTCCAAATCATGTTGAAATACAGAAATAAACACTTTTCCATAAACAAGCTCTAAATCATGTTTGATGCACTCTGTAAATAAATTTTATTTCAGTACTGTTTAATCAGGATGATAGGAACACTGTGGACAGTTTTCAGCAAGTTGCAACGTTGAAATACAGAAATAAACACTTTTCCAAAAACAAGCTCTAAATCATGTTGAAAAACAGAAAAAACACTTTTCCATAAACAAGCTCTAAATCATGTTGAAATACAGAAATAAGCACTTTTCAAAAACAAGCTCCAAATCATGTTGAAATACAGAAATAAACACTTTTCAAAAACAAGCTCCAAATCATGTTGGAATACAGAAATAAACACTTTTCCATAAACAAGCTCTAAATCATGTTTGATGCACTCTGTAAGTAAATTTTATTTCAGTACTGTTTAATCAGGATGGTAGGAACACTGTGGACAGTTTTCAGCAAGTTGCAACATTGAAATACAGAAATAAACACTTTTCCAAAAACAAGCTCTAAATCATGTTGAAAAACAGAAAAAACCGTTTTCCACAAACAAGCTCTAAATCATGTTGAAATACAGAAATAAGCACTTTTCAAAAACAAGCTCCAAATCATTTTGAAATACAGAAATAAACACCTTTCCATAAACGAGCTCTAAATCATGTTTGATCCACTCTGTAAGTAAATTTTATTTCAGTACTGTTTTATCAGGATGATAGGAACACTGTGGACAGTTTTTAGCAAGTTGCAACATTGAAATACAGAAATAAACACTTTTCCAAAAACAAGCTCTAAATCATGTTGAAAAACAGAAAAAACACTTTTCCATAAACAAGCTCTAAATCATGTTGAAATACAGAAATAAGCACTTTTCAAAAACAAGCTCCAAATCATGTTGAAATAGAGCAATTTACACTTTTCCGAAAAACAAGCTCCAAATCATGTTGAAATACAGAAATGAACACTATTCCAAAAACAAGCTCTAAATCATGTTTGATGCACCCTGTAAGTAAATTTTATTTCAGTACTGTTTTATCAGGATGATAGGAACACTGTGGACAGTTTTCAGCAAGTTGCAACATTGAAATACAGAAATAAACACTTTTCCAAAAACAAGCTCCAAATCATGTTGAAGTAGAGAAATTTACACTTTTCCAAAAACAAGCTCCAAATCATGTTGAAATACAGAAATGAACACTTTTCCAAAAACAAGCTCCAAATCATGTTGAAATACAGAAATAAACACTTTTCCATAAACAAGCTCTAAATCATGTTTGATGTACTCTGTAAGTACATTTTATTTCAGTACTGTTTTATCAGGATGATAGGAACAATGTGGACAGTTTTCAGCAAGTTGCAATATTGAAATACAGAAATAAACACTTTTCCAAAAACAAGCTCTAAATCATGTTGAAAAACAGAAAAAACAGTTTTCCATAAACAAGCTCTAAATCATGTTGAAATACAGAAATAAACACTTTTCCATAAACAAGCTCTAAATCATGTTTGATGCACTCTGTAAGTAAATTTTATTTCAGTACTGTTTTATCAGGATGATAGGAACAATGTGGACAGTTTTCAGCAAGTTGCAACATTGAAATACAGAAATAAACACTTTTCCAAAAACAAGCTCTAAATCATGTTGAAACACAGAAATAAGCACTTTTCAAAAACAAGCTCCAAATCATGTTGAAATAGAGAAATTTACACTTTTCCAAAAACAAGCTCCAAATCATGTTGAAATACAGAAATGAACACTTTTCCAAAAACAAGCTCCAAATCATGTTGAAATACAGAAATAAACACTTTTCCATAAACAAGCTCTAAATCATGTTTGATGCACCCTGTAAGTAAATTTTATTTCAGTACTGTTTTATCAGGATGATAGGAACACTGTGGACAGTTTTCAGCAAGTTGCAACATTGAAATACAGAAATAAACACTTTTCCAAAAACAAGCTCTAAATCATGTTGAAACACAGAAATAAGCACTTTTCAAAAACAAGCTCCAAATCATGTTGAAATACAGAAATAAACACTTTTCCATAAACAAGCTCTAAATCATGTTTGATGCACCCTGTAAGTAAATTTTATTTCAGTACTGTTTTATCAGGATGATAGGAACACTGTGGACAGTTTTCAGCAAGTTGCAACATTGAAATACAGAAATAAACACTTTTCCAAAAACAAGCTCTAAATCATGTTGAAACACAGAAATAAGCACTTTTCAAAAACAAGCTCCAAATCATGTTGAAATACAGAAATTTACACTTTTCCAAAAACAAGCTCCAAATCATGTTGAAATACAGAAATAAACACTTTTCCAAAAACAAGCTCTAAATCATGTTTGATGCACCCTGTAAGTAAATTTTATTTCAGTACTGTTTTATCAGGATGATAGGAACACTGTGGACAGTTTTCATTAAGTTGCAACATTGAAATACAGAAATAAACACTTTTCCAAAAGCAAGCTCCAAATCATGTTGAAATACAGAAATAACCACTTTTCCAAAAACAAGCTCCAAATCATGTTGAGATACAGAAATAACACTTTTCCATAAACAAGCTCTAAATCATGTTTGATGCACTCTGAAAGTCAATTTTTTTTCCAGTACTTTTAAAACTGGATGATAGGAACACTGTGGACAGTTTTCAGCAAGTTGCAATATTGAAATACAGAAATAAACACATTTCCAAAAACAAGCTCAAAATCATGTTGAAATACAGAAATAAACACTTTAAAAAAAATAAGCTCTAAATCATGTTTGATGCACTGTGTAAGTGATTTTTTTTCTTCAGTACTGTTAAAACTGGATGATAGGAACACTGTGGACAGTTTTCAGCAAGTTGCAATATTGAAATACAGAAATAAACACTTTTCCAAAAACACTTTTCCAAAAACAAGCTCCAAATCATGTTGAAATACAGAAATAAACACTTTTTCAAAAACAAGCTCTAAATCATGTTGAAATATAGAAATAAACACTTTTCCAAAAACAAGCTCCAAATCATGTTGAAATACAGAAATAAACACTTTTCCATAAACAAGCTCTAAATCATGTTTGATGCACTCTGTAAGTAAATTTTATTTCAGTACTGTTTTATCAGGATGATAGGAACACTGTGGACAGTTTTCAGCAAGTTGCAACATTGAAATACAGAAATAAACACTTTTCCAAAAACAAGCTCTAAATCATGTTGAAACACAGAAATAAGCACTTTTCAAAAACAAGCTCCAAATCATGTTGAAATAGAGAAATTTACACTTTTCCAAAAACAAGCTCCAAATCATGTTGAAATACAGAAATGAACACTTTTCCAAAAACAAGCTCCAAATCATGTTGAAATACAGAAATAAACACTTTTCCATAAACAAGCTCTAAATCATGTTTGATGCACTCTGAAAGTGAATTTTATTTCCCAGTACTGTTAAAACAGGATGATAGGAACACTGTGGACAGTTTTCAGCAAGTTGCAACATTGAAATACAGAAATAAACACTTTTCCAAAAACAAGCTCTAAATCATGTTGAAACACAGAAATAAGCACTTTTCCAAAAACAAGCTCCAAATCATGTTGAAATACAGAAATAAACACTTTTCCATAAACAAGCTCTAAATCATGTTTGATGCACTCTGTAAGTAAATTTTATTTCAGTACTGTTTTATCAGGATGATAGGAACACTGTGGACAGTTTTCATTAAGTTGCAACATTGAAATACAGAAATAAACACTTTTCCAAAAACAAGCTCTAAATCATGTTGAAACACAGAAATAAGCACTTTTCAAAAACAAGCTCCAAATCATGTTGAAATACAGAAATTTACACTTTTCCAAAAACAAGCTCCAAATCATGTTGAAATACAGAAATAAACACTTTTCCAAAAACAAGCTCTAAATCATGTTTGATGCACTCTGTAAGTAAATTTTTTTTCAGTACTGTTTAATCAGGATGATAGGAACACTGTGGACAGTTTTCATTAAGTTGCAACATTGAAATACAGAAATAAACACTTTTCCAAAAGCAAGCTCCAAATCATGTTGAAATACAGAAATAACCACTTTTCCAAAAACAAGCTCCAAATCATGTTGAGATAGAGAAATAACACTTTTCCATAAACAAGCTCTAAATCATGTTTGATGCACTCTGAAAGTCAATTTTTTTTCCAGTACTTTTAAAACTGGATGATAGGAACACTGTGGACAGTTTTCAGCAAGTTGCAATATTGAAATACAGAAATAAACACATTTCCAAAAACAAGCTCAAAATCATGTTGAAATACAGAAATAAACACTTTAAAAAAAATAAGCTCTAAATCATGTTTGATGCACTGTGTAAGTGATTTTTTTTCTTCAGTACTGTTAAAACTGGATGATAGGAACACTGTGTACAGTTTTCAGCAAGTTGCAATATTGGAATACAGAAATAAACACTTTTCCAAAAACACTTTTCCAAAAACAAGCTCCAAATCATGTTGAAATACAGAAATAAACACTTTTTCAAAAACAAGCTCTAAATCATGTTGAAATATAGAAATAAACACTTTTCCAAAAACAAGCTCCAAATCATGTTGAAATACAGAAATAAACACTTTTCCATAAACAAGCTCTAAATCATGTTTGATGCACTCTGAAAGTCAATTTTTTTCCAGTACTGTTAAAACTGGATGATAGGAACACTGTGGACAGTTTTCAGCAAGTTGCAATATTGAAATACAGAAATAAACACTTTTCCAAAAACAAGCTCCAAATCATGTTGAAATATAGAAATATACACTTTTCCAAAAACAAGCTCCAAATCATGTTGAAATACTGAAATCAACACTTTTCCAAAAACAAGCTCCAAATCATGTTGAAATACAGAAATAAACACTTTTCCATAAACAAGCTCTAAATCATGTTTGATGCACTCTGAAAGTCAATTTTTTTCCAGTACTGTTAAAACTGGATGATAGGAACACTGTGGACAGTTTTCAGCAAGTTGCAACATTGAAATACAGAAATAATCACTTTTCCAAAAACAAGCTCTAAATCATGTTGAAATACAGAAATAAAGACTTTTCCAAAAACAAGCTCCAAATTATGTTGAAATACAGAAATAAACTTCCAAAAAAAAGCTCCAAATCATGTTGAAATACTGAAATCAACACTTTTCCAAAAACAAGCTCCAAATCATGTTGAAATACAGAAATAAACACTTTTCCAAAAACAAGCTCCACATCATGTTGAAATACAGAAATAAACACTTTTCCAAAAACAAGCTTTAAATCATGTTTGATGGACTCCATAGGTGAATTTTTTTCCAGTACTGTTAAAACTGGATGATAGGAACACTGTGGACAGTTTTCAGCAAGTTGCAACATTGAAATACAGAAATAATCACTTTTCCAAAAACAAGCTCTAAATCATGTTGAAATACAGAAATAAACACTTTTCCAAAAACAAGCTCCAAATCATGTTGAAATACAGAAATAAACACTTTTCCAAAAACAAGCTCCAAATCATGTTGAAATATAGAAATATACACTTTTCCAAAAACAAGCTCCAAATCATGTTGAAATACTGAAATCAACACTTTTCCAAAAACAAGCTCCAAATCATGTTGAAATACAGAAATAAACACTTTTCCATAAACAAGCTCTAAATCATGTTTGATGCACTCTGTAAGTGATTTTTTTCCCAGTACTGTTAAAACTGGATGATAGGAACACTGTGGACAGTTTTCAGCAAGTTGCAACATTGAAATACAGAAATAATCACTTTTCCAAAAACAAGCTCTAAATCATGTTGAAATACAGAAATAAACACTTTTCCAAAAACAAGCTCCAAATTATGTTGAAATACAGAAATAAACTTCCAAAAAAAAGCTCCAAATCATGTTGAAATACTGAAATCAACACTTTTCCAAAAACAAGCTCCAAATCATGTTGAAATACAGAAATAAACACTTTTCCAAAAACAAGCTCCACATCATGTTGAAATACAGAAATAAACACTTTTCCAAAAACAAGCTTTAAATCATGTTTGATGGACTCCATAGGTGAATTTTTTTCCAGTACTGTTAAAACTGGATGATAGGAACACTGTGGACAGTTTTCAGCAAGTTGCAACATTGAAATACAGAAATAATCACTTTTCCAAAAACAAGCTCTAAATCATGTTGAAATACAGAAATAAACACTTTTCCAAAAACAAGCTCCAAATCATGTTGAAATACAGAAATAAACACTTTTCCAAAAACAAGCTCCAAATCATGTTGAAATATAGAAATATACACTTTTCCAAAAACAAGTTCCAAATCATGTTGAAATACTGAAATCAACACTTTTCCAAAAACAAGCTCCAAATCATGTTGAAATACAGAAATAAACACTTTTCCATAAACAAGCTCTAAATCATGTTTGATGCACTCTGTAAGTGATTTTTTTCCCAGTACTCTTAAAACTTGATGATAGGAACACTGTGGACAGTTTTCAGCAAGTTGCAACATTGAAATACAGAAATAATCACTTTTCCAAAAACAAGCTCTAAATCATGTTGAAATACAGAAATAAACACTTTTCCAAAAACAAGCTCCAAATTATGTTGAAATACAGAAATAAACTTCCAAAAAAAAGCTCCAAATCATGTTGAAATACTGAAATCAACACTTTTCCAAAAACAAGCTCCAAATCATGTTGAAATACAGAAATAAACACTTTTCCAAAAACAAGCTCCACATCATGTTGAAATACAGAAATAAACACTTTTCCAAAAACAAGCTTTAAATCATGTTTGATGGACTCCATAGGTGAATTTTTTTCCAGTACTGTTAAAACTGGATGATAGGAACACTGTGGACAGTTTTCAGCAAGTTGCAACATTGAAATACAGAAATAATCACTTTTCCAAAAACAAGCTCTAAATCATGTTGAAATACAGAAATAAACACTTTTCCAAAAACAAGCTCCAAATCATGTTGAAATACAGAAATAAACACTTTTCCAAAAACAAGCTCCAAATCATGTTGAAATACAGAAATAAACACTTTTCCATAAACAAGCTCTAAATCATGTTTGATGCACTCTGAAAGTCAATTTTTTTCCAGTACTTTTAAAACTGGATGATAGGAACACTGTGGACAGTTTTCAGCAAGTTGCAATATTGAAATACAGAAATAAACACATTTCCAAAAACAAGCTCAAAATCATGTTGAAATACAGAAATAAACACTTTAAAAAAAATAAGCTCTAAATCATGTTTGATGCACTGTGTAAGTGATTTTTTTTCTTCAGTACTGTTAAAACTGGATGATAGGAACACTGTGGACAGTTTTCAGCAAGTTGCAATATTGAAATACAGAAATAAACACTTTTCCAAAAACACTTTTCCAAAAACAAGCTCCAAATCATGTTGAAATACAGAAATAAACACTTTTTCAAAAACAAGCTCTAAATCATGTTGAAATACAGAAATAAACACTTTTCCAAAAACAAGCTCTAAATCATGTTTGATGCACTATGTAAGTGATTTTTTTTCAGTATTGTTAAAACTGGATGATAGGAACACTGTGGACAGTTTTCAGCAAGTTGCAACATTGAAATACAGAAATAAACACTTTTCCAAAAACAAGCTCTAAATCATGTTGAAATACAGAAATAAACACTTTTCCAAAAAAACAAGCTCCAAATCATGTTGAAATATGGAAATAAAAACTTTTCCAAAAACAAGCTCTAAATCAAGTTGAAATACAGAAATAAACACTTTTCCAAAAAAACAAGTTCCAAATCATGTAGAAATACAGAAATAAACACTTTTCCAAAAACAAGCTCTAAATCATGTTAAAATACAGAAATAAACACTTTTCCAAAAACAAGCTCTAAATCATGTTGATATACAGAAATAAACACTTTTCCAAAAACAAGCTCTAAATCATGTTTGATGCACTATGTAAGTGATTTTTTTTCAGTATTGTTAAAACTGGATGATAGGAACACTGTGGACAGTTTTCAGCAAGTTGCAACATTGAAATACAGAAATAAACACTTTTCCAAAAACAAGCTCTAAATCATGTTGAAATACAGAAATAAACACTTTTCCAAAAAAACAAGCTCCAAATCATGTTGTGAAATACAGAAATAAACACTTTTCCAAAAACAAGCTCTAAATCATGTTGAAATACAGAAATAAACACTTTTCCATAAACAAGCTCTAAATCATGTTGAAATACAGAAATAAACACTTTTCCAAAAATAAGCTCAAAATCATGTTGAAATACAGAAATAAACACTTTTCCAAAAAAACAAGCTCCAAATCATGTTGAAATATGGAAATAAAAACTTTTCCAAAAACAAGCTCTAAATCAAGTTGAAATACAGAAATAAACACTTTTCCAAAAACAAGCTCCAAATCACGTTGAAATACAGAAATAAACACTTTTCCAAACACAAGCTCTAAATCATGTTGAAATACAGAAATAAACACTTTTCCAAAAATAAGCTCAAAATCATGTTGAAATACAGAAATAAACACTTTTCCAAAAACAAGCTCCAAATCATGTTGAAATATAGAAATAAACACTTTTCCAAAAACAAGCTCCAAATCATGTTGAAATACAGAAATAAACACTTTTCCATAAACAAGCTCTAAATCATGTTTGGTGCACTCTGAAAGTCAATTATTTTCCAGTACTGTTAAAACTGGATGATAGGAACACTGTGGACAGTTTTCAGCAAGTTGCAACATTGAAATACAGAAATAAACACATTTCCAAAAACAAGCTCAAAATCATGTTGAAATACAGAAATAAACACTTTTCCAAAAACAAACTTTAAATCATGTTTGATGCACTCTGAAAGTCAATTATTTTCCAGTACTGTTAAAACTGGATGATAGGAACACTGTGGACAGTTTTCAGCAAGTTGCAACATTGAAATACAGAAATAAACACTTTTCCAAAAACAAGCTCTAAATCATGTTGAAATACAGAAATAAACACTTTTCCAAAAACAAGCTCCAAATCATGTTGAAATACAGAAATAAACACTTTTCCAAAAACAAGCTCCAAATCATGTTGAAATACAGAAATAAACACTTTTCCATAAACAAGCTCTAAATCATGTTTGATGCACTCTGAAAGTCAATTTTTTTCCAGTACTTTTAAAACTGGATGATAGGAACACTGTGGACAGTTTTCAGCAAGTTGCAATATTGAAATACAGAAATAAACACATTTCCAAAAACAAGCTCAAAATCATGTTGAAATACAGAAATAAACACTTTAAAAAAAATAAGCTCTAAATCATGTTTGATGCACTGTGTAAGTGATTTTTTTTCTTCAGTACTGTTAAAACTGGATGATAGGAACACTGTGGACAGTTTTCAGCAAGTTGCAATATTGAAATACAGAAATAAACACTTTTCCAAAAACACTTTTCCAAAAACAAGCTCCAAATCATGTTGAAATACAGAAATAAACACTTTTTCAAAAACAAGCTCTAAATCATGTTGAAATACAGAAATAAACACTTTTCCAAAAACAAGCTCTAAATCATGTTTGATGCACTATGTAAGTGATTTTTTTTCAGTATTGTTAAAACTGGATGGTAGGAACACTGTGGACAGTTTTCAGCAAGTTGCAACATTGAAATACAGAAATAAACACTTTTCCAAAAACAAGCTCTAAATCATGTTGAAATACAGAAATAAACACTTTTCCAAAAAAACAAGCTCCAAATCATGTTGAAATATGGAAATAAAAACTTTTCCAAAAACAAGCTCTAAATCAAGTTGAAATACAGAAATAAACACTTTTCCAAAAAAACAAGTTCCAAATCATGTAGAAATACAGAAATAAACACTTTTCCAAAAACAAGCTCTAAATCATGTTAAAATACAGAAATAAACACTTTTCCAAAAACAAGCTCTAAATCATGTTGATATACAGAAATAAACACTTTTCCAAAAACAAGCTCTAAATCATGTTTGATGCACTATGTAAGTGATTTTTTTTCAGTATTGTTAAAACTGGATGATAGGAACACTGTGGACAGTTTTCAGCAGGTTGCAACATTGAAATACAGAAATAAACACTTTTCCAAAAACAAGCTCTAAATCATGTTGAAATACAGAAATAAACACTTTTCCAAAAAAACAAGCTCCAAATCATGTTGTGAAATACAGAAATAAACATTTTTCCAAAAAAAAGCTCCAAATTATGTTGAAATACAGAAGTAAACACTTTTCCATAAACAAGCTCTAAATCATGTTTGATGCACTTTGAAAGTGAATTGTTTTTCAGTACTGTTAAAACTGGATGATAGGACCACTGTGGACAGTTTTCAGCAAGTTGCAAGATTGAAATACAGAAATAAACACTTCTCCAAAATTAAGCTCTAAATCATGTTGAAATACAGAAATGAACACTTTTCCAAAAACATGCTCGAAATCATGTTGAAATGCTGAAATAATCACTTTTCCAAAAACAAGCTCCAAATCATGTTGAAATACAGAAATAAACACTTTTCCAAAAACAAGCTCAAATCATGTTGAAATACAGAAATAAACACTTTTCCATAAACAAGCTCTAAATCATGTTGAAATACAGAAATAAACACTTTTCCAAAAATAAGCTCAAAATCATGTTGAAATACAGAAATAAACACTTTTCCAAAAAAACAAGCTCCAAATCATGTTGAAATATGGAAATAAAAACTTTTCCAAAAACAAGCTCTAAATCAAGTTGAAATACAGAAATAAACACTTTTCCAAAAACAAGCTCCAAATCACGTTGAAATACAGAAATAAACACTTTTCCAAACACAAGCTCTAAATCATGTTGAAATACAGAAATAAACACTTTTCCAAAAATAAGCTCAAAATCATGTTGAAATACAGAAATAAACACTTTTCCAAAAACAAGCTCCAAATCATGTTGAAATATAGAAATAAACACTTTTCCAAAAACAAGCTCCAAATCATGTTGAAATACAGAAATAAACACTTTTCCATAAACAAGCTCTAAATCATGTTTGGTGCACTCTGAAAGTCAATTATTTTCCAGTACTGTTAAAACTGGAATGATAGGAACACTGTGGACAGTTTTCAGCAAGTTGCAACATTGAAATACAGAAATAAACACATTTCCAAAAACAAGCTCAAAATCATGTTGAAATACAGAAATAAACACTTTTCCAAAAACAAACTTTAAATCATGTTTGATGCACTCTGAAAGTCAATTATTTTCCAGTACTGTTAAAACTGGATGATAGGAACACTGTGGACAGTTTTCAGCAAGTTGCAACATTGAAATACAGAAATAAACACTTTTCCAAAAACAAGCTCTAAATCATGTTGAAATACAGAAATAAACACTTTTCCAAAAACAAGCTCCAAATCATGTTGAAATACAGAAATAAACACTTTTCCAAAAACAAGCTCCAAATCATGTTGAAATACAGAAATAAACACTTTTCCATAAACAAGCTCTAAATCATGTTTGATGCACTCTGAAAGTCAATTTTTTTCCAGTACTTTTAAAACTGGATGATAGGAACACTGTGGACAGTTTTCAGCAAGTTGCAATATTGAAATACAGAAATAAACACATTTCCAAAAACAAGCTCAAAATCATGTTGAAATACAGAAATAAACACTTTAAAAAAAATAAGCTCTAAATCATGTTTGATGCACTGTGTAAGTGATTTTTTTTCTTCAGTACTGTTAAAACTGGATGATAGGAACACTGTGGACAGTTTTCAGCAAGTTGCAATATTGAAATACAGAAATAAACACTTTTCCAAAAACACTTTTCCAAAAACAAGCTCCAAATCATGTTGAAATACAGAAATAAACACTTTTTCAAAAACAAGCTCTAAATCATGTTGAAATACAGAAATAAACACTTTTCCAAAAACAAGCTCTAAATCATGTTTGATGCACTATGTAAGTGATTTTTTTTCAGTATTGTTAAAACTGGATGGTAGGAACACTGTGGACAGTTTTCAGCAAGTTGCAACATTGAAATACAGAAATAAACACTTTTCCAAAAACAAGCTCTAAATCATGTTGAAATACAGAAATAAACACTTTTCCAAAAAAACAAGCTCCAAATCATGTTGAAATATGGAAATAAAAACTTTTCCAAAAACAAGCTCTAAATCAAGTTGAAATACAGAAATAAACACTTTTCCAAAAAAACAAGTTCCAAATCATGTAGAAATACAGAAATAAACACTTTTCCAAAAACAAGCTCTAAATCATGTTAAAATACAGAAATAAACACTTTTCCAAAAACAAGCTCTAAATCATGTTGATATACAGAAATAAACACTTTTCCAAAAACAAGCTCTAAATCATGTTTGATGCACTATGTAAGTGATTTTTTTTCAGTATTGTTAAAACTGGATGATAGGAACACTGTGGACAGTTTTCAGCAAGTTGCAACATTGAAATACAGAAATAAACACTTTTCCAAAAACAAGCTCTAAATCATGTTGAAATACAGAAATAAACACTTTTCCAAAAAAACAAGCTCCAAATCATGTTGTGAAATACAGAAATAAACATTTTTCCAAAAAAAAGCTCCAAATTATGTTGAAATACAGAAATAAACACTTTTCCATAAACAAGCTCTAAATCATGTTTGATGCACTTTGAAAGTGAATTGTTTTTCAGTACTGTTAAAACTGGATGATAGGACCACTGTGGACAGTTTTCAGCAAGTTGCAAGATTGAAATACAGAAATAAACACTTCTCCAAAATTAAGCTCTAAATCATGTTGAAATACAGAAATGAACACTTTTCCAAAAACATGCTCGAAATCATGTTGAAATGCTGAAATAATCACTTTTCCAAAAACAAGCTCCAAATCATGTTGAAATACAGAAATAAACACTTTTCCAAAAACAAGCTCAAATCATGTTGAAATACAGAAATAAACACTTTTCCAAAAACAAGCTCTAAATCATGTTTGATGCACACTGAAAGTGATTTTTTTTCCAGTACTGTTAAAACTGGATGATAGGAACACTGTGGACAGTTTTCAGCAAGTTGCAAAATTGAAATACAGAAATAAACACTTTTCCAAAAACAAGCTCTAAATCATGTTGAAATACAGAAATAAACACTTTTCCAAAAACAAGCTCCAAATCACGTTGAAATACAGAAATAAACACTTTTCCAAACACAAGCTCTAAATCATGTTGAAATACAGAAATAAACACTTTTCCAAAAATAAGCTCAAAATCATGTTGAAATACAGAAATAAACACTTTTCCAAAAACAAGCTCCAAATCATGTTGAAATACAGAAATAAACACTTTTCCAAAAACAAGCTCCAAATCATGTTGAAATATAGAAATAAACACTTTTCCAAAAACAAGCTCCAAATCATGTTGAAATACAGAAATAAACACTTTTCCATAAACAAGCTCTAAATCATGTTTGGTGCACTCTGAAAGTCAATTATTTTCCAGTACTGTTAAAACTGGATGATAGGAACACTGTGGACAGTTTTCAGCAAGTTGCAACATTGAAATACAGAAATAAACACATTTCCAAAAACAAGCTCAAAATCATGTTGAAATACAGAAATAAACACTTTTCCAAAAACAAGCTTTAAATCATGTTTGATGCACTCTGAAAGTCAATTATTTTCCAGTACTGTTAAAACTGGATGATAGGAACACTGTGGACAGTTTTCAGCAAGTTGCAACATTGAAATACAGAAATAAACACTTTTCCAAAAACAAGCTCTAAATCATGTTGAAATACAGAAATAAACACTTTTCCAAAAAAACAAGCTCCAAATCATGTTGAAATACAGAAATAAACACTTTTCCAAAAACAAGCTTTAAATCATGTTTGATGCACTCTGTATGTCATTGTTTTTCCAGTACTGTTAAAACTGGATGATAGGAACACTGTGGACAGTTTTCAGCAAGTTGCAATATTGAAATACAGAAATAAACACATTTCCAAAAACAAGCTCAAAATCATGTTGAAATACCGAAATAAACACTTTAAAAAAAATAAGCTATAAATCATGTTTGATGCACTGTGTAAGTGATTTTTTTTCTTCAGTACAGTTAAAACTGGATGATAGGAACACTGTGGACAGTTTTCAGCAAGTTGCAATATTGAAATACAGAAATAAACACTTTTCCAAAAACAAGCTCTAAATCATGTTGAAATACAGAAATAAACACTTTTCCAAAAACAAGCTCCAAATCATGTTGAAATATAGAAATAAACACTTTTCCAAAAACAAGCTCTAAATCATGTTGAAATACAGAAATAAACACTTTTCCAAAAACAAGCTCCAAATCATGTTGAAATACAGAAATAAACACTTTTCCATAAACAAGCTCTAAATCATGTTTGATGCACTCTGAAAGTCAATTTTTTTCCAGTACTGTTAAAACTGGATGATAGGAACACTGTGGACAGTTTTCAGCAAGTTGCAATATTGAAATACAGAAATAAACACATTTCCAAAAACAAGCTCTAAATCATGTTGAAATACAGAAATAAACACTTTTCCAAAAACAAGCTCCAAATCATGTTGAAATATAGAAATAAACACTTTTCCAAAAACAAGCTCTAAATCATGTTGAAATACAGAAATAAACACTTTTCCAAAAACAAGCTCCAAATCATGTTGAAATACAGAAATAAACACTTTTCCATAAACAAGCTCTAAATCATGTTTGATGCACTCTGAAAGTCAATTTTTTTCCAGTACTGTTAAAACTGGATGATAGGAACACTGTGGACAGTTTTCAGCAAGTTGCAATATTGAAATACAGAAATAAACACATTTCCAAAAACAAGCTCCAAATCATGTTGAAATATAGAAATAACCACTTTTCCAAAAACAAGCTCCAAATCATGTTGAAATACTGAAATCAACACTTTTCCAAAAACAAGCTCCAAATCATGTTGAAATACAGAAATAAACACTTTTCCAAAACAAGCTCTAAATCATTTTGAAATACAGAAATAAACACTTTTCCAAAAACAAGCTCAAATCATGTTGAAATACAGAAATAAACACTTTTCCAAAAACAAGCTCCAAATCACGTTGAAATACGGAAATAAACACTTTTCCATAAACAAGCTCTAAATCATGTTTGATGCACTCTGAAAGTAAAAATGTTTTCCAGTACGGTTAAAACTGGATTATAGGAACACTGTGGACAGTTTTCAGCAAGTTGCATTATTGAAATACAGAAATAAACACATTTCCAAAAACAAGCTCAAAATCAGGTTAAAAGACAGTAATAAACACTTTTCCAAAAAAACAAGCTCCAAATCATGTTGAAATAGAGAAATAACACTTTTCCAAAAACAAGCTCTAAATCATGTTGAAATACAGAAATAAACACTTTTCCAAAAACAAGCTCCAAATCATGTTGAAATATAGAAATAAACACTTTTCCAAAAACAAAAACCAAATCATGTTGAAATACAGAAATAAACACTTTTCCATAAACAAGGTCTAAATCATGTTTGACGCACTCTGAAAGTCAATTTTTTTCCAGTACTGTTAAAACTGGATGATAGGAACACTGTGAACAGTTTTCAGCAAGTTGCAATATTGAAATAAAGAAATAAACACATTTCCAAAAACAAGCTCAAAATCATGTTGAAATACAGAAATAAACACTTTAAAACAAAAAGCTCTAAATCATGTTTGATGCACTGTGTAAGTGATATTTTTTCTTCAGTACTGTTAAAACTGGATGATATGAACACTGTGGACAGTTTTCAGCAAGTTGCAACATTGAAATACAGAAATAAACACTTTTCCAAAAACAAGCTCTAAATCATGTTGAAATACAGAAATAAACACTTTTCCAAAAAAACAAGCTCCAAATCATGTAGAAATACAGAAATAAACACTTTTCCAAAAACAAGCTCTAAATCATGTTGAAATACAGAAATAAACACTTTTCCAAAAACAAGCTCGAAATCATGTTGAAATACTGAAATAATCACTTTTCCAAAAACAAGCCCAAAAATCATGTTGAAATACAGAAATAAACACTTTTCCAAAAACAAGCTCTAAATGATGTTGAAATACAGAAATAAACACTTTTCCAAAAACAAGCTCAAATCATGTTGAAATACAGAAATAAACATTTTTCCAAAAACAAGCTCCAGATCATGTTGAAATACAGAAATAAACACTTTTCCAAAAACAAGCTCTAAATCATGTTGAAATACAGAAATAAACACTTTTCCAAAAACAAGCTCAAATCATGTTGAAATACAGAAATAAACACTTTTCCAAAAACAAGATCCAAATCATGTTGAAATACTGAAATAAACACTTTTCCAAAAACAAGCTCCAAATCATGTTGAAATACAGAAATAAACACTTTTCCATAAACAAGCTCTAAATCATGTTTGATGTACTCTGTAAGTGATTTTTTTTTCAGTACTGTTAAAACTGGATGATAGGAACACTGTGGACAGTTTTCAGCAAGTTGCAACATTGAAATACAGAAATAAACACTTTTCCAAAAACAAGCTCAAATCATGTTGAAATACAGAAATAAACACTTTTCCAAAAACAAGCTCTAAATCATGTTGAAATACAGAAATAAACACTTTTCCAAAAAAACAGGCTCCAAATCATGTTGAAATATGGAAATAAACACTTTTCCAAAAACAAGCTCTAAATCATGTTGAAATACAGAAATAAACACTTTTCCAAAAACAAGCTCAAATCATGTTGAAATACAGAAATAAACACTTTTCCAAAAACAAGCTCTAAATCATGTTGAAATACAGAAATAAACACTTTTCCAAAAACAAGCTCCAAATCATGTTGAAATATAGAAATAAACACTTTTCCAAAAACAAGCTCCAAATCATGTTGAAATACAGAAATAAACACTTTTCCATAAACAAGCTCTAAATCATGTTTGATGCACTCTGAAAGTCAATTATTTTCCAGTACTGTTAAAACTGGATGATAGGAACACTGTGGACAGTTTTCAGCAAGTTGCAACATTGAAATACAGAAATAAACACATTTCCAAAAACAAGCTCAAAATCATGTTGAAATACAGAAATAAACACTTTTCCAAAAACAAGCTCTAAATCATGTTTGATGCACTCTGAAAGTCAATTATTTTCCAGTACTGTTAAAACTGGATGATAGGAACACTGTGGACAGTTTTCAGCAAGTTGCAACATTGAAATACAGAAATAAACACTTTTCCAAAAACAAGCTCTAAATCATGTTGAAATACAGAAATAAACACTTTTCCAAAAAAACAAGCTCCAAATCATGTTGAAATACAGAAATAAACACTTTTCCAAAAACAAGCTTTAAATCATGTTTGATGCACTCTGTATGTCATTGTTTTTCCAGTACTGTTAAAACTGGATGATAGGAACACTGTGGACAGTTTTCAGCAAGTTGCAATATTGAAATACAGAAATAAACACATTTCCAAAAACAAGCTCAAAATCATGTTGAAATACCGAAATAAACACTTTTAAAAAAATAAGCTATAAATCATGTTTGATGCACTGTGTAAGTGATTTTTTTTCTTCAGTACAGTTAAAACTGGATGATAGGAACACTGTGGACAGTTTTCAGCAAGTTGCAATATTGAAATACAGAAATAAACACTTTTCCAAAAACAAGCTCTAAATCATGTTGAAATATAGAAATAAACACTTTTCCAAAAACAAGCTCCAAATCATGTTGAAATATAGAAATAAACACTTTTCCAAAAACAAGCTCCAAATCATGTTGAAATACAGAAAAAAACACTTTTCCATAAACAAGCTCTAAATCATGTTGAAATACAGAAATAAACACTTTTCCAAAAACAAGCTCCAAATTGTGTTGAAATACAGAAATAAACACTTTTCCATAAACAAGCTCTAAATCATGTTTGATGCACTCTGAAAGTCAATTTTTTTCCAGTGCTGTTAAAACTGAATGATAGGAACACTGTGGACAGTTTTCAGCAAGTTGCAATATTGAAATACAGAAATAAACACATTTTCAAAAACAAGCTCCAAATCATGTTGAAATACAGAAATAAACACTTTAAAAAAAAAAGCTCTAAATCATGTTTGATGCACTGTGTAAATGATATTTTTTCTTCAGTACTGTTAAAACTGGATGATATGAACACTGTGGACAGTTTTCAGCAAGTTGCAACATTGAAATACAGAAATAAACACTTTTCCAAAAACAAGCTCTAAATCATGTTGAAATACAGAAATAAACACTTTTCCAAAAAAACAAGCTCCAAATCATGTAGAAATACAGAAATAAACACTTTTCCAAAAACAAGCTCTAAATCATGTTGAAATACAGAAATAAACACTTTTCCAAAAACAAGCTCGAAATCATGTTGAAATACTGAAATAATCACTTTTCCAAAAACAAGCTCCAAATCATGTTGAAATACAGAAATAAACACTTTTCCATAAACAAGCTCTAAATCATGTTTGATGCACTCTGAAAGTCAATTTTTTTCCAGTACTGTTAAAACTGGATGATAGGAACACTGTGGACAGTTTTCAGCAAGTTGCAATATTGAAATACAGAAATAAACACATTTCCAAAAACAAGCTCCAAATCATGTTGAAATATAGAAATAACCACTTTTCCAAAAACAAGCTCCAAATCATGTTGAAATACTGAAATCAACACTTTTCCAAAAACAAGCTCCAAATCATGTTGAAATACAGAAATAAACACTTTTCCAAAACAAGCTCTAAATCATTTTGAAATACAGAAATAAACACTTTTCCAAAAACAAGCTCAAATCATGTTGAAATACAGAAATAAACACTTTTCCAAAAACAAGCTCCAAATCACGTTGAAATACGGAAATAAACACTTTTCCATAAACAAGCTCTAAATCATGTTTGATGCACTCTGAAAGTAAAAATGTTTTCCAGTACGGTTAAAACTGGATTATAGGAACACTGTGGACAGTTTTCAGCAAGTTGCATTATTGAAATACAGAAATAAACACATTTCCAAAAACAAGCTCAAAATCAGGTTAAAAGACAGTAATAAACACTTTTCCAAAAAAACAAGCTCCAAATCATGTTGAAATAGAGAAATAACACTTTTCCAAAAACAAGCTCTAAATCATGTTGAAATACAGAAATAAACACTTTTCCAAAAACAAGCTCCAAATCATGTTGAAATATAGAAATAAACACTTTTCCAAAAACAAAAACCAAATCATGTTGAAATACAGAAATAAACACTTTTCCATAAACAAGGTCTAAATCATGTTTGACGCACTCTGAAAGTCAATTTTTTTCCAGTACTGTTAAAACTGGATGATAGGAACACTGTGAACAGTTTTCAGCAAGTTGCAATATTGAAATAAAGAAATAAACACATTTCCAAAAACAAGCTCAAAATCATGTTGAAATACAGAAATAAACACTTTCAAAACAAAAAGCTCTAAATCATGTTTGATGCACTGTGTAAGTGATATTTTTTCTTCAGTACTGTTAAAACTGGATGATATGAACACTGTGGACAGTTTTCAGCAAGTTGCAACATTGAAATACAGAAATAAACACTTTTCCAAAAACAAGCTCTAAATCATGTTGAAATACAGAAATAAACACTTTTCCAAAAAAACAAGCTCCAAATCATGTAGAAATACAGAAATAAACACTTTTCCAAAAACAAGCTCTAAATCATGTTGAAATACAGAAATAAACACTTTTCCAAAAACAAGCTCGAAATCATGTTGAAATACTGAAATAATCACTTTTCCAAAAACAAGCCCAAAAATCATGTTGAAATACAGAAATAAACACTTTTCCAAAAACAAGCTCTAAATGATGTTGAAATACAGAAATAAACACTTTTCCAAAAACAAGCTCAAATCATGTTGAAATACAGAAATAAACATTTTTCCAAAAACAAGCTCCAGATCATGTTGAAATACAGAAATAAACACTTTTCCAAAAACAAGCTCTAAATCATGTTTGATGCACTCTGAAAGTCAATTATTTTCCAGTACTGTTAAAACTGGATGATAGGAACACTGTGGACAGTTTTCAGCAAGTTGCAACATTGAAATACAGAAATAAACACATTTCCAAAAACAAGCTCAAAATCATGTTGAAATACAGAAATAAACACTTTTCCAAAAACAAGCTTTAAATCATGTTTGATGCACTCTGAAAGTCAATTATTTTCCAGTACTGTTAAAACTGGATGATAGGAACACTGTGGACAGTTTTCAGCAAGTTGCAACATTGAAATACAGAAATAAACACTTTTCCAAAAACAAGCTCTAAATCATGTTGAAATACAGAAATAAACACTTTTCCAAAAAAACAAGCTCCAAATCATGTTGAAATACAGAAATAAACACTTTTCCAAAAACAAGCTTTAAATCATGTTTGATGCACTCTGTATGTCATTGTTTTTCCAGTACTGTTAAAACTGGATGATAGGAACACTGTGGACAGTTTTCAGCAAGTTGCAATATTGAAATACAGAAATAAACACATTTCCAAAAACAAGCTCAAAATCATGTTGAAATACCGAAATAAACACTTTAAAAAAAATAAGCTATAAATCATGTTTGATGCACTGTGTAAGTGATTTTTTTTCTTCAGTACAGTTAAAACTGGATGATAGGAACACTGTGGACAGTTTTCAGCAAGTTGCAATATTGAAATACAGAAATAAACACTTTTCCAAAAACAAGCTCTAAATCATGTTGAAATATAGAAATAAACACTTTTCCAAAAACAAGCTCCAAATCATGTTGAAATATAGAAATAAACACTTTTCCAAAAACAAGCTCCAAATCATGTTGAAATACAGAAAAAAACACTTTTCCATAAACAAGCTCTAAATCATGTTGAAATACAGAAATAAACACTTTTCCAAAAACAAGCTCCAAATTGTGTTGAAATACAGAAATAAACACTTTTCCATAAACAAGCTCTAAATCATGTTTGATGCACTCTGAAAGTCAATTTTTTTCCAGTGCTGTTAAAACTGAATGATAGGAACACTGTGGACAGTTTTCAGCAAGTTGCAATATTGAAATACAGAAATAAACACATTTTCAAAAACAAGCTCCAAATCATGTTGAAATACAGAAATAAACACTTTAAAAAAAAAAGCTCTAAATCATGTTTGATGCACTGTGTAAATGATATTTTTTCTTCAGTACTGTTAAAACTGGATGATATGAACACTGTGGACAGTTTTCAGCAAGTTGCAACATTGAAATACAGAAATAAACACTTTTCCAAAAACAAGCTCTAAATCATGTTGAAATACAGAAATAAACACTTTTCCAAAAAAACAAGCTCCAAATCATGTAGAAATACAGAAATAAACACTTTTCCAAAAACAAGCTCTAAATCATGTTGAAATACAGAAATAAACACTTTTCCAAAAACAAGCTCGAAATCATGTTGAAATACTGAAATAATCACTTTTCCAAAAACAAGCCCCAAATCATGTTGAAATACAGAAATAAACACTTTTCCAAAAACAAGCTCTAAATGATGTTGAAATACAGAAATAAACACTTTTCCAAAAACAAGCTCAAATCATGTTGAAATACAGAAATAAACATTTTTCCAAAAACAAGCTCCAGATCATGTTGAAATACAGAAATAAACACTTTTCCAAAAACAAGCTCTAAATCATGTTGAAATATAGAAATAAACACTTTTCCAAAAACAAGCTCAAATCATGTTGAAATACAGAAATAAACACTTTTCCAAAAACAAGCTCCAAATCATGTTGAAATACTGAAATAAACACTTTTCCAAAAACAAGCTCCAAATCATGTTGAAATACAGAAATAAACACTTTTCCATAAACAAGCTCTAAATCATGTTTGATGTACTCTAAGTGATTTTTTTTTCAGTACTGTTAAAACTGGATGATAGGAACACTGTGGACAGTTTTCAGCAAGTTGCAACATTGAAATACAGAAATAAACACTTTTCCAAAAACAAGCTCAAATCATGTTGAAATACAGAAATAAACACTTTTCCAAAAACAAGCTCTAAATCATGTTGAAATACAGAAATAAACACTTTTCCAAAAAAACAAGCTCCAAATCATGTTGAAATATGGAAATAAACACTTTTCCAAAAACAAGCTCTAAATGATGTTGAAATACAGAAATAAACACTTTTCCAAAAACAAGCTCAAATCATGTTGAAATACTGAAATCAACACTTTTCCAAAAACAAGCTCCAAATCATGTTGAAATACAGAAATAAACACTTTTCCAAAAAAACAAGCTCCAAATCATGTTGAAATATGGAAATAAACACTTTTCCAAAAACAAGCTCTAAATCATGTTGAAATACAGAAATAAACACTTTTCCATAAACAAGCTCTAAATCATGTTTGATGCACTCTGGAATTTTTTTTTTTTCAGGACTGTTAAAACTGGATGATAGGAACACTGTGGACAGTTTTCAGCAAGGTGCAACATTGAAATACAGAAATAAACACTTCTCCAAAATCAAGCTCCAAATCATGTTGAAATACAGAAATAAACACTTTTCCAAAAACAAGCTCCAAATCATGTTGAAATACAGAAATAAACACTTTTCCAAAAACAAGCTCAAATCATGTTGAAATACAGAAAAAAACACTTTTCCAAAAACAAGCTCCAAATTATGTTGAAATACAGAAATAAACACTTTTCCAAAAACAAGCTCTAAATCATGTTGAAATACAGAAATAAACACTTTTCCAAAAACAAGCTCTAAATCATGTTGAAATACAGAAATAAACACTTTTCCAAAAACAAGCTCCAAATCATGTTGAAATATAGAAATAAACACTTTTCCAAAAACAAGCTCTAAATCATGTTGAAATACAGAAATAAACACTTTTCCAAAAACAAGCTCCAAATCATGTTGAAATACAGAAATAAACACTTTTCCATAAACAAGCTCTAAATCATGTTTGATGCACTCTGAAAGTCATTTTTTTTCCAGTACTGTTAAAACTGGATGATAGGAACACTGTGGACAGTTTTCAGCAAGTTGCAATATTGAAATACAGAAATAAACACATTTCCAAAAACAAGCTCCAAATCATGTTGAAATATAGAAATAACCACTTTTCCAAAAACAAGCTCCAAATCATGTTGAAATACTGAAATAAACACTTTTCCAAAAACAAGCTCTAAATGATGTTGAAATACAGAAATAAACACTTTTCCAAAAACAAGCTCAAATCATGTTGAAATAATGAAATCAACACTTTTCCAAAAACAAGCTCCAAATCATGTTGAAATACAGAAATAAACACTTTTCCAAAAACAAGCTCCAAATCATGTTGAAATACAGAAATAAACACTTTTCCAAAAACAAGCTCAAATCATGTTGAAATACAGAAAAAAACACTTTTCCAAAAACAAGCTCCAAATTATGTTGAAATACAGAAATAAACACTTTTCCAAAAACAAGCTTTAAATCATGTTGAAATACAGAAATAAACACTTTTCCAAAAACAAGCTCTAAATCATGTTGAAATACAGCAATAAACACTTTTCCAAAAACAAGCTCCAAATCATGTTGAAATATAGAAATAAACACTTTTCCAAAAACAAGCTCTAAATCATGTTGAAATACAGAAATAAACACTTTTCCAAAAACAAGCTCCAAATCATGTTGAAATACAGAAATAAACACTTTTCCATAAACAAGCTCTAAATCATGTTTGATGCACTCTGAAAGTCAATTTTTTTCCAGTACTGTTAAAACTGGATGATAGGAACACTGTGGACAGTTTTCAGCAAGTTGCAATATTGAAATACAGAAATAAACACATTTCCAAAAACAAGCTCCAAATCATGTTGAAATATAGAAATAACCACTTTTCCAAAAACAAGCTCCAAATCATGTTGAAATACTGAAATAAACACTTTTCCAAAAACAAGCTCTAAATGATGTTGAAATACAGAAATAAACACTTTTCCAAAAACAAGCTCAAATCATGTTGAAATAATGAAATCAACACTTTTCCAAAAACAAGCTCCAAATCACGTTGAAATACAGAATTAAACACTTTTCCAAAACAAGCTCTAAATCATTTTGAAATACAGAAATAAACACTTTTCCAAAAACAAGCTCAAATCATGTTGAAATACAGAAATAAACACTTTTCCAAAAACAAGCTCCAAATCACGTTGAAATACGGAAATAAACACTTTTCCATAAACAAGCTCTAAATCATGTTTGATGCACTCTGAAAGTAAAACTGTTTTCCAGTACGGTTAAAACTGGATTATAGGAACACTGTGGACAGTTTTCAGGAAGTTGCAATATTGAAATAAAGAAATAAACACATTTCCAAAAACAAGCTCAAAATCATGTTGAAATACAGAAATAAACACTTTTCCAAAAAAACAAGCTCCAAATCATGTTGAAATAGAGAAATAACACTTTTCCAAAAACAAGCTCTAAATCATGTTGAAATACAGAAAAAAACACTTTTCCATAAACAAGGTCTAAATCATGTTTGATGCACTCTGAAAGTCAATTCTTTTCCAGTACTGTTAAAACTGGATGATAGGAACACTGTGGACAGTTTTCAGCAAGTTGCAATATTGAAATAAAGAAATAAACACATTTCCAAAAACAAGCTCAAAATCATGTTGAAATACAGAAATAAACACTTTTTAAAAAAAAGCTCTAAATCATGTTTGATGCACTGTGTAAGTGATATTTTTTCTTCAGTACTGTTAAAACTGGATGATATGAACACTGTGGACAGTTTTCAGCAAGTTGCAACATTGAAATACAGAAATAAACACTTTTCCAAAAACAAGCTCTAAATCATGTTGAAATACAGAAATAAACACTTTTCCAAAAAAACAAGCTCCAAATCATGTAGAAATACAGAAATAAACACTTTTCCAAAAACAAGCTCTAAATCATGTTGAAATACAGAAATAAACACTTTTCCAAAAACAAGCTCCAAATCATGTTGAAATACTGAAATAAACACTTTTCCAAAAACAAGCTCCAAATCATGTTGAAATACAGAAATAAACACTTTTCCATAAACAAGCTCTAAATCATGTTTGATGTACTCTGTAAGTGATTTTTTTTTCAGTACTGTTAAAACTGGATGATAGGAACACTGTGGACAGTTTTCAGCAAGTTGCAACATTGAAATACAGAAATAAACACTTTTCCAAAAACAAGCTCAAATCATGTTGAAATACAGAAATAAACACTTTTCCAAAAACAAGCTCTAAATCATGTTGAAATACAGAAATAAACACTTTTCCAAAAAAACAAGCTCCAAATCATGTTGAAATATGGAAATAAACACTTTTCCAAAAACAAGCTCTAAATGATGTTGAAATACAGAAATAAACACTTTTCCAAAAACAAGCTCAAATCATGTTGAAATACTGAAATCAACACTTTTCCAAAAACAAGCTCAAATCATGTTGAAATACAGAAAAAAACACTTTTCCAAAAACAAGCTCCAAATTATGTTGAAATACAGAAATAAACACTTTTCCAAAAACAAGCTTTAAATCATGTTGAAATACAGAAATAAACACTTTTCCAAAAACAAGCTCTAAATCATGTTGAAATACAGCAATAAACACTTTTCCAAAAACAAGCTCCAAATCATGTTGAAATATAGAAATAAACACTTTTCCAAAAACAAGCTCTAAATCATGTTGAAATACAGAAATAAACACTTTTCCAAAAACAAGCTCCAAATCATGTTGAAATACAGAAATAAACACTTTTCCATAAACAAGCTCTAAATCATGTTTGATGCACTCTGAAAGTCAATTTTTTTCCAGTACTGTTAAAACTGGATGATAGGAACACTGTGGACAGTTTTCAGCAAGTTGCAATATTGAAATACAGAAATAAACACATTTCCAAAAACAAGCTCCAAATCATGTTGAAATATAGAAATAACCACTTTTCCAAAAACAAGCTCCAAATCATGTTGAAATACTGAAATAAACACTTTTCCAAAAACAAGCTCTAAATGATGTTGAAATACAGAAATAAACACTTTTCCAAAAACAAGCTCAAATCATGTTGAAATAATGAAATCAACACTTTTCCAAAAACAAGCTCCAAATCACGTTGAAATACAGAATTAAACACTTTTCCAAAACAAGCTCTAAATCATTTTGAAATACAGAAATAAACACTTTTCCAAAAACAAGCTCAAATCATGTTGAAATACAGAAATAAACACTTTTCCAAAAACAAGCTCCAAATCACGTTGAAATACGGAAATAAACACTTTTCCATAAACAAGCTCTAAATCATGTTTGATGCACTCTGAAAGTAAAACTGTTTTCCAGTACGGTTAAAACTGGATGTATAGGAACACTGTGGACAGTTTTCAGGAAGTTGCAATATTGAAATAAAGAAATAAACACATTTCCAAAAACAAGCTCAAAATCATGTTGAAATACAGAAATAAACACTTTTCCAAAAAAACAAGCTCCAAATCATGTTGAAATAGAGAAATAACACTTTTCCAAAAACAAGCTCTAAATCATGTTGAAATACAGAAAAAAACACTTTTCCATAAACAAGGTCTAAATCATGTTTGATGCACTCTGAAAGTCAATTCTTTTCCAGTACTGTTAAAACTGGATGATAGGAACACTGTGGACAGTTTTCAGCAAGTTGCAATATTGAAATAAAGAAATAAACACATTTCCAAAAACAAGCTCAAAATCATGTTGAAATACAGAAATAAACACTTTTTAAAAAAAAGCTCTAAATCATGTTTGATGCACTGTGTAAGTGATATTTTTTCTTCAGTACTGTTAAAACTGGATGATATGAACACTGTGGACAGTTTTCAGCAAGTTGCAACATTGAAATACAGAAATAAACACTTTTCCAAAAACAAGCTCTAAATCATGTTGAAATACAGAAATAAACACTTTTCCAAAAAAACAAGCTCCAAATCATGTAGAAATACAGAAATAAACACTTTTCCAAAAACAAGCTCTAAATCATGTTGAAATACAGAAATAAACACTTTTCCAAAAACAAGCTCCAAATCATGTTGAAATACTGAAATAAACACTTTTCCAAAAACAAGCTCCAAATCATGTTGAAATACAGAAATAAACACTTTTCCATAAACAAGCTCTAAATCATGTTTGATGTACTCTGTAAGTGATTTTTTTTTCAGTACTGTTAAAACTGGATGATAGGAACACTGTGGACAGTTTTCAGCAAGTTGCAACATTGAAATACAGAAATAAACACTTTTCCAAAAACAAGCTCAAATCATGTTGAAATACAGAAATAAACACTTTTCCAAAAACAAGCTCTAAATCATGTTGAAATACAGAAATAAACACTTTTCCAAAAAAACAAGCTCCAAATCATGTTGAAATATGGAAATAAACACTTTTCCAAAAACAAGCTCTAAATGATGTTGAAATACAGAAATAAACACTTTTCCAAAAACAAGCTCAAATCATGTTGAAATACTGAAATCAACACTTTTCCAAAAACAAGCTCCAAATCATGTTGAAATACAGAAATAAACACTTTTCCAAAAAAACAAGCTCCAAATCATGTTGAAATATGGAAATAAACACTTTTCCAAAAACAAGCTCTAAATCATGTTGAAATACAGAAATAAACACTTTTCCATAAACAAGCTCTAAATCATGTTTGATGCACTCTGGAATTTAATTTTTTTTCAGGACTGTTAAAACTGGATGATAGGAACACTGTGGACAGTTTTCAGCAAGGTGCAACATTGAAATACAGAAATAAACACTTTTCCAAAAACAAGCTCTAAATCATGTTGAAATACAAAAATAAACACTTTTCCATGAACAAGCTCTAAATCATGTTTGATGCACTCTGAAAATGATTTTTTCTTCAGTACTGTTAAAACTGGATGATAGGAACACTGTGGACAGTTTTCAGCAAGTTGCAACATTGAAATACAGAAATAAACACTTCTCCAAAATCAAGCTCCAAATCATGTTGAAATACAGAAATAAACACTTTTCCAAAAACAAGCTCCAAATCATGTTGAAATACAGAAATAAACACTTTTCCAAAAACAAGCTCAAATCATGTTGAAATACAGAAAAAAACACTTTTCCAAAAACAAGCTCCAAATAATGTTGAAATACAGAAATAAACACTTTTCCAAAAACAAGCTCTAAATCATGTTGAAATACAGAAATAAACACTTTTCCAAAAACAAGCTCTAAATCATGTTGAAATACAGAAATAAACACTTTTCCAAAAACAAGCTCCAAATCATGTTGAAATATAGAAATAAACACTTTTCCAAAAACAAGCTCTAAATCATGTTGAAATACAGAAATAAACACTTTTCCAAAAACAAGCTCAAAAATCATGTTGAAATACAGAAATAAACACTTTTCCATAAACAAGCTCTAAATCATGTTTGATGCACTCTGAAAGTCAATTTTTTTCCAGTACTGTTAAAACTGGATGATAGGAACACTGTGGACAGTTTTCAGCAAGTTGCAATATTGAAATACAGAAATAAACACATTTCCAAAAACAAGCTCCAAATCATGTTGAAATATAGAAATAACCACTTTTCCAAAAACAAGCTCCAAATCATGTTGAAATACTGAAATAAACACTTTTCCAAAAACAAGCTCTAAATGATGTTGAAATACAGAAATAAACACTTTTCCAAAAACAAGCTCAAATCATGTTGAAATACTGAAATCAACACTTTTCCAAAAACAAGCTCCAAATCATGTTGAAATACAGAAATAAACACTTTTCCAAAACAAGCTCTAAATCATTTTGAAATACAGAAATAAACACTTTTCCAAAAACAAGCTCAAATCATGTTGAAATACAGAAATAAACACTTTAAAAAAAAAAGCTCTAAATCATGTTTGATGCACTGTGTAAGTGATATTTTTTCTTCAGTACTGTTAAAACTGGATGATATGAACACTGTGGACAGTTTTCAGCAAGTTGCAACATTGAAATACAGAAATAAACACTTTTCCAAAAACAAGCTCTAAATCATGTTGAAATACAGAAATAAACACTTTTCCAAAAAAACAAGCTCCAAATCATGTAGAAATACAGAAATAAACACTTTTCCAAAAACAAGCTCTAAATCATGTTGAAATACAGAAATAAACACTTTTCCAAAAACAAGCTCCAAATCATGTTGAAATACTGAAATAAACACTTTTCCAAAAACAAGCTCCAAATCATGTTGAAATACAGAAATAAACACTTTTCCATAAACAAGCTCTAAATCATGTTTGATGTACTCTGTAAGTGATTTTTTTTTCAGTACTGTTAAAACTGGATGATAGGAACACTGTGGACAGTTTTCAGCAAGTTGCAACATTGAAATACAGAAATAAACACTTTTCCAAAAACAAGCTCAAATCATGTTGAAATACAGAAATAAACACTTTTCCAAAAACAAGCTCTAAATCATGTTGAAATACAGAAATAAAAACTTTTCCAAAAAAACAAGCTCCAAATCATGTTGAAATATGGAAATAAACACTTTTCCAAAAACAAGCTCTAAATGATGTTGAAATACAGAAATAAACACTTTTCCAAAAACAAGCTCAAATCATGTTGAAATACTGAAATCAACACTTTTCCAAAAACAAGCTCCAAATCATGTTGAAATACAGAAATAAACACTTTTCCAAAAAAACAAGCTCCAAATCATGTTGAAATATGGAAATAAACACTTTTCCAAAAACAAGCTCTAAATCATGTTGAAATACAGAAATAAACACTTTTCCATAAACAAGCTCTAAATCATGTTTGATGCACTCTGAAAGTCAATTTTTTTCCAGTACTGTTAAAACTGGATGATAGGAACACTGTGGACAGTTTTCAGCAAGTTGCAATATTGAAATACAGAAATAAACACATTTCCAAAAACAAGCTCCAAATCATGTTGAAATATAGAAATAACCACTTTTCCAAAAACAAGCTCCAAATCATGTTGAAATACTGAAATAAACACTTTTCCAAAAACAAGCTCTAAATGATGTTGAAATACAGAAATAAACACTTTTCCAAAAACAAGCTCAAATCATGTTGAAATACTGAAATCAACACTTTTCCAAAAACAAGCTCCAAATCATGTTGAAATACAGAAATAAACACTTTTCCAAAAAAACAAGCTCCAAATCATGTAGAAATACAGAAATAAACACTTTTCCAAAAACAAGCTCTAAATCATGTTGAAATACAGAAATAAACACTTTTCCAAAAACAAGCTCCAAATCATGTTGAAATACAGAAATAAACACTTTTCCAAAAACAAGCTCCAAATCATGTTGAAATACTGAAATAAACACTTTTCCAAAAAAACAAGCTCCAAATCATGTAGAAATACAGAAATAAACACTTTTCCAAAAACAAGCTCTAAATCATGTTGAAATACAGAAATAAACACTTTTCCAAAAACAAGCTCAAATCATGTTGAAATACAGAAATAAACACTTTTCCAAAAACAAGCTCCAAATCATGTTGAAATACTGAAATAAACACTTTTCCAAAAACAAGCTCCAAATCATGTTGAAATACAGAAAAAAACACTTTTCCATAAACAAGCTCTAAATCATGTTTGATGCACTCTGGAAGTTAATTTTTTTCCAGTACTGTTAAAACAGGATGATAGGAACACTGTGGACAGTTTTCAGCAAGTTGCAACATTGAAATACAGAAATAAACACATTTCCAAAAACAAGCTCCAAATCATGTTGAAATACAGAAATAAACACTTTACCAAAAACAAGCTCTAAATCATGTTTGATGCACTGTGGAAGTGATATTTTTTCTTCAGTACTGTTTAAACAGGATGTTAGGAACACTGTGGACAGTTTTCAGCAAGTTGCAACATTGAAATACAGAAATAAACACTTTTCCAAAAACAAGCTCTAAATCATGTTGAAATACAGAAATAAACACTTTTCCAAAAACAAGCTCTAAATCATGTTTGAAGCACTACAGGAAGATAATTTTTTTACAGTACTGTTTAATCCGGATGTTAGGAACACTGTGGACAGCTCTCAGCAAGTTGCAACGTTGAAATACAGAAATAAACACTTTTCCAAAAACAAGCTCCAAATCATGTTGAAATACAGAAATAAACACTTTTCCATAAACAAGCTCTAAATCATGTTTGATGCACTCTGGAAGTTATTTTTTTTTCAGTACTGTTTAATCAGGATGTTAGGAACACTGTGGACAGTTTTCAGCAAGTTGCAACATTGAAATACAGAAATAAACACTTTTCCAAAAACAAGCTCAAATCATGTTGAAATACAGAAATAAACACTTTTCCAAAAACAAGCTCCAAATCATGTTGAAATACTGAAATAAACACTTTTCCAAAAACAAGCTCCAAATCATGTTGAAATACAGAAATAAACACTTTTCCATAAACAAGCTCTAAATCATGTTTGATGCACTCTGGAAGTTAATTTTTTTTCAGTACTGTTTAATCAGGATGTTAGGAACACTGTGGACAGTTTTCAGCAAGTTGCAACATTGAAATACAGAAATAAACACTTTTCCAAAAACAAGCTCAAATCATGTTGAAATACAGAAATAAACACTTTTCCAAAAACAAGCTCCAAATCACGTTGAAATACGGAAATAAACACTTTTCCATAAACAAGCTCTAAATCATGTTTGATGCACTCTGGAAGTTAATTTTTTTTCAGTACTGTTTAATCAGGATGTTAGGAACACTGTGGACAGTTTTCAGCAAGTTGCAACATTGAAATACAGAAATAAACACATTTCCAAAAACAAGCTCAAAATCATGTTGAAATACAGAAATAAACACTTTTCCAAAAAAACAAGCTCCAAATCATGTTGAAATAGAGAAATAACACTTTTCCAAAAACAAGCTCTAAATCATGTTGAAATACAGAAAAAAACACTTTTCCATAAACAAGCTCTAAATCATGTTTGATGCACTCTGGAAGTTAATTTTTTTTCAGTACTGTTTAATCAGGATGTTAGGAACACTGTGGACAGTTTTCAGCAAGTTGCAACATTGAAATACAGAAATAAACACATTTCCAAAAACAAGCTCCAAATCATGTTGAAATACAGAAATAAACACTTTTCCATAAACAAGCTCTAAATCATGTTTGATGCACTCTGGAAGTTAATTTTTTTTCAGTACTGTTTAATCAGGATGTTAGGAACACTGTGGACAGTTTTCAGCAAGTTGCAACATTGAAATACAGAAATAAACACTTTTCCAAAAACAAGCTCTAAATCATGTTGAAATACAGAAATAAACACTTTTCCAAAAACAAGCTCTAAATCATGTTGAAATACAGAAAGTAAACACTTTTCCAAAACAAGCTCTAAATCATGTTTGAAATACAGAAATAAACACTTTTCCAAAAACAAGCTCAAATCATGTTGAAATACAGAAATAAACACTTTTCCAAAAACAAGCTCCAAATCATGTTGAAATACAGAAATAAACACTTTTCCATAAACAAGCTCTAAATCATGTTTGATGCACTCTGGAAGTTAATTTTTTTTCAGTACTGTTTAATCAGGATGTTAGGAACACTGTGGACAGTTTTCAGCAAGTTGCAACATTGAAATACAGAAATAAACACATTTCCAAAAACAAGCTCCAAATCATGTTGAAATACAGAAATAAACACTTTTCCAAAAAAACAAGCTCCAAATCATGTTGAAATAGAGAAATAACACTTTTCCAAAAACAAGCTCTAAATCATGTTGAAATACAGAAAAAAACACTTTTCCATAAACAAGCTCTAAATCATGTTTGATGCACTCTGGAAGTCAATTTTTTTCCAGTACTGTTAAAACAGGATGATAGGAACACTGTGGACAGTTTTCAGCAAGTTGCAACATTGAAATACAGAAATAAACACATTTCCAAAAACAAGCTCAAAATCATGTTGAAATACAGAAATAAACACTTTTCCAAAAAAAGCTCTAAATCATGTTTGATGCACTGTGGAAGTGATATTTTTTCTTCAGTACTGTTAAAACAGGATGATAGGAACACTGTGGACAGTTTTCAGCAAGTTGCAACATTGAAATACAGAAATAAACACTTTTCCAAAAACAAGCTCTAAATCATGTTGAAATACAGAAATAAACACTTTTCCAAAAAAACAAGCTCCAAATCATGTAGAAATACAGAAATAAACACTTTTCCAAAAACAAGCTCTAAATCATGTTGAAATACAGAAATAAACACTTTTCCAAAAACAAGCTCAAATCATGTTGAAATACAGAAATAAACACTTTTCCAAAAACAAGCTCCAAATCATGTTGAAATACTGAAATAAACACTTTTCCAAAAAAACAAGCTCCAAATCATGTAGAAATACAGAAATAAACACTTTTCCAAAAACAAGCTCTAAATCATGCTGAAATACAGAAATAAACACTTTTCCAAAAACAAGCTCAAATCATGTTGAAATACAGAAATAAACACTTTTCCAAAAACAAGCTCCAAATCATGTTGAAATACTGAAATAAACACTTTTCCAAAAACAAGCTCCAAATCATGTTGAAATACAGAAAAAAACACTTTTCCATAAACAAGGTCTAAATCATGTTTGATGCACTCTGAAAGTCAATTCTTTTCCAGTACTGTTAAAACTGGATGATAGGAACACTGTGGACAGTTTTCAGCAAGTTGCAACATTGAAATACAGAAATAAACACATTTCCAAAAACAAGCTCCAAATCATGTTGAAATACAGAAATAAACACTTTTCCATAAACAAGCTCTAAATCATGTTTGATGCACTCTGGAAGTGATATTTTTTCTTCAGTACTGTTAAAACAGGATGATAGGAACACTGTGGACAGTTTTCAGCAAGTTGCAACATTGAAATACAGAAATAAACACTTTTCCAAAAACAAGCTCTAAATCATGTTGAAATACAGAAATAAACACTTTTCCAAAAACAAGCTCTAAATCATGTTGAAATACAGAAATAACACTTTTCCATAAACAAGCTCTAAATCATGTTGAGAACTACTGAAATAAACACTTTTCCAAGAACAAGTTCAAATCATGTTGAAATACAGAAATAAACACTTTTCCAAAAACAAGCTCCAAATCATGTTGAAATACAGAAATAAACACTTTTCCAAAAACAAGCTCCAAATCATGTTGAAATACAGAAATAAACACTTTTCCATAAACAAGCTCTAAATCATGTTTGATGCACTCTGGAAGTTAATTTTTTTTCAGTACTGTTTAATCAGGATGTTAGGAACACTGTGGACAGTTTTCAGCAAGTTGCAACATTGAAATACAGAAATAAACACTTTTCCAAAAACAAGCTCAAATCATGTTGAAATACAGAAATAAACACTTTTCCAAAAACAAGCTCCAAATCATGTTGAAATACTGAAATAAACACTTTTCCAAAAACAAGCTCCAAATCATGTTGAAATACAGAAATAAACACTTTTCCATAAACAAGCTCTAAATCATGTTTGATGCACTCTGGAAGTTATTTTTTTTTCAGTACTGTTTAATCAGGATGTTAGGAACACTGTGGACAGTTTTCAGCAAGTTGCAACATTGAAATACAGAAATAAACACTTTTCCAAAAACAAGCTCAAATCATGTTGAAATACAGAAATAAACACTTTTCCAAAAACAAGCTCCAAATCACGTTGAAATACGGAAAAAACACTTTTCCATAAACAAGCTCTAAATCATGTTTGATGCACTCTGGAAGTTAAATTTTTTTCCAGTACTGTTTAATCAGGATGTTAGGAACACTGTGGACAGTTTTCAGCAAGTTGCAACATTGAAATACAGAAATAAACACATTTCCAAAAACAAGCTCCAAATCATGTTGAAATACAGAAATAAACACTTTTCCAAAAAAACAAGCTCCAAATCATGTTGAAATAGAGAAATAACACTTTTCCAAAAACAAGCTCTAAATCATGTTGAAATACAGAAAAAAACACTTTTCCATAAACAAGCTCTAAATCATGTTTGATGCACTCTGGAAGTTAATTTTTTTTCAGTACTGTTTAATCAGGATGTTAGGAACACTGTGGACAGTTTTCAGCAAGTTGCAACATTGAAATACAGAAATAAACACATTTCCAAAAACAAGCTCCAAATCATGTTGAAATACAGAAATAAACACTTTTCCATAAACAAGCTCTAAATCATGTTTGATGCACTCTGGAAGTTATATTTTTTTTCAGTACTGTTTAATCAGGATGTTAGGAACACTGTGGACAGTTTTCAGCAAGTTGCAACATTGAAATACAGAAATAAACACTTTTCCAAAAACAAGCTCTAAATCATGTTGAAATACAGAAATAAACACTTTTCCATAAACAAGCTCTAAATCATGTTTGATGCACTCTGGAAGTTAATTTTTTTTCAGTACTGTTTAATCAGGATGTTAGGAACACTGTGGACAGTTTTCAGCAAGTTGCAACATGTGAAATACAGAAATAAACACTTTTCCAAAAACAAGCTCCAAATCATGTTGAAATACGAAATAAACACTTTTCCAAAAACAAGCTCCAAATCATGTTGAAATACAGAAATAAACACTTTTCCATAAACAAGCTCTAAATCATGTTTGATGCACTCTGGAAGTTATTTTTTTTTCAGTACTGTTTAATCAGGATGTTAGGAACACTGTGGACAGTTTTCAGCAAGTTGCAACATTGAAATACAGAAATAAACACTTTTCCAAAAACAAGCTCCAAATCATGTTGAAATACAGAAATAAACACTTTTCCAAAAACAAGCTCCAAATCACGTTGAAATACGGAAATAAACACTTTTCCATAAACAAGCTCTAAATCATGTTTGATGCACTCTGGAAGTTAATTTTTTTTCAGTACTGTTAAAACAGGATGTTAGGAACACTGTGGACAGTTTTCAGCAAGTTGCAACATTGAAATACAGAAATAAACACATTTCCAAAAACAAGCTCAAAATCATGTTGAAATACAGAAATAAACACTTTACCAAAAAAAAGCTCTAAATCATGTTTGATGCACTCTGGAAGTGATATTTTTTTTCAGTACTGTTAAAACAGGATGATAGGAACACTGTGGACAGTTTTCAGCAAGTTGCAACATTGAAATACAGAAATAAACACTTTTCCAAAAACAAGCTCTAAATCATGTTGAAATACAGAAATAAACACTTTTCCAAAAACAAGCTCTAAATCATGTTTGATGCACTACAGGAAGTATAAACTTTTCTCAAGTAAACAAGCTCTAAATCAGGTGTTGAAATACAGAAATAAACACTTTTCCAAAAACAAGCTCAAATCATGTTGAAATACAGAAATAAACACTTTTCCAAAAACAAGCTCCAAATCATGTTGAAATACAGAAATAAACACTTTTCCATAAACAAGCTCTAAATCATGTTTGATGCACTCTGGAAGTGATTTTTTTTTCAGTACTGTTAAAACAGGATGATAGGAACACTGTGGACAGTTTTCAGCAAGTTGCAACATTGAAATACAGAAATAAACACTTTTCCAAAAACAAGCTCAAATCATGTTGAAATACAGAAATAAACACTTTTCCAAAAACAAGCTCTAAATCATGTTGAAATACAGAAATAAACACTTTTCCAAAAAAACAAGCTCCAAATCATGTTGAAATATGGAAATAAACACTTTTCCAAAAACAAGCTCTAAATCATGTTGAAATACAGAAATAAACACTTTTCCAAAAACAAGCTCAAATCATGTTGAAATACAGAAATAAACACTTTTCCAAAAACAAGCTCTAAATCATGTTGAAATACAGAAATAAACACTTTTCCAAAAAAACAAGCTCCAAATCATGTTGAAATATGGAAATAAACACTTTTCCAAAAACAAGCTCTAAATCATGTTGAAATACAGAAATAAACACTTTTCCATAAACAAGCTCTAAATCATGTTTGATGCACTCTGGAAGTTATTTTTTTTTCAGGACTGTTAAAACTGGATGATAGGAACACTGTGGACAGTTTTCAGCAAGTTGCAACATTGAAATACAGAAATAAACACTTCTCCAAAAACAAGCTCCAAATCATGTTGAAATACAGAAATAAACACTTTTCCAAAAACAAGCTCCAAATCATGTTGAAATACAGAAATAAACACTTTTCCAAAAACAAGCTCAAATCATGTTGAAATACAGAAAAAAACACTTTTCCAAAAACAAGCTCCAAATTATGTTGAAATACAGAAATAAACACTTTTCCAAAAACAAGCTCTAAATCATGTTGAAATACAGAAATAAACACTTTTCCAAAAACAAGCTCTAAATCATGTTGAAATACAGAAATAAACACTTTTCCAAAAACAAGCTCTAAATCATGTTGAAATACTAGAAATAAATTTTCAGTACTGTTTCAATCAGGAAGTTAGGAACATAGACACTTTTCAACAAGCTCAACATGTTGAAATACAGAAATAAACACTTTTCCAAAAACAAGCTCCAAATCATGTTGAAATACAGAAATAAACACTTTTCCATAAACAAGCTCTAAATCATGTTGGATGCACTCTGAAAGTCAATTTTTTTCCAGTACTGTTAAAACTGGATGATAGGAACACTGTGGACAGTTTTCAGCAAGTTGCAATATTGAAATACAGAAATAAACACATTTCCAAAAACAAGCTCCAAATCATGTTGAAATATAGAAATAACCACTTTTCCAAAAACAAGCTCCAAATCATGTTGAAATACTGAAATCAACACTTTTCCAAAAACAAGCTCCAAATCATGTTGAAATACAGAAATAAACACTTTTCCAAAACAAGCTCTAAATCATTTTGAAATACAGAAATAAACACTTTTCCAAAAACAAGCTCAAATCATGTTGAAATACAGAAATAAACACTTTTCCAAAAACAAGCTCCAAATCACGTTGAAATACGGAAATAAACACATTTCCATAAACAAGCTCTAAATCATGTTTGATGCACTCTGAAAGTAAAAATGTTTTCCAGTACGGTTAAAACTGGATTATAGGAACACTGTGGACAGTTTTCAGCAAGTTGCATTATTGAAATACAGAAATAAACACATTTCCAAAAACAAGCTCAAAATCATGTTGAAATACAGAAATAAACACTTAAAAAAAAAAAGCTCTAAATCATGTTTGATGCACTGTGTAAGTGATATTTTTTCTTCAGTACTGTTAAAACTGGATGATATGAACACCGTGGACAGTTTTCAGCAAGTTGCAACATTGAAATACAGAAATAAACACTTTTCCAAAAAAAAGCTCTAAATCATGTTGAAATACAGAAATAAACACTTTTCCAAAAAAACAAGCTCCAAATCATGTAGAAATACAGAAATAAACACTTTTCCAAAAACAAGCTCTAAATCATGTTGAAATACAGAAAAAAACACTTTTCCAAAAACAAGCTCGAAATCATGTTGAAATACTGAAATAATCACTTTTCCAAAAACAAGCCCCAAATCATGTTGAAATACAGAAATAAACACTTTTCCAAAAACAAGCTCTAAATGATGTTGAAATACAGAAATAAACACTTTTCCAAAAACAAGCTCAAATCATGTTGAAATACTGAAATCAACACTTTTCCAAAAACAAGCTCCAAATCATGTTGAAATACAGAAATAAACACTTTTCCAAAACAAGCTCTAAATCATTTTGAAATACAGAAATAAACACTTTTCCAAAAACAAGCTCAAATCATGTTGAAATACAGAAATAAACACTTTTCCAAAAACAAGCTCCAAATCACGTTGAAATACGGAAATAAACACTTTTCCATAAACAAGCTCTAAATCATGTTTGATGCACTCTGAAAGTAAAAATGTTTTCCAGTACGGTTAAAACTGGATGTATAGGAACACTGTGGACAGTTTTCAGCAAGTTGCAACATTGAAATACAGAAATAAACACATTTCCAAAAACAAGCTCAAAATCATGTTAAAATACAGTAATAAACACTTTTCCAAAAAAACAAGCTCCAAATCATGTTGAAATAGAGAAATAACACTTTTCCAAAAACAAGCTCTAAATCATGTTGAAATACAGAAATAAACACTTTTCCAAAAACAAGCTCCAAATCATGTTGAAATACAGAAATAAACACTTTTCCAAAAACAAGCACCAAATCATGTTGAAATACAGAAATAAACACTTTTCCATAAACAAGGTCTAAATCATGTTTGATGCACTCTGAAAGTCAATTTTTTTCCAGTACTGTTAAAACTGGATGATAGGAACACTGTGGACAGTTTTCAGCAAGTTGCAACATTGAAATACAGAAATAAACACTTTTCCAAAAACAAGCTCTAATCATGTTGAAATACAGAAATAAAACTTAAAAAAGCTCTAAATCATGTTTGATGCACTCTGGAAGTATATTTTTTCTTCAGTACTGTTAAAACTGGATGTATAGGAACACTGTGGACAGTTTTCAGCAAGTTGCAACATTGAAATACAGAAATAAACACATTTCCAAAAACAAGCTCTAAATCATGTTGAAATACAGAAATAAACACTTTTCCAAAAAAACAAGCTCCAAATCATGTTGAAATACAGAAATAACACTTTTCCAAAAACAAGCTCTAAATCATGTTGAAATACAGAAATAAACACTTTTCCAAAAACAAGCTCGCAAATCATGTTGAAATACTAGAAATAAACACTTTTCCAAAAACAAGCACCAAATCATGTTGAAATACAGAAATAAACACTTTTCCATAAACAAGCTCTAAATCATGTTTGATGCACTCTGGAAGTTAATTTTTTTTCAGTACTGTTTAATCAGGATGTTAGGAACACTGTGGACAGTTTTCAGCAAGTTGCAACATTGAAATACAGAAATAAACACATTTCCAAAAACAAGCTCCAAATCATGTTGAAATACAGAAATAAACACTTTTCCATAAACAAGCTCTAAATCATGTTTGATGCACTCTGGAAGTTAATTTTTTTTCAGTACTGTTAAAACTGGATGATATGAACACTGTGGACAGTTTTCAGCAAGTTGCAACATTGAAATACAGAAATAAACACTTTTCCAAAAACAAGCTCTAAATCATGTTGAAATACAGAAATAAACACTTTTCCAAAAAAACAAGCTCCAAATCATGTAGAAATACAGAAATAAACACTTTTCCAAAAACAAGCTCTAAATCATGTTGAAATACAGAAATAAACACTTTTCCAAAAACAAGCTCGAAATCATGTTGAAATACTGAAATAATCACTTTTCCAAAAACAAGCCCCAAATCATGTTGAAATACAGAAATAAACACTTTTCCAAAAACAAGCTCTAAATGATGTTGAAATACAGAAATAAACACTTTTCCAAAAACAAGCTCAAATCATGTTGAAATACTGAAATCAACACTTTTCCAAAAACAAGCTCCAAATCATGTTGAAATACAGAAATAAACACTTTTCCAAAACAAGCTCTAAATCATTTTGAAATACAGAAATAAACACTTTTCCAAAAACAAGCTCAAATCATGTTGAAATACAGAAATAAACACTTTTCCAAAAACAAGCTCCAAATCACGTTGAAATACGGAAATAAACACTTTTCCATAAACAAGCTCTAAATCATGTTTGATGCACTCTGAAAGTAAAAATGTTTTCCAGTACGGTTAAAACTGGATTATAGGAACACTGTGGACAGTTTTCAGCAAGTTGCAATATTGAAATAAAGAAATAAACACATTTCCAAAAACAAGCTCAAAATCATGTTGAAATACAGAAATAAACACTTTAAAAAAAAAAGCTCTAAATCATGTTTGATGCACTGTGTAAGTGATATTTTTTCTTCAGTACTGTTAAAACTGGATGATATGAACACTGTGGACAGTTTTCAGCAAGTTGCAACATTGAAATACAGAAATAAACACTTTTCCAAAAACAAGCTCTAAATCATGTTGAAATACAGAAATAAACACTTTTCCAAAAAAACAAGCTCCAAATCATGTAGAAATACAGAAATAAACACTTTTCCAAAAACAAGCTCTAAATCATGTTGAAATACAGAAATAAACACTTTTCCAAAAACAAGCTCAAATCATGTTGAAATACAGAAATAAACACTTTTCCAAAAACAAGCTCCAAATCATGTTGAAATACAGAAATAAACACTTTTCCAAAAACAAGCTCCAAATCATGTTGAAATACAGAAATAAACACTTTTCCATAAACAAGCTCTAAATCATGTTTGATGCACTCTGGAAGTTAATTTTTTTTCAGTACTGTTAAAACTGGATGATAGGAACACTGTGGACAGTTTTCAGCAAGTTGCAACATTGAAATACAGAAATAAACACTTTTCCAAAAACAAGCTCAAATCATGTTGAAATACAGAAATAAACACTTTTCCAAAAACAAGCTCTAAATCATGTTGAAATACAGAAATAAACACTTTTCCAAAAACAAGCTCCAAATCATGTTGAAATAGAGAAATAAACACTTTTCCATAAACAAGCTCTAAATCATGTTTGATGCACTCTGGAAGTTATTTTTTTTTCAGTACTGTTTAATCAGGATGTTAGGAACACTGTGGACAGTTTTCAGCAAGTTGCAACATTGAAATACAGAAATAAACACTTTTCCAAAAACAAGCTCAAATCATGTTGAAATACAGAAATAAACACTTTTCCAAAAACAAGCTCCAAATCACGTTGAAATACGGAAATAAACACTTTTCCATAAACAAGCTCTAAATCATGTTTGATGCACTCTGGAAGTTAATTTTTTTTCCAGTACTGTTTAATCAGGATGTATAGGAACACTGTGGACAGTTTTCAGCAAGTTGCAACATTGAAATACAGAAATAAACACATTTCCAAAAACAAGCTCAAAATCATGTTGAAATACAGAAATAAACACTTTTCCAAAAAAACAAGCTCCAAATCATGTTGAAATAGAGAAATAACACTTTTCCAAAAACAAGCTCTAAATCATGTTGAAATACAGAAAAAAACACTTTTCCATAAACAAGCTCTAAATCATGTTTGATGCACTCTGGAAGTTAATTTTTTTCCAGTACTGTTAAAACTGGATGATAGGAACACTGTGGACAGTTTTCAGCAAGTTGCAACATTGAAATACAGAAATAAACACATTTCCAAAAACAAGCTCAAAATCATGTTGAAATACAGAAATAAACACTTTTCCAAAAACAAGCTCTAAATCATGTTTGATGCACTGTGTAAGTGATATTTTTTCTTCAGTACTGTTAAAACTGGATGATATGAACACTGTGGACAGTTTTCAGCAAGTTGCAACATTGAAATACAGAAATAAAAACTTTTCCAAAAACAAGCTCTAAATCATGTTGTTATACAGAAATAAACACTTTTCCAAAAACAAGCTCCAAATCATGTTGAAATACTGAAATAAACACTTTTCCATAAACAAGCTCTAAATCATGTTTGATGTACTCTGTAAGTGATTTTTTTTTCAGTACTGTTAAAACTGGATGATAGGAACACTGTGGACAGTTTTCAGCAAGTTGCAACATTGAAATACAGAAATAAACACTTTTCCAAAAACAAGCTCAAATCATGTTGAAATACAGAAATAAACACTTTTCCAAAAACAAGCTCTAAATCATGTTGAAATACAGAAATAAACACTTTTCCAAAAAAACAAGCTCCAAATCATGTTGAAATATGGAAATAAACACTTTTCCAAAAACAAGCTCTAAATCATGTTGAAATACAGAAATAAACACTTTTCCAAAAACAAGCTCAAATCATGTTGAAATACAGAAATAAACACTTTTCCAAAAACAAGCTCTAAATCATGTTGAAATACAGAAATAAACACTTTTCCAAAAAAACAAGCTCCAAATCATGTTGAAATATGGAAATAAACACTTTTCCAAAAACAAGCTCTAAATCATGTTGAAATACAGAAATAAACACTTTTCCATAAACAAGCTCTAAATCATGTTTGATGCACTCTGGAAGTTATTTTTTTTTCAGGACTGTTAAAACTGGTTGATAGGAACACTGTGGACAGTTTTCAGCAAGTTGCAACATTGAAATACAGAAATAAACACTTTTCCAAAAACAAGCTCCAAATCATGTTGAAATACAGAAATAAACACTTTTCCATAAACAAGCTCTAAATCATGTTTGAACTCAGAAATAAACACTTTTCCAAAAACATGCTCAAATCATGTTGAAATACAGAAAAAACACTTTTCCAAAACAAGCTCCAAATATGTTGAAATACAGAAATAAACACTTTTCCAAAAACAAGCTCTAAATCATGTTGAAATACAGAAATAAACACTTTTCCAAAAACAAGCTCTAAATCATGTTGAAATACAGAAATAAACACTTTTCCAAAAACAAGCTCCAAATCATGTTGAAATATAGAAATAAACACTTTTCCAAAAACAAGCTCTAAATCATGTTGAAATACAGAAATAAACACTTTTCCAAAAACAAGCTCCAAATCATGTTGAAATACAGAAATAAACACTTTTCCATAAACAAGCTCTAAATCATGTTTGATGCACTCTGAAAGTCAATTTTTTTCCAGTACTGTTAAAACTGGATGATAGGAACACTGTGGACAGTTTTCAGCAAGTTGCAATATTGAAATACAGAAATAAACACATTTCCAAAAACAAGCTCCAAATCATGTTGAAATATAGAAATAACCACTTTTCCAAAAACAAGCTCCAAATCATGTTGAAATACTGAAATCAACACTTTTCCAAAAACAAGCTCCAAATCATGTTGAAATACAGAAATAAACACTTTTCCAAAACAAGCTCTAAATCATTTTGAAATACAGAAATAAACACTTTTCCAAAAACAAGCTCAAATCATGTTGAAATACAGAAATAAACACTTTTCCAAAAACAAGCTCCAAATCACGTTGAAATACGGAAATAAACACTTTTCCATAAACAAGCTCTAAATCATGTTTGATGCACTCTGAAAGTAAAAATGTTTTCCAGTACGGTTAAAACTGGATTATAGGAACACTGTGGACAGTTTTCAGCAAGTTGCAATATTGAAATACAGAAATAAACACATTTCCAAAAACAAGCTCAAAATCATGTTGAAATACAGAAATAAACACTTAAAAAAAAAAAGCTCTAAATCATGTTTGATGCACTGTGTAAGTGATATTTTTTCTTCAGTACTGTTAAAACTGGATGATATGAACACTGTGGACAGTTTTCAGCAAGTTGCAACATTGAAATACAGAAATAAACACTTTTCCAAAAACAAGCTCTAAATCATGTTGAAATACAGAAATAAACACTTTTCCAAAAAAACAAGCTCCAAATCATGTAGAAATACAGAAATAAACACTTTTCCAAAAACAAGCTCTAAATCATGTTGAAATACAGAAAAAAACACTTTTCCAAAAACAAGCTCGAAATCATGTTGAAATACTGAAATAATCACTTTTCCAAAAACAAGCCCCAAATCATGTTGAAATACAGAAATAAACACTTTTCCAAAAACAAGCTCTAAATGATGTTGAAATACAGAAATAAACACTTTTCCAAAAACAAGCTCAAATCATGTTGAAATACTGAAATCAACACTTTTCCAAAAACAAGCTCCAAATCATGTTGAAATACAGAAATAAACACTTTTCCAAAACAAGCTCTAAATCATTTTGAAATACAGAAATAAACACTTTTCCAAAAACAAGCTCAAATCATGTTGAAATACAGAAATAAACACTTTTCCAAAAACAAGCTCCAAATCACGTTGAAATACGGAAATAAACACTTTTCCATAAACAAGCTCTAAATCATGTTTGATGCACTCTGAAAGTAAAAATGTTTTCCAGTACGGTTAAAACTGGATTATAGGAACACTGTGGACAGTTTTCAGCAAGTTGCATTATTGAAATACAGAAATAAACACATTTCCAAAAACAAGCTCAAAATCATGTTAAAATACAGTAATAAACACTTTTCCAAAAAAACAAGCTCCAAATCATGTTGAAATAGAGAAATAACACTTTTCCAAAAACAAGCTCTAAATCATGTTGAAATACAGAAATAAACACTTTTCCAAAAACAAGCTCCAAATCATGTTGAAATATAGAAATAAACACTTTTCCAAAAACAAGCACCAAATCATGTTGAAATACAGAAATAAACACTTTTCCATAAACAAGGTCTAAATCATGTTTGATGCACTCTGAAAGTCAATTTTTTTCCAGTACTGTTAAAACTGGATGATAGGAACACTGTGGACAGTTTTCAGCAAGTTGCAATATTGAAATAAAGAAATAAACACATTTCCAAAAACAAGCTCAAAATCATGTTGAAATACAGAAATAAACACTTAAAAAAAAAGCTCTAAATCATGTTTGATGCACTGTGTAAGTGATATTTTTTCTTCAGTACTGTTAAAACTGGATGATATGAACACTGTGGACAGTTTTCAGCAAGTTGCAACATTGAAATACAGAAATAAACACTTTTCCAAAAACAAGCTCTAAATCATGTTGAAATACAGAAATAAACACTTTTCCAAAAAAACAAGCTCCAAATCATGTAGAAATACAGAAATAAACACTTTTCCAAAAACAAGCTCTAAATCATGTTGAAATACAGAAATAAACACTTTTCCAAAAACAAGCTCGAAATCATGTTGAAATACTGAAATAATCACTTTTCCAAAAACAAGCCCCAAATCATGTTGAAATACAGAAATAAACACTTTTCCAAAAACAAGCTCTAAATGATGTTGAAATACAGAAATAAACACTTTTCCATAAACAAGGTCTAAATCATGTTTGATGCACTCTGAAAGTCAATTTTTTTCCAGTACTGTTAAAACTGGATGATATGAACACTGTGGACAGTTTTCAGCAAGTTGCAACATTGAAATACAGAAATAAACACTTTTCCAAAAACAAGCTCTAAATCATGTTGAAATACAGAAATAAACACTTTTCCAAAAACAAGCTCTAAATCATGTTGAAATACAGAAATAAACACTTTTCCAAAAACAAGCTCGAAATCATGTTGAAATACTGAAATAATCACTTTTCCAAAAACAAGCCCCAAATCATGTTGAAATACAGAAATAAACACTTTTCCAAAAACAAGCTCTAAATGATGTTGAAATACAGAAATAAACACTTTTCCAAAAACAAGCTCAAATCATGTTGAAATACTGAAATCAACACTTTTCCAAAAACAAGCTCCAAATCATGTTGAAATACAGAAATAAACACTTTTCCAAAACAAGCTCTAAATCATTTTGAAATACAGAAATAAACACTTTTCCAAAAACAAGCTCAAATCATGTTGAAATACAGAAATAAACACTTTTCCAAAAACAAGCTCCAAATCACGTTGAAATACGGAAATAAACACTTTTCCATAAACAAGCTCTAAATCATGTTTGATGCACTCTGAAAGTAAAAATGTTTTCCAGTACGGTTAAAACTGGATTATAGGAACACTGTGGACAGTTTTCAGCAAGTTGCAATATTGAAATAAAGAAATAAACACATTTCCAAAAACAAGCTCAAAATCATGTTGAAATACAGAAATAAACACTTAAAAAAAAAAAGCTCTAAATCATGTTTGATGCACTGTGTAAGTGATATTTTTTCTTCAGTACTGTTAAAACTGGATGATATGAACACTGTGGACAGTTTTCAGCAAGTTGCAACATTGAAATACAGAAATAAACACTTTTCCAAAAACAAGCTCTAAATCATGTTGAAATACAGAAATAAACACTTTTCCAAAAAAACAAGCTCCAAATCATGTAGAAATACAGAAATAAACACTTTTCCAAAAACAAGCTCTAAATCATGTTGAAATACAGAAATAAACACTTTTCCAAAAACAAGCTCGAAATCATGTTGAAATACTGAAATAATCACTTTTCCAAAAACAAGCCCCAAATCATGTTGAAATACAGAAATAAACACTTTTCCAAAAACAAGCTCTAAATGATGTTGAAATACAGAAATAAACACTTTTCCATAAACAAGGTCTAAATCATGTTTGATGCACTCTGAAAGTCAATTTTTTTCCAGTACTGTTAAAACTGGATGATATGAACACTGTGGACAGTTTTCAGCAAGTTGCAACATTGAAATACAGAAATAAACACTTTTCCAAAAACAAGCTCAAATCATGTTGAAATACAGAAATAAACACTTTTCCAAAAACAAGCTCTAAATCATGTTGAAATACAGAAATAAACACTTTTCCAAAAAAACAAGCTCCAAATCATGTTGAAATATGGAAATAAACACTTTTCCAAAAACAAGCTCTAAATCATGTTGAAATACAGAAATAAACACTTTTCCAAAAACAAGCTCAAATCATGTTGAAATACAGAAATAAACACTTTTCCAAAAACAAGCTCTAAATCATGTTGAAATACAGAAATAAACACTTTTCCAAAAAAACAAGCTTCAAATCATGTTGAAATATGGAAATAAACACTTTTCCAAAAACAAGCTCTAAATCATGTTGAAATACAGAAATAAACACTTTTCCATAAACAAGCTCTAAATCATGTTTGATGCACTCTGGAATTTTTTTTCTTTTTCAGGACTGTTAAAACTGGATGATAGGAACACTGTGGACAGTTTTCAGCAAGGTGCAACATTGAAATACAGAAATAAACACTTTTCCAAAAACAAGCTCTAAATCATGTTGAAATACAAAAATAAACACTTTTCCATGAACAAGCTCTAAATAATGTTTGATGCACTCTGAAAATGATTTTTTCTTCAGTACTGTTAAAACTGGATGATAGGAACACTGTGGACAGTTTTCAGCAAGTTGCAACATTGAAATACAGAAATAAACACTTCTCCAAAATCAAGCTCCAAATCATGTTGAAATACAGAAATAAACACTTTTCCAAAAACAAGCTCAAATCATGTTGAAATACAGAAATAAACACTTTTCCAAAAACAAGCTCCAAACCACGTTGAAATACGGAAATAAACACTTTTCCATAAACAAGCTCTAAATCATGTTTGATGCACTCTGAAAGTAAAAATGTTTTCCAGTACGGTTAAAACTGGATTATAGGAACACTGTGGACAGTTTTCAGCAAGTTGCAATATTGAAATAAAGAAATAAACACATTTCCAAAAACAAGCTCAAAATCATGTTGAAATACAGAAATAAACACTTAAAAAAAAAAAGCTCTAAATCATGTTTGATGCACTGTGTAAGTGATATTTTTTCTTCAGTACTGTTAAAACTGGATGATATGAACACTGTGGACAGTTTTCAGCAAGTTGCAACATTGAAATACAGAAATAAACACTTTTCCAAAAACAAGCTCTAAATCATGTTGAAATACAGAAATAAACACTTTTCCAAAAAAACAAGCTCCAAATCATGTAGAAATACAGAAATAAACACTTTTCCAAAAACAAGCTCTAAATCATGTTGAAATACAGAAATAAACACTTTTCCAAAAACAAGCTCGAAATCATGTTGAAATACTGAAATAATCACTTTTCCAAAAACAAGCCCCAAATCATGTTGAAATACAGAAATAAACACTTTTCCAAAAACAAGCTCTAAATGATGTTGAAATACAGAAATAAACACTTTTCCATAAACAAGGTCTAAATCATGTTTGATGCACTCTGAAAGTCAATTTTTTTCCAGTACTGTTAAAACTGGATGATATGAACACTGTGGACAGTTTTCAGCAAGTTGCAACATTGAAATACAGAAATAAACACTTTTCCAAAAACAAGCTCTAAATCATGTTGAAATACAAAAATAAACACTTTTCCATGAACAAGCTCTAAATAATGTTTGATGCACTCTGAAAATGATTTTTTCTTCAGTACTGTTAAAACTGGATGATAGGAACACTGTGGACAGTTTTCAGCAAGTTGCAACATTGAAATACAGAAATAAACACTTCTCCAAAATCAAGCTCCAAATCATGTTGAAATACAGAAATAAACACTTTTCCAAAAACAAGCTCAAATCATGTTGAAATACAGAAATAAACACTTTTCCAAAAACAAGCTCCAAATCACGTTGAAATACGGAAATAAACACTTTTCCATAAACAAGCTCTAAATCATGTTTGATGCACTCTGAAAGTAAAAATGTTTTCCAGTACGGTTAAAACTGGATTATAGGAACACTGTGGACAGTTTTCAGCAAGTTGCAATATTGAAATAAAGAAATAAACACATTTCCAAAAACAAGCTCAAAATCATGTTGAAATACAGAAATAAACACTTAAAAAAAAAAAGCTCTAAATCATGTTTGATGCACTGTGTAAGTGATATTTTTTCTTCAGTACTGTTAAAACTGGATGATATGAACACTGTGGACAGTTTTCAGCAAGTTGCAACATTGAAATACAGAAATAAACACTTTTCCAAAAACAAGCTCTAAATCATGTTGAAATACAGAAATAAACACTTTTCCAAAAAAACAAGCTCCAAATCATGTAGAAATACAGAAATAAACACTTTTCCAAAAACAAGCTCTAAATCATGTTGAAATACAGAAATAAACACTTTTCCAAAAACAAGCTCGAAATCATGTTGAAATACTGAAATAATCACTTTTCCAAAAACAAGCCCCAAATCATGTTGAAATACAGAAATAAACACTTTTCCAAAAACAAGCTCTAAATGATGTTGAAATACAGAAATAAACACTTTTCCATAAACAAGGTCTAAATCATGTTTGATGCACTCTGAAAGTCAATTTTTTTCCAGTACTGTTAAAACTGGATGATATGAACACTGTGGACAGTTTTCAGCAAGTTGCAACATTGAAATACAGAAATAAACACTTTTCCAAAAACAAGCTCTAAATCATGTTGAAATACAGAAATAAACACTTTTCCAAAAACAAGCTCTAAATCATGTTGAAATACAGAAATAAACACTTTTCCAAAAACAAGCTCGAAATCATGTTGAAATACTGAAATAATCACTTTTCCAAAAACAAGCCCCAAATCATGTTGAAATACAGAAATAAACACTTTTCCAAAAACAAGCTCTAAATGATGTTGAAATACAGAAATAAACACTTTTCCAAAAACAAGCTCAAATCATGTTGAAATACTGAAATCAACACTTTTCCAAAAACAAGCTCCAAATCATGTTGAAATACAGAAATAAACACTTTTCCAAAACAAGCTCTAAATCATTTTGAAATACAGAAATAAACACTTTTCCAAAAACAAGCTCAAATCATGTTGAAATACAGAAATAAACACTTTTCCAAAAACAAGCTCCAAATCACGTTGAAATACGGAAATAAACACTTTTCCATAAACAAGCTCTAAATCATGTTTGATGCACTCTGAAAGTAAAAATGTTTTCCAGTACGGTTAAAACTGGATTATAGGAACACTGTGGACAGTTTTCAGCAAGTTGCAATATTGAAATAAAGAAATAAACACATTTCCAAAAACAAGCTCAAAATCATGTTGAAATACAGAAATAAACACTTAAAAAAAAAAAGCTCTAAATCATGTTTGATGCACTGTGTAAGTGATATTTTTTCTTCAGTACTGTTAAAACTGGATGATATGAACACTGTGGACAGTTTTCAGCAAGTTGCAACATTGAAATACAGAAATAAACACTTTTCCAAAAACAAGCTCTAAATCATGTTGAAATACAGAAATAAACACTTTTCCAAAAAAACAAGCTCCAAATCATGTAGAAATACAGAAATAAACACTTTTCCAAAAACAAGCTCTAAATCATGTTGAAATACAGAAATAAACACTTTTCCAAAAACAAGCTCGAAATCATGTTGAAATACTGAAATAATCACTTTTCCAAAAACAAGCCCCAAATCATGTTGAAATACAGAAATAAACACTTTTCCAAAAACAAGCTCTAAATGATGTTGAAATACAGAAATAAACACTTTTCCATAAACAAGGTCTAAATCATGTTTGATGCACTCTGAAAGTCAATTTTTTTCCAGTACTGTTAAAACTGGATGATATGAACACTGTGGACAGTTTTCAGCAAGTTGCAACATTGAAATACAGAAATAAACACTTTTCCAAAAACAAGCTCTAAATCATGTTGAAATACAGAAATAAACACTTTTCCAAAAACAAGCTCTAAATCATGTTGAAATACAGAAATAAACACTTTTCCAAAAACAAGCTCGAAATCATGTTGAAATACTGAAATAATCACTTTTCCAAAAACAAGCCCCAAATCATGTTGAAATACAGAAATAAACACTTTTCCAAAAACAAGCTCTAAATGATGTTGAAATACAGAAATAAACACTTTTCCAAAAACAAGCTCAAATCATGTTGAAATACTGAAATCAACACTTTTCCAAAAACAAGCTCCAAATCATGTTGAAATACAGAAATAAACACTTTTCCAAAACAAGCTCTAAATCATTTTGAAATACAGAAATAAACACTTTTCCAAAAACAAGCTCAAATCATGTTGAAATACAGAAATAAACACTTTTCCAAAAACAAGCTCCAAATCACGTTGAAATACGGAAATAAACACTTTTCCATAAACAAGCTCTAAATCATGTTTGATGCACTCTGAAAGTAAAAATGTTTTCCAGTACGGTTAAAACTGGATTATAGGAACACTGTGGACAGTTTTCAGCAAGTTGCAATATTGAAATAAAGAAATAAACACATTTCCAAAAACAAGCTCAAAATCATGTTGAAATACAGAAATAAACACTTAAAAAAAAAAAGCTCTAAATCATGTTTGATGCACTGTGTAAGTGATATTTTTTCTTCAGTACTGTTAAAACTGGATGATATGAACACTGTGGACAGTTTTCAGCAAGTTGCAACATTGAAATACAGAAATAAACACTTTTCCAAAAACAAGCTCTAAATCATGTTGAAATACAGAAATAAACACTTTTCCAAAAAAACAAGCTCCAAATCATGTAGAAATACAGAAATAAACACTTTTCCAAAAACAAGCTCTAAATCATGTTGAAATACAGAAATAAACACTTTTCCAAAAACAAGCTCGAAATCATGTTGAAATACTGAAATAATCACTTTTCCAAAAACAAGCCCCAAATCATGTTGAAATACAGAAATAAACACTTTTCCAAAAACAAGCTCTAAATGATGTTGAAATACAGAAATAAACACTTTTCCATAAACAAGGTCTAAATCATGTTTGATGCACTCTGAAAGTCAATTTCTTTCCAGTACTGTTAAAACTGGATGATATGAACACTGTGGACAGTTTTCAGCAAGTTGCAACATTGAAATACAGAAATAAACACTTTTCCAAAAACAAGCTCAAATCATGTTGAAATACAGAAATAAACACTTTTCCAAAAACAAGCTCTAAATCATGTTGAAATACAGAAATAAACACTTTTCCAAAAAAACAAGCTCCAAATCATGTTGAAATATGGAAATAAACACTTTTCCAAAAACAAGCTCTAAATCATGTTGAAATACAGAAATAAACACTTTTCCAAAAACAAGCTCAAATCATGTTGAAATACAGAAATAAACACTTTTCCAAAAACAAGCTCTAAATCATGTTGAAATACAGAAATAAACACTTTTCCAAAAAAACAAGCTTCAAATCATGTTGAAATATGGAAATAAACACTTTTCCAAAAACAAGCTCTAAATCATGTTGAAATACAGAAATAAACACTTTTCCATAAACAAGCTCTAAATCATGTTTGATGCACTCTGGAATTTTTTTTCTTTTTCAGGACTGTTAAAACTGGATGATAGGAACACTGTGGACAGTTTTCAGCAAGGTGCAACATTGAAATACAGAAATAAACACTTTTCCAAAAACAAGCTCTAAATCATGTTGAAATACAAAAATAAACACTTTTCCATGAACAAGCTCTAAATAATGTTTGATGCACTCTGAAAATGATTTTTTCTTCAGTACTGTTAAAACTGGATGATAGGAACACTGTGGACAGTTTTCAGCAAGTTGCAACATTGAAATACAGAAATAAACACTTCTCCAAAATCAAGCTCCAAATCATGTTGAAATACAGAAATAAACACTTTTCCAAAAACAAGCTCCAAATCATGTTGAAATATAGAAATAACCACTTTTCCAAAAACAAGCTCCAAATCATGTTGAAATACTGAAATAAACACTTTTCCAAAAACAAGCTCCAAATCATGTTGAAATATAGAAATAAACACTTTTCCAAAAACAAGCTCTAAATCATGTTGAAATACAGAAATAAACACTTTTCCAAAAACAAGCTCCAAATCATGTTGAAATACAGAAATAAACACTTTTCCATAAACAAGCTCTAAATCATGTTTGATGCACTCTGAAAGTCAATTTTTTTCCAGTACTGTTAAAACTGGATGATAGGAACACTGTGGACAGTTTTCAGCAAGTTGCAATATTGAAATACAGAAATAAACACATTTCCAAAAACAAGCTCCAAATCATGTTGAAATATAGAAATAACCACTTTTCCAAAAACAAGCTCCAAATCATGTTGAAATACTGAAATAAACACTTTTCCAAAAACAAGCTCAAATCATGTTGAAATACTGAAATCAACACTTTTCCAAAAACAAGCTCCAAATCATGTTGAAATACAGAAATAAACACTTTTCCAAAACAAGCTCTAAATCATTTTGAAATACAGAAATAAACACTTTTCCAAAAACAAGCTCAAATCATGTTGAAATACAGAAATAAACACTTTTCCAAAAACAAGCTCCAAATCACGTTGAAATACGGAAATAAACACTTTTCCATAAACAAGCTCTAAATCATGTTTGATGCACTCTGAAAGTAAAAATGTTTTCCAGTACGGTTAAAACTGGATTATAGGAACACTGTGGACAGTTTTCAGCAAGTTGCAATATTGAAATAAAGAAATAAACACATTTCCAAAAACAAGCTCAAAATCATGTTGAAATACAGAAATAAACACTTAAAAAAAAAAAGCTCTAAATCATGTTTGATGCACTGTGTAAGTGATATTTTTTCTTCAGTACTGTTAAAACTGGATGATATGAACACTGTGGACAGTTTTCAGCAAGTTGCAACATTGAAATACAGAAATAAACACTTTTCCAAAAACAAGCTCTAAATCATGTTGAAATACAGAAATAAACACTTTTCCAAAAAAACAAGCTCCAAATCATGTAGAAATACAGAAATAAACACTTTTCCAAAAACAAGCTCTAAATCATGTTGAAATACAGAAATAAACACTTTTCCAAAAACAAGCTCGAAATCATGTTGAAATACTGAAATAATCACTTTTCCAAAAACAAGCCCCAAATCATGTTGAAATACAGAAATAAACACTTTTCCAAAAACAAGCTCTAAATGATGTTGAAATACAGAAATAAACACTTTTCCAAAAACAAGCTCAAATCATGTTGAAATACTGAAATCAACACTTTTCCAAAAACAAGCTCCAAATCATGTTGAAATACAGAAATAAACACTTTTCCAAAACAAGCTCTAAATCATTTTGAAATACAGAAATAAACACTTTTCCAAAAACAAGCTCAAATCATGTTGAAATACAGAAATAAACACTTTTCCAAAAACAAGCTCCAAATCACGTTGAAATACGGAAATAAACACTTTTCCATAAACAAGCTCTAAATCATGTTTGATGCACTCTGAAAGTAAAAATGTTTTCCAGTACGGTTAAAACTGGATTATAGGAACACTGTGGACAGTTTTCAGCAAGTTGCATTATTGAAATACAGAAATAAACACATTTCCAAAAACAAGCTCAAAATCATGTTAAAATACAGTAATAAACACTTTTCCAAAAAAACAAGCTCCAAATCATGTTGAAATAGAGAAATAACACTTTTCCAAAAACAAGCTCTAAATCATGTTGAAATACAGAAATAAACACTTTTCCATAAACAAGGTCTAAATCATGTTTGATGCACTCTGAAAGTCAATTTTTTTCCCAGTACTGTTAAAACTGGATGATATGAACACTGTGGACAGTTTTCAGCAAGTTGCAACATTGAAATACAGAAATAAACACTTTTCCAAAAAAACAAGCTCCAAATCATGTAGAAATACAGAAATAAACACTTTTCCAAAAACAAGCTCTAAATCATGTTGAAATACAGAAATAAACACTTTTCCAAAAACAAGCTCGAAATCATGTTGAAATACTGAAATAATCAGTTTTCCAAAAACAAGCCCCAAATCATGTTGAAATACAGAAATAAACACTTTTCCAAAAACAAGCTCTAAATGATGTTGAAATACAGAAATAAACACTTTTCCAAAAACAAGCTCAAATCATGTTGAAATACAGAAATAAACATTTTTCCAAAAACAAGCTCCAGATCATGTTGAAATACAGAAATAAACACTTTTCCAAAAACAAGCTCTAAATCATGTTGAAATACAGAAATAAACACTTTTCCAAAAACAAGCTCAAATCATGTTGAAATACAGAAATAAACACTTTTCCAAAAACAAGCTCCAAATCATGTTGAAATACTGAAATAAACACTTTTCCAAAAACAAGCTCCAAATCATGTTGAAATACAGAAATGAACACTTTTCCATAAACAAGCTCTAAATCATGTTTGATGTACTCTGTAAGTGATTTTTTTTTCAGTACTGTTAAAACTGGATGATAGGAACACTGTGGACAGTTTTCAGCAAGTTGCAACATTGAAATACAGAAATAAACACTTTTCCAAAAACAAGCTCAAATCATGTTGAAATACAGAAATAAACACTTTTCCAAAAACAAGCTCTAAATCATGTTGAAATACAGAAATAAACACTTTTCCAAAAACAAGCTCAAATCATGTTGAAATACAGAAATAAACACTTTTCCAAAAACAAGCTCTAAATCATGTTGAAATACAGAAATAAACACTTTTCCAAAAAAACAAGCTTCAAATCATGTTGAAATATGGAAATAAACACTTTTCCAAAAACAAGCTCTAAATCATGTTGAAATACAGAAATAAACACTTTTCCATAAACAAGCTCTAAATCATGTTTGATGCACTCTGGAATTTTTTTTCTTTTTCAGGACTGTTAAAACTGGATGATAGGAACACTGTGGACAGTTTTCAGCAAGGTGCAACATTGAAATACAGAAATAAACACTTTTCCAAAAACAAGCTCTAAATCATGTTGAAATACAAAAATAAACACTTTTCCATGAACAAGCTCTAAATAATGTTTGATGCACTCTGAAAATGATTTTTTCTTCAGTACTGTTAAAACTGGATGATAGGAACACTGTGGACAGTTTTCAGCAAGTTGCAACATTGAAATACAGAAATAAACACTTCTCCAAAATCAAGCTCCAAATCATGTTGAAATACAGAAATAAACACTTTTCCAAAAACAAGCTCCAAATCATGTTGAAATACAGAAATAAACACTTTTCCAAAAACAAGCTCAAATCATGTTGAAATACAGAAAAAAAACACTTTTCCAAAAACAAGCTCCAAATTATGTTGAAATACAGAAATAAACACTTTTCCAAAAACAAGCTCTAAATCATGTTGAAATACAGAAATAAACACTTTTCCAAAAACAAGCTCTAAATCATGTTGAAATACAGAAATAAACACTTTTCCAAAAACAAGCTCGAAATCATGTTGAAATACTGAAATAATCACTTTTCCAAAAACAAGCCCCAAATCATGTTGAAATACAGAAATAAACACTTTTCCAAAAACAAGCTCTAAATGATGTTGAAATACAGAAATAAACACTTTTCCATAAACAAGGTCTAAATCATGTTTGATGCACTCTGAAAGTCAATTTCTTTCCAGTACTGTTAAAACTGGATGATATGAACACTGTGGACAGTTTTCAGCAAGTTGCAACATTGAAATACAGAAATAAACACTTTTCCAAAAACAAGCTCAAATCATGTTGAAATACAGAAATAAACACTTTTCCAAAAACAAGCTCTAAATCATGTTGAAATACAGAAATAAACACTTTTCCAAAAAAACAAGCTCCAAATCATGTTGAAATATGGAAATAAACACTTTTCCAAAAACAAGCTCTAAATCATGTTGAAATACAGAAATAAACACTTTTCCAAAAACAAGCTCAAATCATGTTGAAATACAGAAATAAACACTTTTCCAAAAACAAGCTCTAAATCATGTTGAAATACAGAAATAAACACTTTTCCAAAAAAACAAGCTTCAAATCATGTTGAAATATGGAAATAAACACTTTTCCAAAAACAAGCTCTAAATCATGTTGAAATACAGAAATAAACACTTTTCCATAAACAAGCTCTAAATCATGTTGAAATACAGAAATAAACACTTTTCCATAAACAAGCTCTAAATCATGTTTGATGCACTCTGGAATTTTTTTTCTTTTTCAGGACTGTTAAAACTGGATGATAGGAACACTGTGGACAGTTTTCAGCAAGGTGCAACATTGAAATACAGAAATAAACACTTTTCCAAAAACAAGCTCTAAATCATGTTGAAATACAAAAATAAACACTTTTCCATGAACAAGCTCTAAATAATGTTTGATGCACTCTGAAAATGATTTTTTCTTCAGTACTGTTAAAACTGGATGATAGGAACACTGTGGACAGTTTTCAGCAAGTTGCAACATTGAAATACAGAAATAAACACTTCTCCAAAATCAAGCTCCAAATCATGTTGAAATACAGAAATAAACACTTTTCCAAAAACAAGCTCCAAATCATGTTGAAATACAGAAATAAACACTTTTCCAAAAACAAGCTCAAATCATGTTGAAATACAGAAAAAAAACACTTTTCCAAAAACAAGCTCCAAATTATGTTGAAATACAGAAATAAACACTTTTCCAAAAACAAGCTCTAAATCATGTTGAAATACAGAAATAAACACTTTTCCAAAAACAAGCTCTAAATCATGTTGAAATACAGAAATAAACACTTTTCCAAAAACAAGCTCGAAATCATGTTGAAATACTGAAATAATCACTTTTCCAAAAACAAGCCCCAAATCATGTTGAAATACAGAAATAAACACTTTTCCAAAAACAAGCTCTAAATGATGTTGAAATACAGAAATAAACACTTTTCCATAAACAAGGTCTAAATCATGTTTGATGCACTCTGAAAGTCAATTTTTTTCCAGTACTGTTAAAACTGGATGATATGAACACTGTGGACAGTTTTCAGCAAGTTGCAACATTGAAATACAGAAATAAACACTTTTCCAAAAACAAGCTCAAATCATGTTGAAATACAGAAATAAACACTTTTCCAAAAACAAGCTCTAAATCATGTTGAAATACAGAAATAAACACTTTTCCAAAAACAAGCTCCAAATCATGTTGAAATATGGAAATAAACACTTTTCCAAAAACAAGCTCTAAATCATGTTGAAATACAGAAATAAACACTTTTCCAAAAACAAGCTCAAATCATGTTGAAATACAGAAATAAACACTTTTCCAAAAACAAGCTCTAAATCATGTTGAAATACAGAAATAAACACTTTTCCAAAAAAACAAGCTTCAAATCATGTTGAAATATGGAAATAAACACTTTTCCAAAAACAAGCTCTAAATCATGTTGAAATACAGAAATAAACACTTTTCCATAAACAAGCTCTAAATCATGTTGAAATACAGAAATAAACACTTTTCCAAAAACAAGCTCTAAATCATGTTTGATGCACTCTGGAATTTTTTTTCTTTTTCAGGACTGTTAAAACTGGATGATAGGAACACTGTGGACAGTTTTCAGCAAGGTGCAACATTGAAATACAGAAATAAACACTTTTCCAAAAACAAGCTCGAAATCATGTTGAAATACTGAAATAATCACTTTTCCAAAAACAAGCCCCAAATCATGTTGAAATACAGAAATAAACACTTTTCCAAAAACAAGCTCTAAATGATGTTGAAATACAGAAATAAACACTTTTCCATAAACAAGGTCTAAATCATGTTTGATGCACTCTGAAAGTCAATTTCTTTCCAGTACTGTTAAAACTGGATGATATGAACACTGTGGACAGTTTTCAGCAAGTTGCAACATTGAAATACAGAAATAAACACTTTTCCAAAAACAAGCTCAAATCATGTTGAAATACAGAAATAAACACTTTTCCAAAAACAAGCTCTAAATCATGTTGAAATACAGAAATAAACACTTTTCCAAAAAAACAAGCTCCAAATCATGTTGAAATATGGAAATAAACACTTTTCCAAAAACAAGCTCTAAATCATGTTGAAATACAGAAATAAACACTTTTCCAAAAACAAGCTCAAATCATGTTGAAATACAGAAATAAACACTTTTCCAAAAACAAGCTCTAAATCATGTTGAAATACAGAAATAAACACTTTTCCAAAAAAACAAGCTTCAAATCATGTTGAAATATGGAAATAAACACTTTTCCAAAAACAAGCTCTAAATCATGTTGAAATACAGAAATAAACACTTTTCCATAAACAAGCTCTAAATCATGTTTGATGCACTCTGGAATTTTTTTTCTTTTTCAGGACTGTTAAAACTGGATGATAGGAACACTGTGGACAGTTTTCAGCAAGGTGCAACATTGAAATACAGAAATAAACACTTTTCCAAAAACAAGCTCTAAATCATGTTGAAATACAAAAATAAACACTTTTCCATGAACAAGCTCTAAATAATGTTTGATGCACTCTGAAAATGATTTTTTCTTCAGTACTGTTAAAACTGGATGATAGGAACACTGTGGACAGTTTTCAGCAAGTTGCAACATTGAAATACAGAAATAAACACTTCTCCAAAATCAAGCTCCAAATCATGTTGAAATACAGAAATAAACACTTTTCCAAAAACAAGCTCCAAATCATGTTGAAATATAGAAATAACCACTTTTCCAAAAACAAGCTCCAAATCATGTTGAAATACTGAAATAAACACTTTTCCAAAAACAAGCTCCAAATCATGTTGAAATATAGAAATAAACACTTTTCCAAAAACAAGCTCTAAATCATGTTGAAATACAGAAATAAACACTTTTCCAAAAACAAGCTCCAAATCATGTTGAAATACAGAAATAAACACTTTTCCATAAACAAGCTCTAAATCATGTTTGATGCACTCTGAAAGTCAATTTTTTTCCAGTACTGTTAAAACTGGATGATAGGAACACTGTGGACAGTTTTCAGCAAGTTGCAATATTGAAATACAGAAATAAACACATTTCCAAAAACAAGCTCCAAATCATGTTGAAATATAGAAATAACCACTTTTCCAAAAACAAGCTCCAAATCATGTTGAAATACTGAAATAAACACTTTTCCAAAAACAAGCTCAAATCATGTTGAAATACTGAAATCAACACTTTTCCAAAAACAAGCTCCAAATCACGTTGAAATACGGAAATAAACACTTTTCCATAAACAAGCTCTAAATCATGTTTGATGCACTCTGAAAGTAAAAATGTTTTCCAGTACGGTTAAAACTGGATTATAGGAACACTGTGGACAGTTTTCAGCAAGTTGCAATATTGAAATAAAGAAATAAACACATTTCCAAAAACAAGCTCAAAATCATGTTGAAATACAGAAATAAACACTTAAAAAAAAAAAGCTCTAAATCATGTTTGATGCACTGTGTAAGTGATATTTTTTCTTCAGTACTGTTAAAACTGGATGATATGAACACTGTGGACAGTTTTCAGCAAGTTGCAACATTGAAATACAGAAATAAACACTTTTCCAAAAACAAGCTCTAAATCATGTTGAAATACAGAAATAAACACTTTTCCAAAAAAACAAGCTCCAAATCATGTAGAAATACAGAAATAAACACTTTTCCAAAAACAAGCTCTAAATCATGTTGAAATACAGAAATAAACACTTTTCCAAAAACAAGCTCGAAATCATGTTGAAATACTGAAATAATCACTTTTCCAAAAACAAGCCCCAAATCATGTTGAAATACAGAAATAAACACTTTTCCAAAAACAAGCTCTAAATGATGTTGAAATACAGAAATAAACACTTTTCCATAAACAAGGTCTAAATCATGTTTGATGCACTCTGAAAGTCAATTTCTTTCCAGTACTGTTAAAACTGGATGATATGAACACTGTGGACAGTTTTCAGCAAGTTGCAACATTGAAATACAGAAATAAACACTTTTCCAAAAACAAGCTCAAATCATGTTGAAATACAGAAATAAACACTTTTCCAAAAACAAGCTCTAAATCATGTTGAAATACAGAAATAAACACTTTTCCAAAAAAACAAGCTCCAAATCATGTTGAAATATGGAAATAAACACTTTTCCAAAAACAAGCTCTAAATCATGTTGAAATACAGAAATAAACACTTTTCCAAAAACAAGCTCAAATCATGTTGAAATACAGAAATAAACACTTTTCCAAAAACAAGCTCTAAATCATGTTGAAATACAGAAATAAACACTTTTCCAAAAAAACAAGCTTCAAATCATGTTGAAATATGGAAATAAACACTTTTCCAAAAACAAGCTCTAAATCATGTTGAAATACAGAAATAAACACTTTTCCATAAACAAGCTCTAAATCATGTTTGATGCACTCTGGAATTTTTTTTCTTTTTCAGGACTGTTAAAACTGGATGATAGGAACACTGTGGACAGTTTTCAGCAAGGTGCAACATTGAAATACAGAAATAAACACTTTTCCAAAAACAAGCTCTAAATCATGTTGAAATACAAAAATAAACACTTTTCCATGAACAAGCTCTAAATAATGTTTGATGCACTCTGAAAATGATTTTTTCTTCAGTACTGTTAAAACTGGATGATAGGAACACTGTGGACAGTTTTCAGCAAGTTGCAACATTGAAATACAGAAATAAACACTTCTCCAAAATCAAGCTCCAAATCATGTTGAAATACAGAAATAAACACTTTTCCAAAAACAAGCTCCAAATCATGTTGAAATATAGAAATAACCACTTTTCCAAAAACAAGCTCCAAATCATGTTGAAATACTGAAATAAACACTTTTCCAAAAACAAGCTCCAAATCATGTTGAAATATAGAAATAAACACTTTTCCAAAAACAAGCTCTAAATCATGTTGAAATACAGAAATAAACACTTTTCCAAAAACAAGCTCCAAATCATGTTGAAATACAGAAATAAACACTTTTCCATAAACAAGCTCTAAATCATGTTTGATGCACTCTGAAAGTCAATTTTTTTCCAGTACTGTTAAAACTGGATGATAGGAACACTGTGGACAGTTTTCAGCAAGTTGCAATATTGAAATACAGAAATAAACACATTTCCAAAAACAAGCTCCAAATCATGTTGAAATATAGAAATAACCACTTTTCCAAAAACAAGCTCCAAATCATGTTGAAATACTGAAATAAACACTTTTCCAAAAACAAGCTCAAATCATGTTGAAATACTGAAATCAACACTTTTCCAAAAACAAGCTCCAAATCATGTTGAAATACAGAAATAAACACTTTTCCAAAACAAGCTCTAAATCATTTTGAAATACAGAAATAAACACTTTTCCAAAAACAAGCTCAAATCATGTTGAAATACAGAAATAAACACTTTTCCAAAAACAAGCTCCAAATCACGTTGAAATACGGAAATAAACACTTTTCCATAAACAAGCTCTAAATCATGTTTGATGCACTCTGAAAGTAAAAATGTTTTCCAGTACGGTTAAAACTGGATTATAGGAACACTGTGGACAGTTTTCAGCAAGTTGCAATATTGAAATAAAGAAATAAACACATTTCCAAAAACAAGCTCAAAATCATGTTGAAATACAGAAATAAACACTTAAAAAAAAAAAGCTCTAAATCATGTTTGATGCACTGTGTAAGTGATATTTTTTCTTCAGTACTGTTAAAACTGGATGATATGAACACTGTGGACAGTTTTCAGCAAGTTGCAACATTGAAATACAGAAATAAACACTTTTCCAAAAACAAGCTCTAAATCATGTTGAAATACAGAAATAAACACTTTTCCAAAAAAACAAGCTCCAAATCATGTAGAAATACAGAAATAAACACTTTTCCAAAAACAAGCTCTAAATCATGTTGAAATACAGAAATAAACACTTTTCCAAAAACAAGCTCGAAATCATGTTGAAATACTGAAATAATCACTTTTCCAAAAACAAGCCCCAAATCATGTTGAAATACAGAAATAAACACTTTTCCAAAAACAAGCTCTAAATGATGTTGAAATACAGAAATAAACACTTTTCCAAAAACAAGCTCAAATCATGTTGAAATACTGAAATCAACACTTTTCCAAAAACAAGCTCCAAATCATGTTGAAATACAGAAATAAACACTTTTCCAAAACAAGCTCTAAATCATTTTGAAATACAGAAATAAACACTTTTCCAAAAACAAGCTCAAATCATGTTGAAATACAGAAATAAACACTTTTCCAAAAACAAGCTCCAAATCACGTTGAAATACGGAAATAAACACTTTTCCATAAACAAGCTCTAAATCATGTTTGATGCACTCTGAAAGTAAAAATGTTTTCCAGTACGGTTAAAACTGGATTATAGGAACACTGTGGACAGTTTTCAGCAAGTTGCATTATTGAAATACAGAAATAAACACATTTCCAAAAACAAGCTCAAAATCATGTTAAAATACAGTAATAAACACTTTTCCAAAAAAACAAGCTCCAAATCATGTTGAAATAGAGAAATAACACTTTTCCAAAAACAAGCTCTAAATCATGTTGAAATACAGAAATAAACACTTTTCCATAAACAAGGTCTAAATCATGTTTGATGCACTCTGAAAGTCAATTTTTTTCCCAGTACTGTTAAAACTGGATGATATGAACACTGTGGACAGTTTTCAGCAAGTTGCAACATTGAAATACAGAAATAAACACTTTTCCAAAAAAACAAGCTCCAAATCATGTAGAAATACAGAAATAAACACTTTTCCAAAAACAAGCTCTAAATCATGTTGAAATACAGAAATAAACACTTTTCCAAAAACAAGCTCGAAATCATGTTGAAATACTGAAATAATCAGTTTTCCAAAAACAAGCCCCAAATCATGTTGAAATACAGAAATAAACACTTTTCCAAAAACAAGCTCTAAATGATGTTGAAATACAGAAATAAACACTTTTCCAAAAACAAGCTCAAATCATGTTGAAATACAGAAATAAACATTTTTCCAAAAACAAGCTCCAGATCATGTTGAAATACAGAAATAAACACTTTTCCAAAAACAAGCTCTAAATCATGTTGAAATACAGAAATAAACACTTTTCCAAAAACAAGCTCAAATCATGTTGAAATACAGAAATAAACACTTTTCCAAAAACAAGCTCCAAATCATGTTGAAATACTGAAATAAACACTTTTCCAAAAACAAGCTCCAAATCATGTTGAAATACAGAAATGAACACTTTTCCATAAACAAGCTCTAAATCATGTTTGATGTACTCTGTAAGTGATTTTTTTTTCAGTACTGTTAAAACTGGATGATAGGAACACTGTGGACAGTTTTCAGCAAGTTGCAACATTGAAATACAGAAATAAACACTTTTCCAAAAACAAGCTCAAATCATGTTGAAATACAGAAATAAACACTTTTCCAAAAACAAGCTCTAAATCATGTTGAAATACAGAAATAAACACTTTTCCAAAAACAAGCTCAAATCATGTTGAAATACAGAAATAAACACTTTTCCAAAAACAAGCTCTAAATCATGTTGAAATACAGAAATAAACACTTTTCCAAAAAAACAAGCTTCAAATCATGTTGAAATATGGAAATAAACACTTTTCCAAAAACAAGCTCTAAATCATGTTGAAATACAGAAATAAACACTTTTCCATAAACAAGCTCTAAATCATGTTTGATGCACTCTGGAATTTTTTTTCTTTTTCAGGACTGTTAAAACTGGATGATAGGAACACTGTGGACAGTTTTCAGCAAGGTGCAACATTGAAATACAGAAATAAACACTTTTCCAAAAACAAGCTCTAAATCATGTTGAAATACAAAAATAAACACTTTTCCATGAACAAGCTCTAAATAATGTTTGATGCACTCTGAAAATGATTTTTTCTTCAGTACTGTTAAAACTGGATGATAGGAACACTGTGGACAGTTTTCAGCAAGTTGCAACATTGAAATACAGAAATAAACACTTCTCCAAAATCAAGCTCCAAATCATGTTGAAATACAGAAATAAACACTTTTCCAAAAACAAGCTCCAAATCATGTTGAAATACAGAAATAAACACTTTTCCAAAAACAAGCTCAAATCATGTTGAAATACAGAAAAAAAACACTTTTCCAAAAACAAGCTCCAAATTATGTTGAAATACAGAAATAAACACTTTTCCAAAAACAAGCTCTAAATCATGTTGAAATACAGAAATAAACACTTTTCCAAAAACAAGCTCTAAATCATGTTGAAATACAGAAATAAACACTTTTCCAAAAACAAGCTCGAAATCATGTTGAAATACTGAAATAATCACTTTTCCAAAAACAAGCCCCAAATCATGTTGAAATACAGAAATAAACACTTTTCCAAAAACAAGCTCTAAATGATGTTGAAATACAGAAATAAACACTTTTCCATAAACAAGGTCTAAATCATGTTTGATGCACTCTGAAAGTCAATTTCTTTCCAGTACTGTTAAAACTGGATGATATGAACACTGTGGACAGTTTTCAGCAAGTTGCAACATTGAAATACAGAAATAAACACTTTTCCAAAAACAAGCTCAAATCATGTTGAAATACAGAAATAAACACTTTTCCAAAAACAAGCTCTAAATCATGTTGAAATACAGAAATAAACACTTTTCCAAAAAAACAAGCTCCAAATCATGTTGAAATATGGAAATAAACACTTTTCCAAAAACAAGCTCTAAATCATGTTGAAATACAGAAATAAACACTTTTCCAAAAACAAGCTCAAATCATGTTGAAATACAGAAATAAACACTTTTCCAAAAACAAGCTCTAAATCATGTTGAAATACAGAAATAAACACTTTTCCAAAAAAACAAGCTTCAAATCATGTTGAAATATGGAAATAAACACTTTTCCAAAAACAAGCTCTAAATCATGTTGAAATACAGAAATAAACACTTTTCCATAAACAAGCTCTAAATCATGTTTGATGCACTCTGGAATTTTTTTTCTTTTTCAGGACTGTTAAAACTGGATGATAGGAACACTGTGGACAGTTTTCAGCAAGGTGCAACATTGAAATACAGAAATAAACACTTTTCCAAAAACAAGCTCTAAATCATGTTGAAATACAAAAATAAACACTTTTCCATGAACAAGCTCTAAATAATGTTTGATGCACTCTGAAAATGATTTTTTCTTCAGTACTGTTAAAACTGGATGATAGGAACACTGTGGACAGTTTTCAGCAAGTTGCAACATTGAAATACAGAAATAAACACTTCTCCAAAATCAAGCTCCAAATCATGTTGAAATACAGAAATAAACACTTTTCCAAAAACAAGCTCCAAATCATGTTGAAATATAGAAATAACCACTTTTCCAAAAACAAGCTCCAAATCATGTTGAAATACTGAAATAAACACTTTTCCAAAAACAAGCTCCAAATCATGTTGAAATATAGAAATAAACACTTTTCCAAAAACAAGCTCTAAATCATGTTGAAATACAGAAATAAACACTTTTCCAAAAACAAGCTCCAAATCATGTTGAAATACAGAAATAAACACTTTTCCATAAACAAGCTCTAAATCATGTTTGATGCACTCTGAAAGTCAATTTTTTTCCAGTACTGTTAAAACTGGATGATAGGAACACTGTGGACAGTTTTCAGCAAGTTGCAATATTGAAATACAGAAATAAACACATTTCCAAAAACAAGCTCCAAATCATGTTGAAATATAGAAATAACCACTTTTCCAAAAACAAGCTCCAAATCATGTTGAAATACTGAAATAAACACTTTTCCAAAAACAAGCTCAAATCATGTTGAAATACTGAAATCAACACTTTTCCAAAAACAAGCTCCAAATCATGTTGAAATACAGAAATAAACACTTTTCCAAAACAAGCTCTAAATCATTTTGAAATACAGAAATAAACACTTTTCCAAAAACAAGCTCAAATCATGTTGAAATACAGAAATAAACACTTTTCCAAAAACAAGCTCCAAATCACGTTGAAATACGGAAATAAACACTTTTCCATAAACAAGCTCTAAATCATGTTTGATGCACTCTGAAAGTAAAAATGTTTTCCAGTACGGTTAAAACTGGATTATAGGAACACTGTGGACAGTTTTCAGCAAGTTGCAATATTGAAATAAAGAAATAAACACATTTCCAAAAACAAGCTCAAAATCATGTTGAAATACAGAAATAAACACTTAAAAAAAAAAAGCTCTAAATCATGTTTGATGCACTGTGTAAGTGATATTTTTTCTTCAGTACTGTTAAAACTGGATGATATGAACACTGTGGACAGTTTTCAGCAAGTTGCAACATTGAAATACAGAAATAAACACTTTTCCAAAAACAAGCTCTAAATCATGTTGAAATACAGAAATAAACACTTTTCCAAAAAAACAAGCTCCAAATCATGTAGAAATACAGAAATAAACACTTTTCCAAAAACAAGCTCTAAATCATGTTGAAATACAGAAATAAACACTTTTCCAAAAACAAGCTCGAAATCATGTTGAAATACTGAAATAATCACTTTTCCAAAAACAAGCCCCAAATCATGTTGAAATACAGAAATAAACACTTTTCCAAAAACAAGCTCTAAATGATGTTGAAATACAGAAATAAACACTTTTCCAAAAACAAGCTCAAATCATGTTGAAATACTGAAATCAACACTTTTCCAAAAACAAGCTCCAAATCATGTTGAAATACAGAAATAAACACTTTTCCAAAACAAGCTCTAAATCATTTTGAAATACAGAAATAAACACTTTTCCAAAAACAAGCTCAAATCATGTTGAAATACAGAAATAAACACTTTTCCAAAAACAAGCTCCAAATCACGTTGAAATACGGAAATAAACACTTTTCCATAAACAAGCTCTAAATCATGTTTGATGCACTCTGAAAGTAAAAATGTTTTCCAGTACGGTTAAAACTGGATTATAGGAACACTGTGGACAGTTTTCAGCAAGTTGCATTATTGAAATACAGAAATAAACACATTTCCAAAAACAAGCTCAAAATCATGTTAAAATACAGTAATAAACACTTTTCCAAAAAAACAAGCTCCAAATCATGTTGAAATAGAGAAATAACACTTTTCCAAAAACAAGCTCTAAATCATGTTGAAATACAGAAATAAACACTTTTCCATAAACAAGGTCTAAATCATGTTTGATGCACTCTGAAAGTCAATTTTTTTTCCAGTACTGTTAAAACTGGATGATATGAACACTGTGGACAGTTTTCAGCAAGTTGCAACATTGAAATACAGAAATAAACACTTTTCCAAAAACAAGCTCTAAATCATGTTGAAATACAGAAATAAACACTTTTCCAAAAAAACAAGCTCCAAATCATGTAGAAATACAGAAATAAACACTTTTCCAAAAACAAGCTCTAAATCATGTTGAAATACAGAAATAAACACTTTTCCAAAAACAAGCTCGAAATCATGTTGAAATACTGAAATAATCAGTTTTCCAAAAACAAGCCCCAAATCATGTTGAAATACAGAAATAAACACTTTTCCAAAAACAAGCTCTAAATATGTTGAAATACAGAAGTAAACACTTTTCCAAAAACAAGCTCGAAATCATGTTGAAATACTGAAATAATCACTTTTCCAAAAACAAGCCCCAAATCATGTTGAAATACAGAAATAAACACTTTTCCAAAAACAAGCTCTAAAAGATGTTGAAATACAGAAATAAACACTTTTCCAAAAACAAGCTCAAATCATGTTGAAATACTGAAATCAACACTTTTCCAAAAACAAGCTCCAAATCATGTTGAAATACAGAAATAAACACTTTTCCAAAACAAGCTCTAAATCATTTTGAAATACAGAAATAAACACTTTTCCAAAAACAAGCTCAAATCATGTTGAAATACAGAAATAAACACTTTTCCAAAAACAAGCTCCAAATCACGTTGAAATACGGAAATAAACACTTTTCCATAAACAAGCTCTAAATCATGTTTGATGCACTCTGAAAGTAAAAATGTTTTCCAGTACGGTTAAAACTGGATTATAGGAACACTGTGGACAGTTTTCAGCAAGTTGCAATATTGAAATAAAGAAATAAACACATTTCCAAAAACAAGCTCAAAATCATGTTGAAATACAGAAATAAACACTTAAAAAAAAAAAGCTCTAAATCATGTTTGATGCACTGTGTAAGTGATATTTTTTCTTCAGTACTGTTAAAACTGGATGATATGAACACTGTGGACAGTTTTCAGCAAGTTGCAACATTGAAATACAGAAATAAACACTTTTCCAAAAACAAGCTCTAAATCATGTTGAAATACAGAAATAAACACTTTTCCAAAAAAACAAGCTCCAAATCATGTAGAAATACAGAAATAAACACTTTTCCAAAAACAAGCTCTAAATCATGTTGAAATACAGAAATAAACACTTTTCCAAAAACAAGCTCGAAATCATGTTGAAATACTGAAATAATCACTTTTCCAAAAACAAGCCCCAAATCATGTTGAAATACAGAAATAAACACTTTTCCAAAAACAAGCTCTAAATGATGTTGAAATACAGAAATAAACACTTTTCCATAAACAAGGTCTAAATCATGTTTGATGCACTCTGAAAGTCAATTTTTTTCCAGTACTGTTAAAACTGGATGATATGAACACTGTGGACAGTTTTCAGCAAGTTGCAACATTGAAATACAGAAATAAACACTTTTCCAAAAACAAGCTCTAAATCATGTTGAAATACAGAAATAAACACTTTTCCAAAAACAAGCTCTAAATCATGTTGAAATACAGAAATAAACACTTTTCCAAAAACAAGCTCGAAATCATGTTGAAATACTGAAATAATCACTTTTCCAAAAACAAGCCCCAAATCATGTTGAAATACAGAAATAAACACTTTTCCAAAAACAAGCTCTAAATGATGTTGAAATACAGAAATAAACACTTTTCCAAAAACAAGCTCAAATCATGTTTAAATACAGAAATAAACACTTTTCCAAAAACAAGCTCCAAATCATGTTGAAATACAGAAATAAACACTTTTCCAAAAACAAGCTCTAAATCATGTTGAAATACAGAAATAAACACTTTTCCAAAAACAAGCTCAAATCATGTTGAAATACAGAAATAAACACTTTTCCAAAAACAAGCTCCAAATCATGTTGAAATACAGAAATAAACACTTTTCCATAAACAAGCTCTAAATCATGTTTGATGCACTCTGAAAGTAAAATTGTTTTCCAGTACTGTTAAAACTGGATGATAGGAACACTGTGGACAGTTTTCAGCAAGTTGCAATATTGAAATAAAGAAATAAACACATTTCCAAAAACAAGCTCAAAATCATGTTGAAATACAGAAATAAACACTTAACAAAAAAAAGCTCTAAATCATGTTTGATGCACTGTGTAAGTGATATTTTTTCTTCAGTACTGTTAAAACTGGATGATATGAACACTGTGGACAGTTTTCAGCAAGTTGCAACATTGAAATACAGAAATAAACACTTTTCCAAAAACAAGCTCTAAATCATGTTGAAATACAGAAATAAACACTTTTCCAAAAAAACAAGCTCCAAATCATGTAGAAATACAGAAATAAACACTTTTCCAAAAACAAGCTCTAAATCATGTTGAAATACAGAAATAAACACTTTTCCAAAAACAAGCTCGAAATCATGTTGAAATACTGAAATAATCACTTTTCCAAAAACAAGCCCCAAATCATGTTGAAATACAGAAATAAACACTTTTCCAAAAACAAGCTCTAAATGATGTTGAAATACAGAAATAAACACTTTTCCATAAACAAGGTCTAAATCATGTTTGATGCACTCTGAAAGTCAATTTTTTTCCAGTACTGTTAAAACTGGATGATATGAACACTGTGGACAGTTTTCAGCAAGTTGCAACATTGAAATACAGAAATAAACACTTTTCCAAAAACAAGCTCAAATCATGTTGAAATACAGAAATAAACACTTTTCCAAAAACAAGCTCTAAATCATGTTGAAATACAGAAATAAACACTTTTCCAAAAAAACAAGCTCCAAATCATGTTGAAATATGGAAATAAACACTTTTCCAAAAACAAGCTCTAAATCATGTTGAAATACAGAAATAAACACTTTTCCAAAAACAAGCTCAAATCATGTTGAAATACAGAAATAAACACTTTTCCAAAAACAAGCTCTAAATCATGTTGAAATACAGAAATAAACACTTTTCCAAAAAAACAAGCTTCAAATCATGTTGAAATATGGAAATAAACACTTTTCCAAAAACAAGCTCTAAATCATGTTGAAATACAGAAATAAACACTTTTCCATAAACAAGCTCTAAATCATGTTTGATGCACTCTGGAATTTTTTTTCTTTTTCAGGACTGTTAAAACTGGATGATAGGAACACTGTGGACAGTTTTCAGCAAGGTGCAACATTGAAATACAGAAATAAACACTTTTCCAAAAACAAGCTCTAAATCATGTTGAAATACAAAAATAAACACTTTTCCATGAACAAGCTCTAAATAATGTTTGATGCACTCTGAAAATGATTTTTTCTTCAGTACTGTTAAAACTGGATGATAGGAACACTGTGGACAGTTTTCAGCAAGTTGCAACATTGAAATACAGAAATAAACACTTCTCCAAAATCAAGCTCCAAATCATGTTGAAATACAGAAATAAACACTTTTCCAAAAACAAGCTCAAATCATGTTGAAATACAGAAATAAACACTTTTCCAAAAACAAGCTCCAAATCACGTTGAAATACGGAAATAAACACTTTTCCATAAACAAGCTCTAAATCATGTTTGATGCACTCTGAAAGTAAAAATGTTTTCCAGTACGGTTAAAACTGGATTATAGGAACACTGTGGACAGTTTTCAGCAAGTTGCAATATTGAAATAAAGAAATAAACACATTTCCAAAAACAAGCTCAAAATCATGTTGAAATACAGAAATAAACACTTAAAAAAAAAAAGCTCTAAATCATGTTTGATGCACTGTGTAAGTGATATTTTTTCTTCAGTACTGTTAAAACTGGATGATATGAACACTGTGGACAGTTTTCAGCAAGTTGCAACATTGAAATACAGAAATAAACACTTTTCCAAAAACAAGCTCTAAATCATGTTGAAATACAGAAATAAACACTTTTCCAAAAAAACAAGCTCCAAATCATGTAGAAATACAGAAATAAACACTTTTCCAAAAACAAGCTCTAAATCATGTTGAAATACAGAAATAAACACTTTTCCAAAAACAAGCTCGAAATCATGTTGAAATACTGAAATAATCACTTTTCCAAAAACAAGCCCCAAATCATGTTGAAATACAGAAATAAACACTTTTCCAAAAACAAGCTCTAAATGATGTTGAAATACAGAAATAAACACTTTTCCATAAACAAGGTCTAAATCATGTTTGATGCACTCTGAAAGTCAATTTCTTTCCAGTACTGTTAAAACTGGATGATATGAACACTGTGGACAGTTTTCAGCAAGTTGCAACATTGAAATACAGAAATAAACACTTTTCCAAAAACAAGCTCAAATCATGTTGAAATACAGAAATAAACACTTTTCCAAAAACAAGCTCTAAATCATGTTGAAATACAGAAATAAACACTTTTCCAAAAAAACAAGCTCCAAATCATGTTGAAATATGGAAATAAACACTTTTCCAAAAACAAGCTCTAAATCATGTTGAAATACAGAAATAAACACTTTTCCAAAAACAAGCTCAAATCATGTTGAAATACAGAAATAAACACTTTTCCAAAAACAAGCTCTAAATCATGTTGAAATACAGAAATAAACACTTTTCCAAAAAAACAAGCTTCAAATCATGTTGAAATATGGAAATAAACACTTTTCCAAAAACAAGCTCTAAATCATGTTGAAATACAGAAATAAACACTTTTCCATAAACAAGCTCTAAATCATGTTTGATGCACTCTGGAATTTTTTTTCTTTTTCAGGACTGTTAAAACTGGATGATAGGAACACTGTGGACAGTTTTCAGCAAGGTGCAACATTGAAATACAGAAATAAACACTTTTCCAAAAACAAGCTCTAAATCATGTTGAAATACAAAAATAAACACTTTTCCATGAACAAGCTCTAAATAATGTTTGATGCACTCTGAAAATGATTTTTTCTTCAGTACTGTTAAAACTGGATGATAGGAACACTGTGGACAGTTTTCAGCAAGTTGCAACATTGAAATACAGAAATAAACACTTCTCCAAAATCAAGCTCCAAATCATGTTGAAATACAGAAATAAACACTTTTCCAAAAACAAGCTCCAAATCATGTTGAAATATAGAAATAACCACTTTTCCAAAAACAAGCTCCAAATCATGTTGAAATACTGAAATAAACACTTTTCCAAAAACAAGCTCCAAATCATGTTGAAATATAGAAATAAACACTTTTCCAAAAACAAGCTCTAAATCATGTTGAAATACAGAAATAAACACTTTTCCAAAAACAAGCTCCAAATCATGTTGAAATACAGAAATAAACACTTTTCCATAAACAAGCTCTAAATCATGTTTGATGCACTCTGAAAGTCAATTTTTTTCCAGTACTGTTAAAACTGGATGATAGGAACACTGTGGACAGTTTTCAGCAAGTTGCAATATTGAAATACAGAAATAAACACATTTCCAAAAACAAGCTCCAAATCATGTTGAAATATAGAAATAACCACTTTTCCAAAAACAAGCTCCAAATCATGTTGAAATACTGAAATAAACACTTTTCCAAAAACAAGCTCAAATCATGTTGAAATACTGAAATCAACACTTTTCCAAAAACAAGCTCCAAATCATGTTGAAATACAGAAATAAACACTTTTCCAAAACAAGCTCTAAATCATTTTGAAATACAGAAATAAACACTTTTCCAAAAACAAGCTCAAATCATGTTGAAATACAGAAATAAACACTTTTCCAAAAACAAGCTCTAAATCATGTTGAAATACAGAAATAAACACTTTTCCAAAAAAACAAGCTCCAAATCATGTAGAAATACAGAAATAAACACTTTTCCAAAAACAAGCTCTAAATCATGTTGAAATACAGAAATAAACACTTTTCCAAAAACAAGCTCGAAATCATGTTGAAATACTGAAATAATCACTTTTCCAAAAACAAGCCCCAAATCATGTTGAAATACAGAAATAAACACTTTTCCAAAAACAAGCTCTAAATGATGTTGAAATACAGAAATAAACACTTTTCCAAAAACAAGCTCAAATCATGTTGAAATACTGAAATCAACACTTTTCCAAAAACAAGCTCCAAATCATGTTGAAATACAGAAATAAACACTTTTCCAAAACAAGCTCTAAATCATTTTGAAATACAGAAATAAACACTTTTCCAAAAACAAGCTCAAATCATGTTGAAATACAGAAATAAACACTTTTCCAAAAACAAGCTCCAAATCACGTTGAAATACGGAAATAAACACTTTTCCATAAACAAGCTCTAAATCATGTTTGATGCACTCTGAAAGTAAAAATGTTTTCCAGTACGGTTAAAACTGGATTATAGGAACACTGTGGACAGTTTTCAGCAAGTTGCAATATTGAAATACAGAAATAAACACATTTCCAAAAACAAGCTCAAAATCATGTTAAAATACAGTAATAAACACTTTTCCAAAAAAACAAGCTCCAAATCATGTTGAAATAGAGAAATAACACTTTTCCAAAAACAAGCTCTAAATCATGTTGAAATACAGAAATAAACACTTTTCCATAAACAAGGTCTAAATCATGTTTGATGCACTCTGAAAGTCAATTTTTTTCCAGTACTGTTAAAACTGGATGATATGAACACTGTGGACAGTTTTCAGCAAGTTGCAACATTGAAATACAGAAATAAACACTTTTCCAAAAACAAGCTCTAAATCATGTTGAAATACAGAAATAAACACTTTTCCAAAAAAACAAGCTCCAAATCATGTAGAAATACAGAAATAAACACTTTTCCAAAAACAAGCTCTAAATCATGTTGAAATACAGAAATAAACACTTTTCCAAAAACAAGCTCGAAATCATGTTGAAATACTGAAATAATCAGTTTTCCAAAAACAAGCCCCAAATCATGTTGAAATACAGAAATAAACACTTTTCCAAAAACAAGCTCTAAATGATGTTGAAATACAGAAATAAACACTTTTCCAAAAACAAGCTCAAATCATGTTGAAATACAGAAATAAACACTTTTCCAAAAACAAGCTCTAAATCATGTTGAAATACAGAAATAAACACTTTTCCAAAAAAACAAGCTCCAAATCATGTAGAAATACAGAAATAAACACTTTTCCAAAAACAAGCTCTAAATCATGTTGAAATACAGAAATAAACACTTTTCCAAAAACAAGCTCGAAATCATGTTGAAATACTGAAATAATCACTTTTCCAAAAACAAGCCCCAAATCATGTTGAAATACAGAAATAAACACTTTTCCAAAAACAAGCTCTAAATGATGTTGAAATACAGAAATAAACACTTTTCCAAAAACAAGCTCAAATCATGTTGAAATACTGAAATCAACACTTTTCCAAAAACAAGCTCCAAATCATGTTGAAATACAGAAATAAACACTTTTCCAAAACAAGCTCTAAATCATTTTGAAATACAGAAATAAACACTTTTCCAAAAACAAGCTCAAATCATGTTGAAATACAGAAATAAACACTTTTCCAAAAACAAGCTCCAAATCACGTTGAAATACGGAAATAAACACTTTTCCATAAACAAGCTCTAAATCATGTTTGATGCACTCTGAAAGTAAAAATGTTTTCCAGTACGGTTAAAACTGGATTATAGGAACACTGTGGACAGTTTTCAGCAAGTTGCATTATTGAAATACAGAAATAAACACATTTCCAAAAACAAGCTCAAAATCATGTTAAAATACAGTAATAAACACTTTTCCAAAAAAACAAGCTCCAAATCATGTTGAAATAGAGAAATAACACTTTTCCAAAAACAAGCTCTAAATCATGTTGAAATACAGAAATAAACACTTTTCCATAAACAAGGTCTAAATCATGTTTGATGCACTCTGAAAGTCAATTTTTTTCCAGTACTGTTAAAACTGGATGATATGAACACTGTGGACAGTTTTCAGCAAGTTGCAACATTGAAATACAGAAATAAACACTTTTCCAAAAACAAGCTCTAAATCATGTTGAAATACAGAAATAAACACTTTTCCAAAAAAACAAGCTCCAAATCATGTAGAAATACAGAAATAAACACTTTTCCAAAAACAAGCTCTAAATCATGTTGAAATACAGAAATAAACACTTTTCCAAAAACAAGCTCGAAATCATGTTGAAATACTGAAATAATCAGTTTTCCAAAAACAAGCCCCAAATCATGTTGAAATACAGAAATAAACACTTTTCCAAAAACAAGCTCTAAATGATGTTGAAATACAGAAATAAACACTTTTCCAAAAACAAGCTCAAATCATGTTGAAATACAGAAATAAACATTTTTCCAAAAACAAGCTCCAGATCATGTTGAAATACAGAAATAAACACTTTTCCAAAAACAAGCTCTAAATCATGTTGAAATACAGAAATAAACACTTTTCCAAAAACAAGCTCAAATCATGTTGAAATACAGAAATAAACACTTTTCCAAAAACAAGCTCCAAATCATGTTGAAATACTGAAATAAACACTTTTCCAAAAACAAGCTCCAAATCATGTTGAAATACAGAAATGAACACTTTTCCATAAACAAGCTCTAAATCATGTTTGATGTACTCTGTAAGTGATTTTTTTTTCAGTACTGTTAAAACTGGATGATAGGAACACTGTGGACAGTTTTCAGCAAGTTGCAACATTGAAATACAGAAATAAACACTTTTCCAAAAACAAGCTCAAATCATGTTGAAATACAGAAATAAACACTTTTCCAAAAACAAGCTCTAAATCATGTTGAAATACAGAAATAAACACTTTTCCAAAAACAAGCTCAAATCATGTTGAAATACAGAAATAAACACTTTTCCAAAAACAAGCTCTAAATCATGTTGAAATACAGAAATAAACACTTTTCCAAAAAAACAAGCTTCAAATCATGTTGAAATATGGAAATAAACACTTTTCCAAAAACAAGCTCTAAATCATGTTGAAATACAGAAATAAACACTTTTCCATAAACAAGCTCTAAATCATGTTTGATGCACTCTGGAATTTTTTTTCTTTTTCAGGACTGTTAAAACTGGATGATAGGAACACTGTGGACAGTTTTCAGCAAGGTGCAACATTGAAATACAGAAATAAACACTTTTCCAAAAACAAGCTCTAAATCATGTTGAAATACAAAAATAAACACTTTTCCATGAACAAGCTCTAAATAATGTTTGATGCACTCTGAAAATGATTTTTTCTTCAGTACTGTTAAAACTGGATGATAGGAACACTGTGGACAGTTTTCAGCAAGTTGCAACATTGAAATACAGAAATAAACACTTCTCCAAAATCAAGCTCCAAATCATGTTGAAATACAGAAATAAACACTTTTCCAAAAACAAGCTCCAAATCATGTTGAAATACAGAAATAAACACTTTTCCAAAAACAAGCTCAAATCATGTTGAAATACAGAAAAAAAACACTTTTCCAAAAACAAGCTCCAAATTATGTTGAAATACAGAAATAAACACTTTTCCAAAAACAAGCTCTAAATCATGTTGAAATACAGAAATAAACACTTTTCCAAAAACAAGCTCTAAATCATGTTGAAATACAGAAATAAACACTTTTCCAAAAACAAGCTCGAAATCATGTTGAAATACTGAAATAATCACTTTTCCAAAAACAAGCCCCAAATCATGTTGAAATACAGAAATAAACACTTTTCCAAAAACAAGCTCTAAATGATGTTGAAATACAGAAATAAACACTTTTCCATAAACAAGGTCTAAATCATGTTTGATGCACTCTGAAAGTCAATTTCTTTCCAGTACTGTTAAAACTGGATGATATGAACACTGTGGACAGTTTTCAGCAAGTTGCAACATTGAAATACAGAAATAAACACTTTTCCAAAAACAAGCTCAAATCATGTTGAAATACAGAAATAAACACTTTTCCAAAAACAAGCTCTAAATCATGTTGAAATACAGAAATAAACACTTTTCCAAAAAAACAAGCTCCAAATCATGTTGAAATATGGAAATAAACACTTTTCCAAAAACAAGCTCTAAATCATGTTGAAATACAGAAATAAACACTTTTCCAAAAACAAGCTCAAATCATGTTGAAATACAGAAATAAACACTTTTCCAAAAACAAGCTCTAAATCATGTTGAAATACAGAAATAAACACTTTTCCAAAAAAACAAGCTTCAAATCATGTTGAAATATGGAAATAAACACTTTTCCAAAAACAAGCTCTAAATCATGTTGAAATACAGAAATAAACACTTTTCCATAAACAAGCTCTAAATCATGTTTGATGCACTCTGGAATTTTTTTTCTTTTTCAGGACTGTTAAAACTGGATGATAGGAACACTGTGGACAGTTTTCAGCAAGGTGCAACATTGAAATACAGAAATAAACACTTTTCCAAAAACAAGCTCTAAATCATGTTGAAATACAAAAATAAACACTTTTCCATGAACAAGCTCTAAATAATGTTTGATGCACTCTGAAAATGATTTTTTCTTCAGTACTGTTAAAACTGGATGATAGGAACACTGTGGACAGTTTTCAGCAAGTTGCAACATTGAAATACAGAAATAAACACTTCTCCAAAATCAAGCTCCAAATCATGTTGAAATACAGAAATAAACACTTTTCCAAAAACAAGCTCCAAATCATGTTGAAATATAGAAATAACCACTTTTCCAAAAACAAGCTCCAAATCATGTTGAAATACTGAAATAAACACTTTTCCAAAAACAAGCTCCAAATCATGTTGAAATATAGAAATAAACACTTTTCCAAAAACAAGCTCTAAATCATGTTGAAATACAGAAATAAACACTTTTCCAAAAACAAGCTCCAAATCATGTTGAAATACAGAAATAAACACTTTTCCATAAACAAGCTCTAAATCATGTTTGATGCACTCTGAAAGTCAATTTTTTTCCAGTACTGTTAAAACTGGATGATAGGAACACTGTGGACAGTTTTCAGCAAGTTGCAATATTGAAATACAGAAATAAACACATTTCCAAAAACAAGCTCCAAATCATGTTGAAATATAGAAATAACCACTTTTCCAAAAACAAGCTCCAAATCATGTTGAAATACTGAAATAAACACTTTTCCAAAAACAAGCTCAAATCATGTTGAAATACTGAAATCAACACTTTTCCAAAAACAAGCTCCAAATCATGTTGAAATACAGAAATAAACACTTTTCCAAAACAAGCTCTAAATCATTTTGAAATACAGAAATAAACACTTTTCCAAAAACAAGCTCAAATCATGTTGAAATACAGAAATAAACACTTTTCCAAAAACAAGCTCCAAATCACGTTGAAATACGGAAATAAACACTTTTCCATAAACAAGCTCTAAATCATGTTTGATGCACTCTGAAAGTAAAAATGTTTTCCAGTACGGTTAAAACTGGATTATAGGAACACTGTGGACAGTTTTCAGCAAGTTGCAATATTGAAATAAAGAAATAAACACATTTCCAAAAACAAGCTCAAAATCATGTTGAAATACAGAAATAAACACTTAAAAAAAAAAAGCTCTAAATCATGTTTGATGCACTGTGTAAGTGATATTTTTTCTTCAGTACTGTTAAAACTGGATGATATGAACACTGTGGACAGTTTTCAGCAAGTTGCAACATTGAAATACAGAAATAAACACTTTTCCAAAAACAAGCTCTAAATCATGTTGAAATACAGAAATAAACACTTTTCCAAAAAAACAAGCTCCAAATCATGTAGAAATACAGAAATAAACACTTTTCCAAAAACAAGCTCTAAATCATGTTGAAATACAGAAATAAACACTTTTCCAAAAACAAGCTCGAAATCATGTTGAAATACTGAAATAATCACTTTTCCAAAAACAAGCCCCAAATCATGTTGAAATACAGAAATAAACACTTTTCCAAAAACAAGCTCTAAATGATGTTGAAATACAGAAATAAACACTTTTCCAAAAACAAGCTCAAATCATGTTGAAATACTGAAATCAACACTTTTCCAAAAACAAGCTCCAAATCATGTTGAAATACAGAAATAAACACTTTTCCAAAACAAGCTCTAAATCATTTTGAAATACAGAAATAAACACTTTTCCAAAAACAAGCTCAAATCATGTTGAAATACAGAAATAAACACTTTTCCAAAAACAAGCTCCAAATCACGTTGAAATACGGAAATAAACACTTTTCCATAAACAAGCTCTAAATCATGTTTGATGCACTCTGAAAGTAAAAATGTTTTCCAGTACGGTTAAAACTGGATTATAGGAACACTGTGGACAGTTTTCAGCAAGTTGCATTATTGAAATACAGAAATAAACACATTTCCAAAAACAAGCTCAAAATCATGTTAAAATACAGTAATAAACACTTTTCCAAAAAAACAAGCTCCAAATCATGTTGAAATAGAGAAATAACACTTTTCCAAAAACAAGCTCTAAATCATGTTGAAATACAGAAATAAACACTTTTCCATAAACAAGGTCTAAATCATGTTTGATGCACTCTGAAAGTCAATTTTTTTTCCAGTACTGTTAAAACTGGATGATATGAACACTGTGGACAGTTTTCAGCAAGTTGCAACATTGAAATACAGAAATAAACACTTTTCCAAAAACAAGCTCTAAATCATGTTGAAATACAGAAATAAACACTTTTCCAAAAAAACAAGCTCCAAATCATGTAGAAATACAGAAATAAACACTTTTCCAAAAACAAGCTCTAAATCATGTTGAAATACAGAAATAAACACTTTTCCAAAAACAAGCTCGAAATCATGTTGAAATACTGAAATAATCAGTTTTCCAAAAACAAGCCCCAAATCATGTTGAAATACAGAAATAAACACTTTTCCAAAAACAAGCTCTAAATATTGTTGAAATACAGAAGTAAACACTTTTCCAAAAACAAGCTCGAAATCATGTTGAAATACTGAAATAATCACTTTTCCAAAAACAAGCCCCAAATCATGTTGAAATACAGAAATAAACACTTTTCCAAAAACAAGCTCTAAAAGATGTTGAAATACAGAAATAAACACTTTTCCAAAAACAAGCTCAAATCATGTTGAAATACTGAAATCAACACTTTTCCAAAAACAAGCTCCAAATCATGTTGAAATACAGAAATAAACACTTTTCCAAAACAAGCTCTAAATCATTTTGAAATACAGAAATAAACACTTTTCCAAAAACAAGCTCAAATCATGTTGAAATACAGAAATAAACACTTTTCCAAAAACAAGCTCCAAATCACGTTGAAATACGGAAATAAACACTTTTCCATAAACAAGCTCTAAATCATGTTTGATGCACTCTGAAAGTAAAAATGTTTTCCAGTACGGTTAAAACTGGATTATAGGAACACTGTGGACAGTTTTCAGCAAGTTGCATTATTGAAATACAGAAATAAACACATTTCCAAAAACAAGCTCAAAATCATGTTAAAATACAGTAATAAACACTTTTCCAAAAAAACAAGCTCCAAATCATGTTGAAATAGAGAAATAACACTTTTCCAAAAACAAGCTCTAAATCATGTTGAAATACAGAAATAAACACTTTTCCATAAACAAGGTCTAAATCATGTTTGATGCACTCTGAAAGTCAATTTTTTTCCAGTACTGTTAAAACTGGATGATATGAACACTGTGGACAGTTTTCAGCAAGTTGCAACATTGAAATACAGAAATAAACACTTTTCCAAAAACAAGCTCTAAATCATGTTGAAATACAGAAATAAACACTTTTCCAAAAAAACAAGCTCCAAATCATGTAGAAATACAGAAATAAACACTTTTCCAAAAACAAGCTCTAAATCATGTTGAAATACAGAAATAAACACTTTTCCAAAAACAAGCTCGAAATCATGTTGAAATACTGAAATAATCAGTTTTCCAAAAACAAGCCCCAAATCATGTTGAAATACAGAAATAAACACTTTTCCAAAAACAAGCTCTAAATGATGTTGAAATACAGAAATAAACACTTTTCCAAAAACAAGCTCAAATCATGTTGAAATACAGAAATAAACATTTTTCCAAAAACAAGCTCCAGATCATGTTGAAATACAGAAATAAACACTTTTCCAAAAACAAGCTCTAAATCATGTTGAAATACAGAAATAAACACTTTTCCAAAAACAAGCTCAAATCATGTTGAAATATGGAAATAAACACTTTTCCAAAAACAAGCTCTAAATCATGTTGAAATACAGAAATAAACACTTTTCCATAAACAAGCTCTAAATCATGTTTGATGCACTCTGGAATTTTTTTTCTTTTTCAGGACTGTTAAAACTGGATGATAGGAACACTGTGGACAGTTTTCAGCAAGGTGCAACATTGAAATACAGAAATAAACACTTTTCCAAAAACAAGCTCTAAATCATGTTGAAATACAAAAATAAACACTTTTCCATGAACAAGCTCTAAATAATGTTTGATGCACTCTGAAAATGATTTTTTCTTCAGTACTGTTAAAACTGGATGATAGGAACACTGTGGACAGTTTTCAGCAAGTTGCAACATTGAAATACAGAAATAAACACTTCTCCAAAATCAAGCTCCAAATCATGTTGAAATACAGAAATAAACACTTTTCCAAAAACAAGCTCCAAATCATGTTGAAATACAGAAATAAACACTTTTCCAAAAACAAGCTCAAATCATGTTGAAATACAGAAAAAAAACACTTTTCCAAAAACAAGCTCCAAATTATGTTGAAATACAGAAATAAACACTTTTCCAAAAACAAGCTCTAAATCATGTTGAAATACAGAAATAAACACTTTTCCAAAAACAAGCTCTAAATCATGTTGAAATACAGAAATAAACACTTTTCCAAAAACAAGCTCCAAATCATGTTGAAATATAGAAATAAACACTTTTCCAAAAACAAGCTCTAAATCATGTTGAAATACAGAAATAAACACTTTTCCAAAAACAAGCTCCAAATCATGTTGAAATACAGAAATAAACACTTTTCCATAAACAAGCTCTAAATCATGTTTGATGCACTCTGAAAGTCAATTTTTTTTCAGTACTGTTAAAACTGGATGATAGGAACACTGTGGACAGTTTTCAGCAAGTTGCAACATTGAAATACAGAAATAAACACTTTTCCAAAAACAAGCTCAAATCATGTTGAAATACAGAAATAAACACTTTTCCAAAAACAAGCTCTAAATCATGTTGAAATACAGAAATAAACACTTTTCCAAAAACAAGCTCAAATCATGTTGAAATACAGAAATAAACACTTTTCCAAAAACAAGCTCTAAATCATGTTGAAATACAGAAATAAACACTTTTCCAAAAAAACAAGCTTCAAATCATGTTGAAATATGGAAATAAACACTTTTCCAAAAACAAGCTCTAAATCATGTTGAAATACAGAAATAAACACTTTTCCATAAACAAGCTCTAAATCATGTTTGATGCACTCTGGAATTTTTTTTCTTTTTCAGGACTGTTAAAACTGGATGATAGGAACACTGTGGACAGTTTTCAGCAAGGTGCAACATTGAAATACAGAAATAAACACTTTTCCAAAAACAAGCTCTAAATCATGTTGAAATACAAAAATAAACACTTTTCCATGAACAAGCTCTAAATAATGTTTGATGCACTCTGAAAATGATTTTTTCTTCAGTACTGTTAAAACTGGATGATAGGAACACTGTGGACAGTTTTCAGCAAGTTGCAACATTGAAATACAGAAATAAACACTTCTCCAAAATCAAGCTCCAAATCATGTTGAAATACAGAAATAAACACTTTTCCAAAAACAAGCTCCAAATCATGTTGAAATACAGAAATAAACACTTTTCCAAAAACAAGCTCAAATCATGTTGAAATACAGAAAAAAACACTTTTCCAAAAACAAGCTCCAAATTATGTTGAAATACAGAAATAAACACTTTTCCAAAAACAAGCTCTAAATCATGTTGAAATACAGAAATAAACACTTTTCCAAAAACAAGCTCTAAATCATGTTGAAATACAGAAATAAACACTTTTCCAAAAACAAGCTCCAAATCATGTTGAAATATAGAAATAAACACTTTTCCAAAAACAAGCTCTAAATCATGTTGAAATACAGAAATAAACACTTTTCCAAAAACAAGCTCCAAATCATGTTGAAATACAGAAATAAAAACTTTTCCATAAACAAGCTCTAAATCATGTTTGATGCACTCTGAAAGTCAATTTTTTTCCAGTACTGTTAAAACTGGATGATAGGAACACTGTGGACAGTTTTCAGCAAGTTGCAATATTGAAATACAGAAATAAACACATTTCCAAAAACAAGCTCCAAATCATGTTGAAATATAGAAATAACCACTTTTCCAAAAACAAGCTCCAAATCATGTTGAAATACTGAAATCAACACTTTTCCAAAAACAAGCTCCAAATCATGTTGAAATACAGAAATAAACACTTTTCCAAAACAAGCTCTAAATCATTTTGAAATACAGAAATAAACACTTTTCCAAAAACAAGCTCAAATCATGTTGAAATACAGAAATAAACACTTTTCCAAAAACAAGCTCCAAATCATGTTGAAATACAGAAATAAACACTTTTCCAAAACAAGCTCTAAATCATTTTGAAATACAGAAATAAACACTTTTCCAAAAACAAGCTCAAATCATGTTGAAATACAGAAATAAACACTTTTCCAAAAACAAGCTCCAAATCACGTTGAAATACGGAAATAAACACTTTTCCATAAACAAGCTCTAAATCATGTTTGATGCACTCTGAAAGTCAATTTTTTTCCAGTACTGTTAAAACTGGATGATAGGAACACTGTGGACAGTTTTCAGCAAGTTGCAATATTGAAATAAAGAAATAAACACATTTCCAAAAACAATCTCAAAATCATGTTGAAATACAGAAATAAACACGTAAAAAAAAAAAAGCTCTAAATCATGTTTGATGCACTGTGTAAGTGATATTTTTTCTTCAGTACTGTTAAAACTGGATGATATGAACACTGTGGACAGTTTTCAGCAAGTTGCAACATTGAAATACAGAAATAAACACTTTTCCAAAAACAAGCTCTAAATCATGTTGAAATACAGAAATAAACACTTTTCCAAAAAAACAAGCTCCAAATCATGTAGAAATACAGAAATAAACACTTTTCCAAAAACAAGCTCTAAATCATGTTGAAATACAGAAATAAACACTTTTCCAAAAAAAAGCTCGAAATCATGTTGAAATACTGAAATAATCACTTTTCCAAAAACAATTCCCAAATCATGTTGAAATACAGAAATAAACACTTTTCCAAAAACAAGCTCTAAATGATGTTGAAATACAGAAATAAACACTTTTCCAAAAACAAGCTCAAATCATGTTGAAATACAGAAATAAACACTTTTCCAAAAACAAGCTCTAAATCATGTTGAAATACAGAAATAAACACTTTTCCAAAAAAACAAGCTCCAAATCATGTTGAAATATGGAAATAAACACTTTTCCAAAAACAAGCTCTAAATCATGTTGAAATACAGAAATAAACACTTTTCCATAAACAAGCTCTAAATCATGTTTGATGCACTCTGGAATTTTTTTTTTTTCAGGACTGTTAAAACTGGATGATAGGAACACTGTGGACAGTTTTCAGCAAGGTGCAACATTGAAATACAGAAATAAACACTTTTCCAAAAACAAGCTCTAAATCATGTTGAAATACAAAAATAAACACTTTTCCATGAACAAGCTCTAAATCATGTTTGATGCACTCTGAAAATGATTTTTTCTTCAGTACTGTTAAAACTGGATGATAGGAACACTGTGGACAGTTTTCAGCAAGTTGCAACATTGAAATACAGAAATAAACACTTCTCCAAAATCAAGCTCCAAATCATGGTTGAAATACAGAAATAAACACTTTTCCAAAAACAAGCTCCAAATCATGTTGAAATACAGAAATAAACACTTTTCCAAAAACAAGCTCAAATCATGTTGAAATACAGAAAAAAACACTTTTCCAAAAACAAGCTCCAAATTATGTTGAAATACAGAAATAAACACTTTTCCATAAACAAGCTCTAAATCATGTTTGATGCACTTTGAAAGTGAATTGTTTTTCAGTACTGTTAAAACTGGATGATAGGACCACTGTGGACAGTTTTCAGCAAGTTGCAAGATTGAAATACAGAAATAAACACTTCTCCAAAATCAAGCTCCAAATCATGTTGAAATATAGAAATAAACACTTTTCCAAAAACAAGCTCCAAATCATGTTGAAATACAGAAATAAACACTTTTCCAAAAACAAGCTCTAAATCATGTTGAAATACAGAAATAAACATTTTTCCAAAAACAAGCTCCAAATCATGTTGAAATACAGAAATAAACACTTTTCCAAAAACAAGCTTTAAATCATGTTTGATGCACTCTGAAAGTCAATTATTTTCCAGTACTGTTAAAACTGGATGATAGGAACACTGTGGACAGTTTTCAGCAAGTTGCAACATTGAAATACAGAAATAAACACTTTTCCAAAAACAAGCTCTAAATCATGTTGAAATACAGAAATAAACACTTTTCCAAAAATAAGCTCAAAATCATGTTGAAATACAGAAATAAACACTTTTCCAAAAACAAGCTCCAAATCATGTTGAAATACAGAAATAAACACTTTTCCAAAAACAAGCTCCAAATCATGTTGAAATATAGAAATAAACACTTTTCCAAAAACAAGCTCCAAATCATGTTGAAATACAGAAATAAACACTTTTCCATAAACAAGCTCTAAATCATGTTTGATGCACTCTGAAAGTCAATTATTTTCCAGTACTGTTAAAACTGGATGATAGGAACACTGTGGACAGTTTTCAGCAAGTTGCAACAGTGAAATACAGAAATAAACACATTTCCAAAAACAAGCTCAAAATCATGTTGAAATACAGAAATAAACACTTTTCCAAAAACAAGCTTTAAATCATGTTTGATGCACTCTGAAAGTCAATTATTTTCCAGTACTGTTAAAACTGGATGATAGGAACACTGTGGACAGTTTTCAGCAAGTTGCAACATTGAAATACAGAAATAAACACTTTTCCAAAAACAAGCTCTAAATCATGTTGAAATACAGAAATAAACACTTTTCCAAAAAAACAAGCTCCAAATCATGTTGAAATACAGAAAGAAACACTTTTCCAAAAACAAGCTTTAAATCATGTTTGATGCACTCTGTATGTCATTTTTTTTCCAGTACTGTTAAAACTGGATGATAGGAACACTGTGGACAGTTTTCAGCAAGTTGCAATATTGAAATACAGAAATAAACACATTTCCAAAAACAAGCTCAAAATCATGTTGAAATACCGAAATAAACACTTTTTAAAAAATAAGCTATAAATCATGTTTGATGCACTGTGTAAGTGATTTTTTTTCTTCAGTACAGTTAAAACTGGATGATAGGAACACTGTGGACAGTTTTCAGCAAGTTGCAATATTGAAATACAGAAATAAACACTTTTCCAAAAACAAGCTCTAAATCATGTTGAAATACAGAAATAAACACTTTTCCAAAAACAAGCTTCAAATCATGTTGAAATATAGAAATAAACACTTTTCCAAAAACAAGCTCCAAATCATGTTGAAATACTGAAATCAACACTTTTCCAAAAACAAGCTCCAAATCATGTTGAAATACAGAAATAAATACTTTTCCAAAACAAGCTCTAAATCATTTTGAAATACAGAAATAAACACTTTTCCAAAAACAAGCTCAAATCATGTTGAAATACAGAAATAAACACTTTTCCAAAAACAAGCTCCAAATCACGTTGAAATACGGAAATAAACACTTTTCCAAAAAAACAAGCTCCAAATCATGTAGAAATACAGAAATAAACACTTTTCCAAAAACAAGCTCTAAATCATGTTGAAATACAGAAATAAACACTTTTCCAAAAACAAGCTCGAAATCATGTTGAAATACTGAAATAATCACTTTTCCAAAAACAAGCCCCAAATCATGTTGAAATACAGAAATAAACACTTTTCCAAAAACAAGCTCTAAATGATGTTGAAATACAGAAATAAACACTTTTCCAAAAACAAGCTCAAATCATGTTGAAATACAGAAATAAACATTTTTCCAAAAACAAGCTCCAGATCATGTTGAAATACAGAAATAAAAACTTTTCCAAAAACAAGCTCTAAATCATGTTGAAATACAGAAATAAACACTTTTCCAAAAACAAGCTCAAATCATGTTGAAATACAGAAATAAACACTTTTCCAAAAACAAGCTCCAAATCATGTTGAAATACTGAAATAAACACTTTTCCAAAAACAACCTCCAAATCATGTTGAAATACAGAAATAAACACTTTTCCATAAACAAGCTCTAAATCATGTTTGATGTACTCTGTAAGTGATTATTTTTTCAGTACTGTTAAAACTGGATGATAGGAACACTGTGGACAGTTTTCAGCAAGTTGCAACATTGAAATACAGAAATAAACACTTTTCCAAAAACAAGCTCTAAATCATGTTGAAATACAGAAATAAACACTTTTCCAAAAAAACAAGCTCCAAATCATGTTGAAATATGGAAATAAACACTTTTCCAAAAACAAGCTCTAAATCATGTTGAAATACAGAAATAAACACTTTTCCATAAACAAGCTCTAAATCATGTTTGATGCACTCTGGAATTTTTTTTTTTTTCAGGACTGTTAAAACTGGATGATAGGAACACTGTGGACAGTTTTCAGCAAGGTGCAACATTGAAATACAGAAATAAACACTTTTCCAAAAACAAGCTCTAAATCATGTTGAAATACAAAAATAAACACTTTTCCATGAACAAGCTCTAAATCATGTTTGATGCACTCTGAAAATGATTTTTTCTTCAGTACTGTTAAAACTGGATGATAGGAACACTGTGGACAGTTTTCAGCAAGTTGCAACATTGAAATACAGAAATAAACACTTCTCCAAAATCAAGCTCCAAATCATGTTGAAATACAGAAATAAACACTTTTCCAAAAACAAGCTCCAAATCATGTTGAAATACAGAAATAAACACTTTTCCAAAAACAAGCTCAAATCATGTTGAAATACAGAAAAAAACACTTTTCCAAAAACAAGCTCCAAATTATGTTGAAATACAGAAATAAACACTTTTCCATAAACAAGCTCTAAATCATGTTTGATGTACTCTGTAAGTGATTTTTTTTTCAGTACTGTTAAAACTGGATGATAGGAACACTGTGGACAGTTTTCAGCAAGTTGCAACATTGAAATACAGAAATAAACACTTTTCCAAAAACAAGCTCTAAATCATGTTGAAATACAGAAATAAACACTTTTCCAAAAAAACAAGCTCCAAATCATGTTGAAATATGGAAATAAACACTTTTCCAAAAACAAGCTCTAAATCATGTTGAAATACAGAAATAAACACTTTTCCATAAACAAGCTCTAAATCATGTTTGATGCACTCTGGAATTTTTTTTTTTTTCAGGACTGTTAAAACTGGATGATAGGAACACTTTGGACAGTTTTCAGCAAGGTGCAACATTGAAATACAGAAATAAACACTTTTCCAAAAACAAGCTCTAAATCATGTTGAAATACAAAAATAAACACTTTTCCATGAACAAGCTCTAAATCATGTTTGATGCACTCTGAAAATGATTTTTTCTTCAGTACTGTTAAAACTGGATGATAGGAACACTGTGGACAGTTTTCAGCAAGTTGCAACATTGAAATACAGAAATAAACACTTCTCCAAAATCAAGCTCCAAATCATGTTGAAATACAGAAATAAACACTTTTCCAAAAACAAGTTCCAAATCATGTTGAAATACAGAAATAAACACTTTTCCAAAAACAAGCTCAAATCATGTTGAAATACAGAAAAAAACACTTTTCCAAAAACAAGCTCCAAATTATGTTGAGATACAGAAATAAACACTTTTCCATAAACAAGCTCTAAATCATGTTTGATGCACTTTGAAAGTGAATTGTTTTTCAGTACTGTTAAAACTGGATGATAGGACCACTGTGGACAGTTTTCAGCAAGTTGCAAGATTGAAATACAGAAATAAACACTTCTCCAAAATCAAGCTCCAAATCATGTTGAAATATAGAAATAAACACTTTTCCAAAAACAAGCTCCAAATCATGTTGAAATACAGAAATAAACACTTTTCCAAAAACAAGCTCTAAATCATGTTGAAATACAGAAATAAACACTTTTCCAAAAACAAGCTCCAAATCATGTTGAAATACAGAAATAAACACTTTTCCAAACACAAGCTCTAAATCATGTTGAAATACAGAAATAAACACTTTTCCAAAAATAAGCTCAAAATCATGTTGAAATACAGAAATAAACACTTTTCCAAAAACAAGCTCCAAATCATGTTGAAATACAGAAATAAACACTTTTCCAAAAACAAGCTCCAAATCATGTTGAAATATAGAAATAAACACTTTTCCAAAAACAAGCTCCAAATCATGTTGAAATACAGAAATAAACACTTTTCCATAAACAAGCTCTAAATCATGTTTGATGCACTCTGAAAGTCAATTATTTTCCAGTACTGTTAAAACTGGATGATAGGAACACTGTGGACAGTTTTCAGCAAGTTGCAACATTGAAATACAGAAATAAACACTTTTCCAAAAACAAGCTCAAATCATGTTGAAATACAGAAATAAACATTTTTCCAAAAACAAGCTCCAGATCATGTTGAAATACAGAAATAAACACTTTTCCAAAAACAAGCTCTAAATCATGTTGAAATACAGAAATAAACACTTTTCCAAAAACAAGCTCAAATCATGTTGAAATACAGAAATAAACACTTTTCCAAAAACAAGCTCAAATCATGTTGAAATACAGAAATAAACATTTTTCCAAAAACAAGCTCCAGATCATGTTGAAATACAGAAATAAACACTTTTCCAAAAACAAGCTCTAAATCATGTTGAAATACAGAAATAAACACTTTTCCAAAAACAAGCACAAATCATGTTGAAATACAGAAATAAACACTTTTCCAAAAACAAGCTCCAAATCATGTTGAAATACTGAAATAAACACTTTTCCAAAAACAAGCTCCAAATCATGTTGAAATACAGAAATAAACACTTTTCCATAAACAAGCTCTAAATCATGTTTGATGTACTCTGTAAGTGATTTTTTTTTCAGTACTGTTAAAACTGGATGATAGGAACACTGTGGACAGTTTTCAGCAAGTTGCAACATTGAAATACAGAAATAAACACTTTTCCAAAAACAAGCTCTAAATCATGTTGAAATACAAAAATAAACACTTTTCCATGAACAAGCTCTAAATCATGTTTGATGCACTCTGAAAATGATTTTTTCTTCAGTACTGTTAAAACTGGATGATAGGAACACTGTGGACAGTTTTCAGCAAGTTGCAACATTGAAATACAGAAATAAACACTTCTCCAAAATCAAGCTCCAAATCATGTTGAAATACAGAAATAAACACTTTTCCAAAAACAAGCTCCAAATCATGTTGAAATACAGAAATAAACACTTTTCCAAAAACAAGCTCAAATCATGTTGAAATACAGAAAAAAACACTTTTCCAAAAACAAGCTCCAAATTATGTTGAAATACAGAAATAAACACTTTTCCATAAACAAGCTCTAAATCATGTTTGATGCACTTTGAAAGTGAATTGTTTTTCAGTACTGTTAAAACTGGATGATAGGACCAATGTGGACAGTTTTCAGCAAGTTGCAAGATTGAAATACAGAAATAAACACTTCTCCAAAATCAAGCTCCAAATCATGTTGAAATATAGAAATAAACACTTTTCCAAAAACAAGCTCCAAATCATGTTGAAATACAGAAATAAACACTTTTCCAAAAACAAGCTCTAAATCATGTTGAAATACAGAAATAAACACTTTTCCAAAAACAAGCTCCAAATCATGTTGAAATACAGAAATAAACACTTTTCCAAACACAAGCTCTAAATCATGTTGAAATACAGAAATAAACACTTTTCCAAAAATAAGCTCAAAATCATGTTGAAATACAGAAATAAACACTTTTCCAAAAACAAGCTCCAAATCATGTTGAAATACAGAAATAAACACTTTTCCAAAAACAAGCTCCAAATCATGTTGAAATATAGAAATAAACACTTTTCCAAAAACAAGCTCCAAATCATGTTGAAATACAGAAATAAACACTTTTCCATAAACAAGCTCTAAATCATGTTTGATGCACTCTGAAAGTCAATTATTTTCCAGTACTGTTAAAACTGGATGATAGGAACACTGTGGACAGTTTTCAGCAAGTTGCAACATTGAAATACAGAAATAAACACTTTTCCAAAAACAAGCTCAAATCATGTTGAAATACAGAAATAAACATTTTTCCAAAAACAAGCTCCAGATCATGTTGAAATACAGAAATAAACACTTTTCCAAAAACAAGCTCTAAATCATGTTGAAATACAGAAATAAACACTTTTCCAAAAACAAGCTCAAATCATGTTGAAATACAGAAATAAACACTTTTCCAAAAACAAGCTCAAATCATGTTGAAATACAGAAATAAACATTTTTCCAAAAACAAGCTCCAGATCATGTTGAAATACAGAAATAAACACTTTTCCAAAAACAAGCTCTAAATCATGTTGAAATACAGAAATAAACACTTTTCCAAAAACAAGCACAAATCATGTTGAAATACAGAAATAAACACTTTTCCAAAAACAAGCTCCAAATCATGTTGAAATACTGAAATAAACACTTTTCCAAAAACAAGCTCCAAATCATGTTGAAATACAGAAATAAACACTTTTCCATAAACAAGCTCTAAATCATGTTTGATGTACTCTGTAAGTGATTTTTTTTTCAGTACTGTTAAAACTGGATGATAGGAACACTGTGGACAGTTTTCAGCAAGTTGCAACATTGAAATACAGAAATAAACACTTTTCCAAAAACAAGCTCTAAATCATGTTGAAATACAAAAATAAACACTTTTCCATGAACAAGCTCTAAATCATGTTTGATGCACTCTGAAAATGATTTTTTCTTCAGTACTGTTAAAACTGGATGATAGGAACACTGTGGACAGTTTTCAGCAAGTTGCAACATTGAAATACAGAAATAAACACTTCTCCAAAATCAAGCTCCAAATCATGTTGAAATACAGAAATAAACACTTTTCCAAAAACAAGCTCCAAATCATGTTGAAATACAGAAATAAACACTTTTCCAAAAACAAGCTCAAATCATGTTGAAATACAGAAAAAAACACTTTTCCAAAAACAAGCTCCAAATTATGTTGAAATACAGAAATAAACACTTTTCCATAAACAAGCTCTAAATCATGTTTGATGCACTTTGAAAGTGAATTGTTTTTCAGTACTGTTAAAACTGGATGATAGGACCAATGTGGACAGTTTTCAGCAAGTTGCAAGATTGAAATACAGAAATAAACACTTCTCCAAAATCAAGCTCCAAATCATGTTGAAATATAGAAATAAACACTTTTCCAAAAATAAGCTCCAAATCATGTTGAAATACAGAAATAAACACTTTTCCAAAAACAAGCTCTAAATCATGTTGAAATACAGAAATAAACACTTTTCCAAAAACAAGCTCCAAATCATGTTGAAATACAGAAATAAACACTTTTCCAAACACAAGCTCTAAATCATGTTGAAATACAGAAATAAACACTTTTCCAAAAATAAGCTCAAAATCATGTTGAAATACAGAAATAAACACTTTTCCAAAAACAAGCTCCAAATCATGTTGAAATACAGAAATAAACACTTTTCCAAAAACAAGCTCCAAATCATGTTGAAAAATAGAAATAAACACTTTTCCAAAAACAAGCTCCAAATCATGTTGAAATACAGAAATAAACACTTTTCCATAAACAAGCTCTAAATCATGTTTGATGCACTCTGAAAGTCAATTATTTTCCAGTACTGTTAAAACTGGATGATAGGAACACTGTGGACAGTTTTCAGCAAGTTGCAACATTGAAATACAGAAATAAACACATTTCCAAAAACAAGCTCAAAATCATGTTGAAATACAGAAATAAACACTTTTCCAAAAACAAGCTTTAAATCATGTTTGATGCACTCTGAAAGTCAATTATTTTCCAGTACTGTTAAAACTGGATGATAGGAACACTGTGGACAGTTTTCAGCAAGTTGCAACATTGAAATACAGAAATAAACACTTTTCCAAAAACAAGCTCTAAATCATGTTGAAATACAGAAATAAACACTTTTCCAAAAACAAGCTCTAAATCGTGTTGAAATACAGAAATAAACACTTTTCCAAAAACAAGCTCGAAATCATGTTGAAATACTGAAATAATCACTTTTCCAAAAACAAGCCCCAAATCATGTTGAAATACAGAAATAAACACTTTTCCAAAAACAAGCTCTAAATGATGTTGAAATACAGAAATAAACACTTTTCCAAAAACAAGCTCAAATCATGTTGAAATACAGAAATAAACATTTTTCCAAAAACAAGCTCCAGATCATGTTGAAATACAGAAATAAACACTTTTCCAAAAACAAGCTCTAAATCATGTTGAAATACAGAAATAAACACTTTTCCAAAAACAAGCTCAAATCATGTTGAAATACAGAAATAAACACTTTTCCAAAAACAAGCTCCAAATCATGTTGAAATACTGAAATAAACACTTTTCCAAAAACAAGCTCCAAATCATGTTGAAATACAGAAATAAACACTTTTCCATAAACAAGCTCTAAATCATGTTTGATGTACTCTGTAAGTGATTTTTTTTTCAGTACTGTTAAAACTGGATGATAGGAACACTGTGGACAGTTTTCAGCAAGTTGCAACATTGAAATACAGAAATAAACACTTTTCCAAAAACAAGCTCTAAATCATGTTGAAATACAAAAATAAACACTTTTCCATGAACAAGCTCTAAATCATGTTTGATGCACTCTGAAAATGATTTTTTCTTCAGTACTGTTAAAACTGGATGATAGGAACACTGTGGACAGTTTTCAGCAAGTTGCAACATTGAAATACAGAAATAAACACTTCTCCAAAATCAAGCTCCAAATCATGTTGAAATACAGAAATAAACACTTTTCCAAAAACAAGCTCCAAATCATGTTGAAATACAGAAATAAACACTTTTCCAAAAACAAGCTCAAATCATGTTGAAATACAGAAAAAAACACTTTTCCATAAACAAGCTCTAAATCATGTTTGATGCACTTTGAAAGTGAATTGTTTTTCAGTACTGTTAAAACTGGATGATAGGACCACTGTGGACAGTTTTCAGCAAGTTGGAAGATTGAAATACAGAAATAAACACTTCTCCAAAATCAAGCTCCAAATCATGTTGAAATATAGAAATAAACACTTTTCCAAAAACAAGCTCCAAATCATGTTGAAATACAGAAATAAACACTTTTCCAAAAACAAGATCCAAATCATGTTGAAATACATAAATAAACACTTTTCCATGAACTAGCTCTAAATCATGTTTGATGCACTCTGAAAATGATTTTTTTCCCACTACTGTTAAAACTGGATGATAGGAACACTGTGGACAGTTTTCAGCAAGTTGCAACATTGAAATACAGAAATAAACACTTTTCCAAAAACAAGCTCTAAATCATGTTGAAACACAGAAATAAACACTTTTCCAAAAACAAGCTCAAATCATGTTGAAATACAGAAATAAACACTTTTCCAAAAACAAGCTCTAAATCATGTTTGATGCACTCTGAAAGTGAATTTTTTTCCAGTACTGTTAAAACTGGATGATAGGAACACTGTGGACAGTTTTCAGCAAGTTGCAATGTTGAAATACAGAAATAAACACTTTTCCAAAAACAAGCTCCAAATCATGTTGAAATACAGAAATAAACACTTTTCCAAACACAAGCTCTAAATCATGTTGAAATACAGAAATAAACACTTTTCCAAAAATAAGCTCAAAATCATGTTGAAATACAGAAATAAACACTTTTCCAAAAACAAGCTCCAAATCATGTTGAAATACAGAAATAAACACTTTTCCAAAAACAAGCTCCAAATCATGTTGAAATATAGAAATAAACACTTTTCCAAAAACAAGCTCCAAATCATGTTGAAATACAGAAATAAACACTTTTCCATAAACAAGCTCTAAATCATGTTTGATGCACTCTGAAAGTCAATTATTTTCCAGTACTGTTAAAACTGGATGATAGGAACACTGTGGACAGTTTTCAGCAAGTTGCAACATTGAAATACAGAAATAAACACTTTTCCAAAAACAAGCTCTAAATCATGTTGAAATACAGAAATAAACACTTTTCCAAAAACAAGCTCTAAATCGTGTTGAAATACAGAAATAAACACTTTTCCAAAAACAAGCTCGAAATCATGTTGAAATACTGAAATAATCACTTTTCCAAAAACAAGCCCCAAATCATGTTGAAATACAGAAATAAACACTTTTCCAAAAACAAGCTCTAAATGATGTTGAAATACAGAAATAAACACTTTTCCAAAAACAAGCTCAAATCGTGTTGAAATACAGAAACAAACATTTTTCCAAAAACAAGCTCCAGATCATGTTGAAATACAGAAATAAACACTTTTCCAAAAACAAGCTCTAAATCATGTTGAAATACAGAAATAAACACTTTTCCAAAAACAAGCTCAAATCATGTTGAAATACAGAAATAAACACTTTTCCAAAAACAAGCTCAAAATCATGTTGAAATACTGAAATAAACACTTTTCCAAAAACAAGCTCCAAATCATGTTGAAATACAGAAATAAACACTTTTCCATAAACAAGCTCTAAATCATGTTTGATGTACTCTGTAAGTGATTTTTTTTTCAGTACTGTTAAAACTGGATGATAGGAACACTGTGGACAGTTTTCAGCAAGTTGCAACATTGAAATACAGAAATAAACACTTTTCCAAAAACAAGCTCTAAATCATGTTGAAATATGGAAATAAACACTTTTCCAAAAACAAGCTCTAAATCATGTTGAAATACAGAAATAAACACTTTTCCATAAACAAGCTCTAAATCATGTTTGATGCACTCTGAATTTTTTTTTTTTTTCAGGACTGTTAAAACTGGATGATAGGAACACTGTGGACAGTTTTCAGCAAGTTGCAACATTGAAATACAGAAATAAACACTTTTCCAAACACAAGCTCTAAATCATGTTGAAATACAGAAATAAACACTTTTCCAAAAATAAGCTCAAAATCATGTTGAAATACAGAAATAAACACTTTTCCAAAAACAAGCTCCAAATCATGTTGAAATACAGAAATAAACACTTTTCCAAAAACAAGCTCCAAATCATGTTGAAATATAGAAATAAACACTTTTCCAAAAACAAGCTCCAAATCATGTTGAAATACAGAAATAAACACTTTTCCATAAACAAGCTCTAAATCATGTTTGATGCACTCTGAAAGTCAATTATTTTCCAGTACTGTTAAAACTGGATGATAGGAACACTGTGGACAGTTTTCAGCAAGTTGCAACATTGAAATACAGAAATAAACACTTTTCCAAAAACAAGCTCAAATCATGTTGAAATACAGAAATAAACACTTTTCCAAAAACAAGCTCAAATCATGTTGAAATACAGAAATAAACACTTTTCCAAAAACAAGCTCCAAATCATGTTGAAATACTGAAATAAACACTTTTCCAAAAACAAGCTCCAAATCATGTTGAAATACAGAAATAAACACTTTTCCATAAACAAGCTCTAAATCATGTTTGATGTACTCTGTAAGTGATTTTTTTTTCAGTACTGTTAAAACTGGATGATAGGAACACTGTGGACAGTTTTCAGCAAGTTGCAACATTGAAATACAGAAATAAACACTTTTCCAAAAACAAGCTCAAATCATGTTGAAATACAGAAATAAACATTTTTCCAAAAACAAGCTCCAGATCATGTTGAAATACAGAAATAAACACTTTTCCAAAAACAAGCTCTAAATCATGTTGAAATACAGAAATAAACACTTTTCCAAAAACAAGCTCAAATCATGTTGAAATACAGAAATAAACACTTTTCCAAAAACAAGCTCCAAATCATGTTGAAATACAGAAATAAACACTTTTCCATAAACAAGCTCTAAATCATGTTTGATGCACTCTGGAATTTTTTTTTTTTTCAGTACTGTTAAAACTGGATGATAGGAACACTGTGGACAGTTTTCAGCAAGTTGCAACATTGAAATACAGAAATAAACACTTCTCCAAAATCAAGCTCCAAATCATGTTGAAATACAGAAATAAACACTTTTCCAAAAACAAGCTCCAAATCATGTTGAAATACAGAAATAAACACTTTTCCAAAAACAAGCTCAAATCATGTTGAAATACAGAAAAAAACACTTTTCCAAAAACAAGCTCCAAATTATGTTGAAATACAGAAATAAACACTTTTCCATAAACAAGCTCTAAATCATGTTTGATGCACTTTGAAAGTGAATTGTTTTTCAGTACTGTTAAAACTGGATGATAGGACCACTGTGGACAGTTTTCAGCAAGTTGCAAGATTGAAATACAGAAATAAACACTTCTCCAAACACAAGCTCTAAATCATGTTGAAATACAGAAATAAACACTTTTCCAAAAACAAGCTCCAAATCATGTTGAAATACAGAAATAAACACTTTTCCAAAAACAAGCTCCAAATCATGTTGAAATATAGAAATAAACACTTTTCCAAAAACAAGCTCCAAATCATGTTGAAATACAGAAATAAACACTTTTCCATAAACAAGCTCTAAATCATGTTTGATGCACTCTGAAAGTCAATTATTTTCCAGTACTGTTAAAACTGGATGATAGGAACACTGTGGACAGTTTTCAGCAAGTTGCAACATTGAAATACAGAAATAAACACATTTCCAAAAACAAGCTCAAAATCATGTTGAAATACAGAAATAAACACTTTTCCAAAAACAAGCTTTAAATCATGTTTGATGCACTCTGAAAGTCAATTATTTTCCAGTACTGTTAAAACTGGATGATAGGAACACTGTGGACAGTTTTCAGCAAGTTGCAACATTGAAATACAGAAATAAACACTTTTCCAAAAACAAGCTCTAAATCATGTTGAAATACAGAAATAAACACTTTTCCAAAAACAAGCTCTAAATCGTGTTGAAATACAGAAATAAACACTTTTCCAAAAACAAGCTCGAAATCATGTTGAAATACTGAAATAATCACTTTTCCAAAAACAAGCCCCAAATCATGTTGAAATACAGAAATAAACACTTTTCCAAAAACAAGCTCTAAATGATGTTGAAATACAGAAATAAACACTTTTCCAAAAACAAGCTCAAATCGTGTTGAAATACAGAAACAAACATTTTTCCAAAAACAAGCTCCAGATCATGTTGAAATACAGAAATAAACACTTTTCCAAAAACAAGCTCTAAATCATGTTGAAATACAGAAATAAACACTTTTCCAAAAACAAGCTCAAATCATGTTGAAATACAGAAATAAACACTTTTCCAAAAACAAGCTCCAAATCATGTTGAAATACTGAAATAAACACTTTTCCAAAAACAAGCTCCAAATCATGTTGAAATACAGAAATAAACACTTTTCCATAAACAAGCTCTAAATCATGTTTGATGTACTCTGTAAGTGATTTTTTTTTCAGTACTGTTAAAACTGGATGATAGGAACACTGTGGACAGTTTTCAGCAAGTTGCAACATTGAAATACAGAAATAAACACTTTTCCAAAAACAAGCTCTAAATCATGTTGAAATATGGAAATAAACACTTTTCCAAAAACAAGCTCTAAATCATGTTGAAATACAGAAATAAACACTTTTCCATAAACAAGCTCTAAATCATGTTTGATGCACTCTGAATTTTTTTTTTTTTTCAGGACTGTTAAAACTGGATGATAGGAACACTGTGGACAGTTTTCAGCAAGTTGCAACATTGAAATACAGAAATAAACACTTTTCCAAAAACAAGCTCTAAATCATGTTGAAATACAAAAATAAACACTTTTCCATGAACAAGCTCTAAATCATGTTTGATGCACTCTGAAAATGATTTTTTCTTCAGTACTGTTAAAACTGGATGATAGGAACACTGTGGACAGTTTTCAGCAAGTTGCAACATTGAAATACAGAAATAAACACTTCTCCAAAATCAAGCTCCAAATCATGTTGAAATACAGAAATAAACACTTTTCCAAAAACAAGCTCCAAATCATGTTGAAATACAGAAATAAACACTTTTCCAAAAACAAGCTCAAATCATGTTGAAATACAGAAAAAAACACTTTTCCATAAACAAGCTCTAAATCATGTTTGATGCACTTTGAAAGTGAATTGTTTTTCAGTACTGTTAAAACTGGATGATAGGACCACTGTGGACAGTTTTCAGCAAGTTGGAAGATTGAAATACAGAAATAAACACTTCTCCAAAATCAAGCTCCAAATCATGTTGAAATATAGAAATAAACACTTTTCCAAAAACAAGCTCCAAATCATGTTGAAATACAGAAATAAACACTTTTCCAAAAACAAGATCCAAATCATGTTGAAATACATAAATAAACACTTTTCCATGAACTAGCTCTAAATCATGTTTGATGCACTCTGAAAATGATTTTTTTTCCACTACTGTTAAAACTGGATGATAGGAACACTGTGGACAGTTTTCAGCAAGTTGCAACATTGAAATACAGAAATAAACACTTCTCCAAAATCAAGCTCCAAATCATGTTGAAATAAAGAAATAAACACTTTTCCAAAAACAAGCTCTAAATCATGTTTGATGCACTATGTAAGTGATTTTTTTTCAGTACTGTTAAAACTGGATGATAGGAACACTGTGGACAGTTTTCAGCAAGTTGCAACATTGAAATACAGAAATAAACACTTTACCAAAAACAAGCTCAAATCATGTTGAAATGCAGAAATAAACACTTTTCCAAAAACAAGCTCAAATCATGTTGAAATACAGAAATAAACACTTTTCCAAAAACAAGCTCCAAATCATGTTGAAATACTGAAATAAACACTTTTCCAAAAACAAGCTCCAAATCATGTTGAAATACAGAAATAAACACTTTTCCATAAACAAGCTCTAAATCATGTTTGATGTACTCTGTAAGTGATTTTTTTTTCAGTACTGTTAAAACTGGATGATAGGAACACTGTGGACAGTTTTCAGCAAGTTGCAACATTGAAATACAGAAATAAACACTTTTCCAAAAACAAGCTCTAAATCATGTTGAAATACAGAAATAAACACTTTTCCAAAAAAACAAGCTCCAAATCATGTTGAAATATGGAAATAAACACTTTTCCAAAAACAAGCTCTAAATCATGTTGAAATACAGAAATAAACACTTTTCCATAAACAAGCTCTAAATCATGTTTGATGCACTCTGAATTTTTTTTTTTTTTTCAGGACTGTTAAAACTGGATGATAGGAACACTGTGGACAGTTTTCAGCAAGTTGCAACATTGAAATACAGAAATAAACACTTTTCCAAAAACAAGCTCTAAATCATGTTGAAATACAAAAGTAAACACTTTTCCATGAACAAGCTCTAAATCATGTTTGATGCACTCTGAAAATGATTTTTTCTTCAGTACTGTTAAGACTGGATGATAGGAACACTGTGGACAGTTTTCAGCAAGTTGCAACATTGAAATACAGAAGTAAACACTTCTCCAAAATCAAGCTCCAAATCATGTTGAAATACAAAAGTAAACACTTTTCCATGAACAAGCTCTAAATCATGTTTGATGCACTCTGAAAATGATTTTTTCTTCAGTACTGTTAAGACTGGATGATAGGAACACTGTGGACAGTTTTCAGCAAGTTGCAACATTGAAATACAGAAATAAACACTTCTCCAAAATCAAGCTCCAAATCATGTTGAAATACAGAAATAAACACTTTTCCAAAAACAAGCTCCAAATCATGTTGAAATACAGAAATAAACACTTTTCCAAAAACAAGCTCGAATCATGTTGAAATACAGAAAAAAACACTTTTCCAAAAACAAGCTCCAAATTATGTTGAAATACAGAAATAAACACTTTTCCATAAACAAGCTCTAAATCATGTTTGATGCACTTTGAAAGTGAATTGTTTTTCAGTACTGTTAAAACTGGATGATAGGACCACTGTGGACAGTTTTCAGCAAGTTGCAACATTGAAATACAGAAATAAACACTTTTCCAAAAACATGCTCCAAATCATGTTGAAATACAGAAATAAACACTTTTCCAAAAACAAGCTCCAAATCATGTTGAAATACAGAAATAAACACTTTTCCAAAAACAAGCTCAAATCATGTTGAAATACAGAAAAAAACACTTTTCCAAAAACAAGCTCCAAATTATGTTGAAATACAGAAATAAACACTTTTCCATAAACAAGCTCTAAATCATGTTTGATGCACTTTGAAAGTGAATTGTTTTTCAGTACTGTTAAAACTGGATGATAGGACCACTGTGGACAGTTTTCAGCAAGTTGCAAGATTGAAATACAGAAATAAACACTTCTCCAAAATCAAGCTCCAAATCATGTTGAAATATAGAAATAAACACTTTTCCAAAAACAAGCTCCAAATCATGTTGAAATACAGAAATAAACACTTTTCCAAAAACAAGATCCAAATCATGTTGAAATACATAAATAAACACTTTTCCATGAACTAGCTCTAAATCATGTTTGATGCACTCTGAAAATGATTTTTTTTCCACTACTGTTAAAACTGGATGATAGGAACACTGTGGACAGTTTTCAGCAAGTTGCAACATTGAAATACAGAAATAAACACTTTTCCAAAAACAAGCTCTAAATCATGTTGAAACACAGAAATAAACACTTTTCCAAAAACAAGCTCAAATCATGTTGAAATACAGAAATAAACACTTTTCCAAAAACAAGCTCTAAATCATGTTTGATGCACTCTGAAAGTGATTTTTTTTCCAGTACTGTTAAAACTGGATGATAGGAAAACTGTGGACAGTTTTCAGCAAGTTGCAATATTGAAATAAAGAAATAAACACATTTCCAAAAACAAGCTAAAAAATCATGTTGAAATAAAGAAATAAACACTTTAAAAAAAAAAAGCTCTAAATCATGTTTGATGCACTGTGTAAGTGATATTGTTTCTTCAGTACTGTTAAAACTGGATGATAGGAACACTGTGGACAGTTTTCAGCAAGTTGCAACATTGAAATACAGAAATAAACACTTCTCCAAAATCAAGCTCCAAATCATGTTGAAATAAAGAAATAAACACTTTTCCAAAAACAATCTCTAAATCATGTTTGATGCACTATGTAAGTGATTTTTTTTCAGTACTGTTAAAACTGGATGATAGGAACACTGTGGACAGTTTTCAGCAAGTTGCAACATTGAAATACAGAAATAAACACTTTACCAAAAACAAGCTCAAATCATGTTGAAATACAGAAATAAACACTTTTCCAAAAACAAGCTCAAATCATGTTGAAATACAGAAATAAACACTTTTCCAAAAACAAGCTCCAAATCATGTTGAAATACTGAAATAAACACTTTTCCAAAAACAAGCTCCAAATCCTGTTGAAATACAGAAATAAACACTTTTCCATAAACAAGCTCTAAATCATGATTGATGTACTCTGTAAGTGATTTTTTTTTCAGTACTGTTAAAACTGGATGATAGGAACACTGTGGACAGTTTTCAGCAAGTTGCAACATTGAAATACAGAAATAAACACTTTTCCAAAAACAAGCTCTAAATCATGTTGAAATACAGAAATAAACACTTTTCCAAAAAAACAAGCTCCAAATCATGTTGACATATGGAAATAAACACTTTTCCAAAAACAAGCTCTAAATCATGTTGAAATACAGAAATAAACACTTTTCCATAAACAAGCTCTAAATCATGTTTGATGCACTCTGAATTTTTTTTTTTTTTCAGGACTGTTAAAACTGGATGATAGGAACACTGTGGACAGTTTTCAGCAAGTTGCAACATTGAAATACAGAAATAAACACTTTTCCAAAAACAAGCTCTAAATCATGTTGAAATACAAAAGTAAACACTTTTCCATGAACAAGCTCTAAATCATGTTTGATGCACTCTGAAAATGATTTTTTCTTCAGTACTGTTAAAACTGGATGATAGGAACACTGTGGACAGTTTTCAGCAAGTTGCAACATTGAAATACAGAAATAAACACTTCTCCAAAATCAAGCTCCAAATCATGTTGAAATACAGAAATAAACACTTTTCCAAAAACAAGCTCCAAATCATGTTGAAATACAGAAATAAACACTTTTCCAAAAACAAGCTCAAATCATGTTGAAATACAGAAAAAAACACTTTTCCAAAAACAAGCTCCAAATTATGTTGAAATACAGAAATAAACACTTTTCCATAAACAAGCTCTAAATCATGTTTGATGCACTTTGAAAGTGAATTGTTTTTCAGTACTGTTAAAACTGGATGATAGGACCACTGTGGACAGTTTTCAGCAAGTTGCAACATTGAAATACAGAAATAAACACTTCTCCAAAATTAAGTTTTAAATCATGTTGAAATACAGAAATGAACACTTTTCCAAAAACATGCTCCAAATCATGTTGAAATACAGAAATAAGCACTTTTCCAAAAACAAGCTCCAAATCATGTTGAAATACAGAAATAAACACTTTTCCAAAAACAAGCTCAAATCATGTTGAAATACAGAAAAAAACACTTTTCCAAAAACAAGCTCCAAATTATGTTGAAATACAGAAATAAACACTTTTCCATAAACAAGCTCTAAATCATGTTTGATGCACTTTGAAAGTGAATTGTTTTTCAGTACTGTTAAAACTGGATGATAGGACCACTGTGGACAGTTTTCAGCAAGTTGCAACATTGAAATACAGAAATAAACACTTCTCCAAAATTAAGTTTTAAATCATGTTGAAATACAGAAATGAACACTTTTCCAAAAACATGCTCCAAATCATGTTGAAATACAGAAATAAGCACTTTTCCAAAAACAAGCTCCAAATCATGTTGAAATACAGAAATAAACACTTTTCCAAAAACAAGCTCAAATCATGTTGAAATACAGAAAAAAACACTTTTCCAAAAACAAGCTCCAAATTATGTTGAAATACAGAAATAAACACTTTTCCATAAACAAGCTCTAAATCATGTTTGATGCACTTTGAAAGTGAATTGTTTTTCAGTACTGTTAAAACTGGATGATAGGACCACTGTGGACAGTTTTCAGCAAGTTGCAACATTGAAATACAGAAATAAACACTTCTCCAAAATTAAGCTCTAAATCATGTTGAAATACAGAAATGAACACTTTTCCAAAAACATGCTCCAAATCATGTTGAAATACAGAAATAAACACTTTTCCATAAACAAGCTCTAAATCATGTTTGATGTACTCTGTAAGTGATTTTTTTTTCAGTACTGTTAAAACTGGATGATAGGAACACTGTGGACAGTTTTCAGCAAGTTGCAACATTGAAATACAGAAATAAACACTTTTCCAAAAACAAGCTCTAAATCATGTTGAAATACAAAAGTAAACACTTTTCCATGAACAAGCTCTAAATCATGTTTGATGCACTCTGAAAATGATTTTTTCTTCAGTACTGTTAAAACTGGATGATAGGAACACTGTGGACAGTTTTCAGCAAGTTGCAACATTGAAATACAGAAATAAACACTTTTCCAAAAACAAGCTCTAAATCATGTTGAAATACAAAAATAAACACTTTTCCATGAACAAGCTCTAAATCATGTTTGATGCACTTTGAAAGTGAACTGTTTTTCAGTACTGTTAAAACTGGATGATAGGACCACTGTGGACAGTTTTCAGCAAGTTGCAAGATTTAAATACAGAAATAAACACTTCTCCAAAATCAAGCTCCAAATCATGTTGAAATATAGAAATAAACACTTTTCCAAAAACAAGCTCCAAATCATGTTGAAATACAGAAATAAACACTTTTCCAAAAACAAGATCCAAATCATGTTGAAATACATAAATAAACACTTTTCCATGAACTAGCTCTAAATCATGTTTGATGCACTCTGAAAATGATTTTTTTTCCACTACTGTTAAAACTGGATGATAGGAACACTGTGGACAGTTTTCAGCAAGTTGCAACATTGAAATACAGAAATAAACACTTTTCCAAAAACAAGCTCTAAATCATGTTGAAACACAGAAATAAACACTTTTCCAAAAACAAGCTCAAATCATGTTGAAATACAGAAATAAACACTTTTCCAAAAACAAGCTCTAAATCATGTTTGATGCACTCTGAAAGTGAATTTTTTTCCAGTACTGTTAAAACTGGATGATAGGAACACTGTGGACAGTTTTCAGCAAGTTGCAATATTGAAATAAAGAAATAAACACATTTCCAAAAACAAGCTAAAAAATCATGTTGAAATAAAGAAATAAACACTTTAAAAAAAAAAAGCTCTAAATCATGTTTGATGCACTGTGTAAGTGATATTGTTTCTTCAGTACTGTTAAAACTGGATGATAGGAACACTGTGGACAGTTTTCAGCAAGTTGCAACATTGAAATACAGAAATAAACACTTCTCCAAAATCAAGCTCCAAATCATGTTGAAATAAAGAAATAAACACTTTTCCAAAAACAAGCTCTAAATCATGTTTGATGCACTATGTAAGTGATTTTTTTTCAGTACTGTTAAAACTGGATGATAGGAACACTGTGGACAGTTTTCAGCAAGTTGCAACATTGAAATACAGAAATAAACACTTTACCAAAAACAAGCTCAAATCATGTTGAAATACAGAAATAAACACTTTTCCAAAAACAAGCTCAAATCATGTTGAAATACAGAAATAAACACTTTTCCAAAAACAAGCTCCAAATCATGTTGAAATACTGAAATAAACACTTTTCCAAAAACAAGCTCCAAATCCTGTTGAAATACAGAAAAAAAACACTTTTCCATAAACAAGCTCTAAATCATGTTTGATGTACTCTGTAAGTGATTTTTTTTCAGTACTGTTAAAACTGGATGATAGGAACACTGTGGACAGTTTTCAGCAAGTTGCAACATTGAAATACAGAAATAAACACTTTTCCAAAAACAAGCTCTAAATCATGTTGAAATACAGAAATAAACACTTTTCCAAAAAAACAAGCTCCAAATCATGTTGACATATGGAAATAAACACTTTTCCAAAAACAAGCTCTAAATCATGTTGAAATACAGAAATAAACACTTTTCCATAAACAAGCTCTAAATCATGTTTGATGCACTCTGAATTTTTTTTTTTTTTCAGGACTGTTAAAACTGGATGATAGGAACACTGTGGACAGTTTTCAGCAAGTTGCAACATTGAAATACAGAAATAAACACTTTTCCAAAAACAAGCTCTAAATCATGTTGAAATACAAAAGTAAACACTTTTCCATGAACAAGCTCTAAATCATGTTTGATGCACTCTGAAAATGATTTTTTCTTCAGTACTGTTAAAACTGGATGATAGGAACACTGTGGACAGTTTTCAGCAAGTTGCAACATTGAAATACAGAAATAAACACTTCTCCAAAATCAAGCTCCAAATCATGTTGAAATACAGAAATAAACACTTTTCCAAAAACAAGCTCCAAATCATGTTGAAATACAGAAATAAACACTTTTCCAAAAACAAGCTCAAATCATGTTGAAATACAGAAAAAAACACTTTTCCAAAAACAAGCTCCAAATTATGTTGAAATACAGAAATAAACACTTTTCCATAAACAAGCTCTAAATCATGTTTGATGCACTTTGAAAGTGAATTGTTTTTCAGTACTGTTAAAACTGGATGATAGGACCACTGTGGACAGTTTTCAGCAAGTTGCAACATTGAAATACAGAAATAAACACTTCTCCAAAATTAAGTTTTAAATCATGTTGAAATACAGAAATGAACACTTTTCCAAAAACATGCTCCAAATCATGTTGAAATACAGAAATAAACACTTTTCCAAAAACAAGCTCCAAATCATGTTGAAATACAGAAATAAACACTTTTCCAAAAACAAGCTCAAATCATGTTGAAATACAGAAAAAAACACTTTTCCAAAAACAAGCTCCAAATTATGTTGAAATACAGAAATAAACACTTTTCCATAAACAAGCTCTAAATCATGTTTGATGCACTTTGAAAGTGAATTGTTTTTCAGTACTGTTAAAACTGGATGATAGGACCACTGTGGACAGTTTTCAGCAAGTTGCAACATTGAAATACAGAAATAAACACTTCTCCAAAATTAAGCTCTAAATCATGTTGAAATACAGAAATGAACACTTTTCCAAAAACATGCTCCAAATCATGTTGAAATACAGAAATAAACACTTTTCCATAAACAAGCTCTAAATCATGTTTGATGTACTCTGTAAGTGATTTTTTTTTCAGTACTGTTAAAACTGGATGATAGGAACACTGTGGACAGTTTTCAGCAAGTTGCAACATTGAAATACAGAAATAAACACTTTTCCAAAAACAAGCTCTAAATCATGTTGAAATACAGAAATAAACACTTTTCCAAAAAAACAAGCTCCAAATCATGTTGAAATATGGAAATAAACACTTTTCCAAAAACAAGCTCTAAATCATGTTGAAATACAAAAGTAAACACTTTTCCATGAACAAGCTCTAAATCATGTTTGATGCACTCTGAAAATGATTTTTTCTTCAGTACTGTTAAAACTGGATGATAGGAACACTGTGGACAGTTTTCAGCAAGTTGCAACATTGAAATACAGAAATAAACACTTCTCCAAAATCAAGCTCCAAATCATGTTGAAATACAGAAATAAACACTTTTCCAAAAACAAGCTCCAAATCATGTTGAAATACAGAAATAAACACTTTTCCAAACACAAGCTCAAATCATGTTGAAATACAGAAAAAAACACTTTTCCAAAAACAAGCTCCAAATTATGTTGAAATACAGAAATAAACACTTTTCCATAAACAAGCTCTAAATCATGTTTGATGCACTTTGAAAGTGAATTGTTTTTCAGTACTGTTAAAACTGGATGATAGGACCACTGTGGACAGTTTTCAGCAAGTTGCAACATTGAAATACAGAAATAAACACTTCTCCAAAATTAAGCTCTAAATCATGTTGAAATACAGAAATGAACACTTTTCCAAAAACATGCTCCAAATCATGTTGAAATACAGAAATAAACACTTTTCCAAAAACAAGCTCGAATCATGTTGAAATACAGAAATAAACACTTTTCCAAAAACAAGCTCTAAATCATGTTTGATGCACTCTGAAAGTGAATTTTTTTCCAGTACTGTTAAAACTGGATGATAGGAACACTGTGGACAGTTTTCAGCAAGTTGCAATATTGAAATAAAGAAATAAACACATTTCCAAAAACAAGCTAAAAAATCATGTTGAAATAAAGAAATAAACACTTAAAAAAAAAAAGCTCTAAATCATGTTTGATGCACTGTGTAAGTGATATTTTTTCTTCAGTACTGTTAAAACTGGATGATAGGAACACTGTGGACAGTTTTCAGCAAGTTGCAACATTGAAATACAGAAATAAACACTTCTCCAAAATCAAGCTCCAAATCATGTTGAAATAAAGAAATAAACACTTTTCCAAAAACAAGCTCTAAATCATGTTTGATGCACTATGTAAGTGATTTTTTTTCAGTACTGTTAAAACTGGATGATAGGAACACTGTGGACAGTTTTCAGCAAGTTGCAACATTGAAATACAGAAATAAACACTTTACCAAAAACAAGCTCTAAATCATGTTGAAATACAGAAATAAACACTTTTCCAAAAAAACAAGCTCCAAATCATGTTGAAATACAGAAATAAACACTTTTCCAAAAACAAGCTTTAAATCATGTTTGATGCACTCTGTATGTGATTTTTTTCCCAGTACTGTTAAAACTGGATGATAGGAACACTGTGGACAGTTTTCAGCAAGTTGCAATATTGAAATAGAGAAATAAACACATTTCCAAAAACAAGCTCAAAATCATGTTGAAATACCGAAATAAACACTTTAACAAAAATAAGCTCTAAATCATGTTTGATGCACTGTGTAAGTGATTTTTTTTCTTCAGTACTGTTAAAACTGGATGATAGGAACACTGTGGACAGTTTTCAGCAAGTTGCAACATTGAAATACAGAAATAAACACTTCTCCAAAATCAAGCTCCAAATCATGTTGAAATACAGAAATAAACACTTTTCCAAAAACAAGCTCCAAATCATGTTGAAATACAGAAATAAACACTTTTCCAAAAACAAGCTCAAATCATGTTGAAATACAGAAAAAAACACTTTTCCAAAAACAAGATCCAAATCATGTTGAAATACAGAAATAAACACTTTTCCAAAATTAAGCTCTAAATCATGTTGAAATACAGAAATAAACACTTTTCCAAAAACATGCTCGAAATCAAGTTGAAATACTGAAATAATCACTTTTCCAAAAACAAGCTCCAAATCATGTTGAAATACAGAAATTTACACTTTTCCAAAAACAAGCTCCAAATCATGTTGAAATACAGAAATAAACACTTTTCCATAAACAAGCTCTAAATCATGTTTGATGTACTCTGTAAGTGATTTTTTTTTCAGTACTGTTAAAACTGGATGATAGGAACACTGTGGACAGTTTTCAGCAAGTTGCAACATTGAAATACAGAAATAAACACTTTTCCAAAAACAAGCTCTAAATCATGTTGAAATACAGAAATAAACACTTTTCCAAAAAAACAAGCTCCAAATCATGTTGAAATATGGAAATAAACACTTTTCCAAAAACAAGCTCTAAATCATGTTGAAATACAGAAATAAACACTTTTCCATAAACAAGCTCTAAATCATGTTTGATGCACTCTGAATTTTTTTTTTTTTTTCAGGACTGTTAAAACTGGATGATAGGAACGCTGTGGACAGTTTTCAGCAAGTTGCAACATTGAAATACAGAAATAAACACTTTTCCAAAAACAAGCTCTAAATCATGTTGAAATACAAAAGTAAACACTTTTCCATGAACAAGCTCTAAATCATGTTTGATGCACTCTGAAAATGATTTTTTCTTCAGTACTGTTAAAACTGGATGATAGGAACACTGTGGACAGTTTTCAGCAAGTTGCAACATTGAAATACAGAAATAAACACTTCTCCAAAATCAAGCTCCAAATCATGTTGAAATACAGAAATAAACACTTTTCCAAAAACAAGCTCCAAATCATGTTGAAATACAGAAATAAACACTTTTCCAAACACAAGCTCAAATCATGTTGAAATACAGCAAAAAACACTTTTCCAAAAACAAGCTCCAAATTATGTTGAAATACAGAAATAAACACTTTTCCATAAACAAGCTCTAAATCATGTTTGATGCACTTTGAAAGTGAATTGTTTTTCAGTACTGTTAAAACTGGATGATAGGACCACTGTGGACAGTTTTCAGCAAGTTGCAACATTGAAATACAGAAATAAACACTTCTCCAAAATTAAGCTCTAAATCATGTTGAAATACAGAAATGAACACTTTTCCAAAAACATGCTCCAAATCATGTTGAAATACAGAAATAAACACTTTTCCAAAAACAAGCTCGAATCATGTTGAAATACAGAAATAAACACTTTTCCAAAAACAAGCTCTAAATCATGTTTGATGCACTCTGAAAGTGAATTTTTTTCCAGTACTGTTAAAACTGGATGATAGGAACACTGTGGACAGTTTTCAGCAAGTTGCAATATTGAAATAAAGAAATAAACACATTTCCAAAAACAAGCTAAAAAATCATGTTGAAATAAAGAAATAAACACTTAAAAAATAAAAGCTCTAAATCATGTTTGATGCACTGTGTAAGTGATATTTTTTCTTCAGTACTGTTAAAACTGGATGATAGGAACACTGTGGACAGTTTTCAGCAAGTTGCAACATTGAAATACAGAAATAAACACTTCTCCAAAATCAAGCTCCAAATCATGTTGAAATAAAGAAATAAACACTTTTCCAAAAACAAGCTCTAAATCATGTTTGATGCACTATGTAAGTGATTTTTTTTCAGTACTGTTAAAACTGGATGATAGGAACACTGTGGACAGTTTTCAGCAAGTTGCAACATTGAAATACAGAAATAAACACTTTACCAAAAACAAGCTCTAAATCATGTTGAAATACAGAAATAAACACTTTTCCAAAAAAACAAGCTCCAAATCATGTTGAAATACAGAAATAAACACTTTTCCAAAAACAAGCTTTAAATCATGTTTGATGCACTCTGTATGTGATTTTTTTCCCAGTACTGTTAAAACTGGATGATAGGAACACTGTGGACAGTTTTCAGCAAGTTGCAATATTGAAATAGAGAAATAAACACATTTCCAAAAACAAGCTCAAAATCATGTTGAAATACCGAAATAAACACTTTAAAAAAAATAAGCTCTAAATCATGTTTGATGCACTGTGTAAGTGATTTTTTTTCTTCAGTACTGTTAAAACTGGATGATAGGAACACTGTGGACAGTTTTCAGCAAGTTGCAACATTGAAATACAGAAATAAACACTTCTCCAAAATCAAGCTCCAAATCATGTTGAAATACAGAAATAAACACTTTTCCAAAAACAAGCTCCAAATCATGTTGAAATACAGAAATAAACACTTTTCCAAAAACAAGCTCAAATCATGTTGAAATACAGAAAAAAACACTTTTCCAAAAACAAGATCCAAATCATGTTGAAATACAGAAATAAACACTTTTCCAAAATTAAGCTCTAAATCATGTTGAAATACAGAAATAAACACTTTTCCAAAAACATGCTCGAAATCAAGTTGAAATACTGAAATAATCACTTTTCCAAAAACAAGCTCCAAATCATGTTGAAATACAGAAATTTACACTTTTCCAAAAACAAGCTCCAAATCATGTTGAAATACAGAAATAAACACTTTTCCATAAACAAGCTCTAAATCATGTTTGATGCACTCTGAAAGTGAATTTTTTTTCAGTACTGTTAACCTGTTGGGGATGGGGGCGCTGTTTAGACTATTTATGCTAATGTGGCTAATTTTTTAAACGGCTTCCCACAAAATCCTTGATCGTACAATATGCATATTATTATTATTATTGGATAGAAAACAGTCTATAGTTTCTATAGGAGTTGAAATTTTGTCTCTAAGTGGAACAGAGCCCATTCTACAGCAATTTCCCTGACATGGAGTCAGATTTGAGAAACGTTGGCCACTTTTCTGAAGTCATTTAAAAGGGCACTGTCGTTGCTTTGACTATACGGACACTTCTTACGTCTTCCCCTGGATGCCTTTACGTGATGACGATTCCAACGGGCTCGATTGCTCGTTCACAGGCCCTACAAATGAAAAAAACCTTTAGCTAGCAAGTCTTTTCTTGCTGCGTAATGCGCGTGGAAGACACCGACCCTCTCCTGTTCCAAGCGTTAGTTTAGCCTGTTATATTTCTCCGGTCATCTTTTCACTCGTTATAGGAGTTACAAACATCACAAAGTAGTTAATTTAAAGCGTTTTATAGCAATTTATATCCGTTTAGTGCGATTTTGGGACATTTATTTTTGCAACGATGTGAAAAGTTGGGCACGCTTTTCAGTTCATCCCGAACGTAGTTGACATTTCCACATGGCAAGAGGACAGCTTTCCACCAAAAGACGATTTCTCCCAAGAAAGGATCCTTTGCCCAAGATACTGATGGAAGAACAGCTCAAGGTAGGACATTTTTATTATGATAAATCGTGTTTCTGTCGAAACATTTTAGTGGCTTAGGACGCCATGTTTTTTGACGTAGCTTCGCTTGGCGCAAACTGTATTGAAAAGTAAGGATAAATTAAAAAATGTAATAACGCAATTGTATTAAGAATTAAATTGTCTATCAATCCCTGTCCACCCTATATTTTTTAGTCACGTTTATGAGTATTTATGTATAAGAGTAGATCACTGTCTAAGTGGCGCAAGGACAAATTCTGACCAGCCGAGTTACATTTCACATTGTCTAACCATGATTTTGGTGGCTAAATATAAACATTTTCGATCAAACTGTATATGCATGTTGTAATGTGATGTTACAGGAGTGTCATCGGAAGAATTCTGAGAAGGTTAGTGAAAAAATTAATATCTTTTGGCGATGTTGACTTTTATCGCTCACTTTGGCTAGAATCAATGCTGGGCTGCTAATTGCTATGTGCTAAGCTAATATAACGATTTATTGTGTTTTCGCTGTAAGACACTTAGAAAATCTGAAATATTGTCTGTATTCACAGGATCTGTGTCTTTCGATTCGTGTATGCTGTGTATTTTTACGAAATGTTTGATGATTAGTAGTTAGGTAAACACGTTGCTCATTGTAATTATTCTAGTCCATTTGTGATGGTGGGTGCAATTGTAAACTATGCCATATACCTGAAATATGCACTTTTTTCTAACAAAACCTATCCCATACCATAAATATGTTATCAGACTGTCATCTAATGAGTTTTTTTGTTGGTTAGGGGCTATAAATATCTTAGTTTAGCCGAATTGGTGATGGCTACTGGTGTTGGTGGACAAATAAAAGATGGTGGATTATGCTAATGTGTTTTTAGGTAATAGATGTACATCTTTACATATTGTGTCTTCCCTGTAAAACATTTTAAAAATCGGAAATGTTGACTGGATTCATAAGATCTGTGTCTTTCATTAGCTGTATTGGACTTTAATGTGTGAAAGTTAAATATTTTAAAAAAATATTTTTTTTGAATTTCGCGGCACTGGTTTTTCAGTGGGGGGGGGGGGGGTGTGCCGCTAGCGCCACGCTGATCCTAGACAGGTTAAAACGGGATGATAGGAACACTGGACAGTTTTCAGCAAGTTGCAACATTGAAATACAGAAATAAACACTTTTCCAAAAACAAGCTCTAAATCATGTTGAAATACAGAAATAAACACTTTTCCAAAAAAAAGCTCAAATCATGTTGAAATACAGAAATAAACATTTTTCCAAAAACAAGCTCCAGATCATGTTGAAATACAGAAATAAACACTTTTCCAAAAACAAGCTCTAAATCATGTTGAAATACAGAAATAAAGACCTTTCCAAAAACAAGCTCCAAATCATGTTGAAATACTGAAATAATCACTTTTCCAAAAACAAGCTCCAAATCATGTTGAAATACTGAAATAATCACTTTTCCAAAAACAAGCTCCAAATCATGTTGAAATACAGAAATAAACACTTTTCCATAAACAAACTCTAAATCATGTTTGATGTACTCTGTAAGTGAATTTTTTTTCAGTACTGTTAAAACTGGATGATAGGAACACTGTGGAGAGTTTTCAGCAAGTTGCAACATTGAAATACAGAAATAAACACTTTTCCAAAAACAAGCTCTAAATCATGTTGAAATACAGAAATAAACACTTTTCCAAAAAAACAAGCTCCAAATCATGTTGAAATACAGAAATAAACACTTTTCCAAAAACAAGCTTTAAATCATGTTTGATGCACTCTGTATGTCATTTTTTTCCCAGTACTGTTAAAACTGGATGATAGGAACACTGTGGACAGTTTTCAGCAAGTTGCAATATTGAAATACAGAAATAAACACATTTCCAAAAACAAGCTCAAAATCATGTTGAAATAGCGAAATATTCACTTTAAAAAAAATAAGCTATAAATCATGTTTGATGCACTGTGTAAGTGATTTTTTTTCTTCAGTACAGTTAAAACTGGATGATAGGAACACTGTGGACAGTTTTCAGCAAGTTGCAATATTGAAATACAGAAATAAAAACTTTTCCAAAAACAAGCTCTAAATCATGTTGAAATACAGAAATAAACACTTTTCCAAAAACAAGCTCCAAATCATGTTGAAATATAGAAATAAACACTTTTCCAAAAACAAGCTCCAAATAATGTTCAAATACAGAAATAAACACTTTTCCATAAACAAGCTCTAAATCATGTTTGATGCACTCTGAAAGTCAATTTTTTTCCAGTACAGTTAAAACTGGATGATAGGAACACTGTGGACAGTTTTCAGCAAGTTGCAATATTGAAATACAGAAATAAACACTTTTCCAAAAACAAGCTCTAAATCATGTTGAAATAAAGAAATAAACACTTTAAAAAAAATAAGCTATAAATCATGTTTGATGCACTGTGTAAGTGATTTTTTTTCTTCAGTACAGTTAAAACTGGATGATAGGAACACTGTGGACAGTTTTCAGCAAGTTGCAATATTGAAATACAGAAATAAACACTTTTCCAAAAACAAGCTCTAAATCATGTTGAAATAAAGAAATAAACACTTTTCCAAAAACAAGCTCTAAATCATGTTTGATGCACTATGTAAGTGATTTTTTTTCAGTACTGTTAAAACTGGATGATAGGAACACTGTGGACAGTTTTCAGCAAGTTGCAATATTGAAATACAGAAATAAAAACTTTTCCAAAAACAAGCTCTAAATCATGTTGAAATACAGAAATAAACACTTTTCCAAAAACAAGCTCCAAATCATGTTGAAATACAGAAATAAACACTTTTCCAAAAACAAGCTCCAAATAATGTTGAAATACAGAAATAAACACTTTTCCATAAACAAGCTCTAAATCATGTTTGATGCACTCTGAAAGTCAATTTTTTTCCAGTACTGTTAAAACTGGATGATAGGAACACTGTGGACAGTTTTCAGCAAGTTGCAATATTGAAATACAGAAATAAACACATTTCCAAAAACAAGCTCAAAATCATGTTGAAATACCGAAATAAACACTTTTAAAAAAATAAGCTATAAATCATGTTTGATGCACTGTGTAAGTGATTTTTTTTCTTCAGTACAGTTAAAACTGGATGATAGGAACACTGTGGACAGTTTTCAGCAAGTTGCAATATTGAAATACAGAAATAAACACTTTTCCAAAAACAAGCTCTAAATCATGTTGAAATACAGAAATAAACACTTTTCCAAAAACAAGCTCCAAATCATGTTGAAATATAGAAATAAACACTTTTCCAAAAACAAGCTCTAAATCATGTTGAAATACAGAAATAAACACTTTTCCAAAAACAAGCTCCAAATCATGTTGAAATACAGAAATAAACACTTTTCCAAAAACATGCTCCAAATCATGTTGAAATATAGAAATAAACACTTTTCCAAAAACAAGCTCCAAATAATGTTGAAATACAGAAATAAACACTTTTCCATAAACAAGCTCTAAATCATGTTTGATGCACTCTGAAAGTCAATTTTTTTCCAGTACTGTTAAAACTGGATGATAGGAACACTGTGGACAGTTTTCAGCAAGTTGCATTATTGAAATACAGAAATAAACAAATTTCCAAAAACAAGCTCAAAATCATGTTAAAATACAGTAATAAACACTTTTCCAAAAACAAGCTCCAAATCATGTTGAAATATAGAAATAAACACTTTTCCAAAAACAAGCACCAAATCATGTTGAAATAGAGAAATAACACTTTTCCAAAAACAAGCTCTAAATCATGTTGAAATACAGAAATAAACACTTTTCCAAAAACAAGCTCCAAATCATGTTGAAATATAGAAATAAACACTTTTCCAAAAACAAGCACCAAATCATGTTGAAATACAGAAATAAACACTTTTCCATAAACAAGCTCTAAATCATGTTTGATGCACTCTGAAAATGATTTTTTCTTCAGTACTGTTAAAACTGGATGATAGGAACACTGTGGACAGTTTTCAGCAAGTTGCAACATTGAAATACAGAAATAAACACTTTTCCAAAAACAAGCTCCAAATCATGTTGAAATACAGAAATAAACACTTTTCCAAAAACAAGCTCCAAATCATGTTGAAATACAGAAATAAACACTTTTCCAAAAACAAGCTCAAATCATGTTGAAATACAGAAATAAACACTTTTCCAAAAACAAGATCCAAATCATGTTGAAATACAGAAATAAACACTTTTCCAAAATTAAGCTCTAAATCATGTTGAAATACAGAAATAAACACTTTTCCAAAAACATGCTCGAAATCAAGTTGAAATACTGAAATAATCACTTTTCCAAAAACAAGCTCCAAATCATGTTGAAATACAGAAATTTACACTTTTCCAAAAACAAGCTCCAAATCATGTTGAAATACAGAAATAAACACTTTTCCAAAAACAAGCTCCAAATCATGTTGAAATACAGAAATAAACACTTTTCCAAAAACAAGCTCCAAATCATGTTGAAATATAGAAATAAACACTTTTCCAAAAACAAGCTCCAAATAATGTTGAAATACAGAAATAAACACTTTTCCATAAACAAGCTCTAAATCATGTTTGATGCACTCTGAAAGTCAATTTTTTTCCAGTACTGTTAAAACTGGATGATAGGAACACTGTGGACAGTTTTCAGCAAGTTGCAATATTGAAATACAGAAATAAACACATTTCCAAAAACAAGCTCAAAATCATGTTGAAATACCGAAATAAACACTTTTAAAAAAATAAGCTATAAATCATGTTTGATGCACTGTGTAAGTGATTTTTTTTCTTCAGTACAGTTAAAACTGGATGATAGGAACACTGTGGACAGTTTTCAGCAAGTTGCAATATTGAAATACAGAAATAAACACTTTTCCAAAAACAAGCTCTAAATCATGTTGAAATACAGAAATAAACACTTTTCCAAAAACAAGCTCCAAATCATGTTGAAATATAGAAATAAACACTTTTCCAAAAACAAGCACCAAATCATGTTGAAATAGAGAAATAACACTTTTCCAAAAACAAGCTCTAAATCATGTTGAAATACAGAAATAAACACTTTTCCAAAAACAAGCTCCAAATCATGTTGAAATATAGAAATAAACACTTTTCCAAAAACAAGCACCAAATCATGTTGAAATACAGAAATAAACACTTTTCCATAAACAAGCTTTAAATCATGTTTGATGCACTCTGAAAATGATTTTTTCTTCAGTACTGTTAAAACTGGATGATAGGAACACTGTGGACAGTTTTCAGCAAGTTGCAACATTGAAATACAGAAATAAACACTTCTCCAAAATCAAGCTCCAAATCATGTTGAAATACAGAAATAAACACTTTTCCAAAAACAAGCTCCAAATCATGTTGAAATACAGAAATAAACACTTTTCCAAAAACAAGCTCAAATCATGTTGAAATACAGAAAAAAACACTTTTCCAAAAACAAGATCCAAATCATGTTGAAATACAGAAATAAACACTTTTCCAAAATTAAGCTCTAAATCATGTTGAAATACAGAAATAAACACTTTTCCAAAAAAATGCTCGAAATCAAGTTGAAATACTGAAATAATCACTTTTCCAAAAACAAGCTCCAAATCATGTTGAAATACAGAAATTTACACTTTTCCAAAAACAAGCTCCAAATCATGTTGAAATACAGAAATAAACACTTTTCCAAAAACAAGCTCCAAATCATGTTGAAATACAGAAATAAACACTTTTCCATAAACAAGCTCTAAATCATGTTTGATGCACTCTGAAAGTCAATTTTTTTCCAGTACTGTTAAAACTGGATGATAGGAACACTGTGGACAGTTTTCAGCAAGTTGCAATATTGAAATACAGAAATAAACACTTTTCCAAAAAAATGCTCGAAATCAAGTTGAAATACTGAAATAATCACTTTTCCAAAAACAAGCTCCAAATCATGTTGAAATACAGAAATTTACACTTTTCCAAAAACAAGCTCCAAATCATGTTGAAATACAGAAATAAACACTTTTCCAAAAACAAGCTCCAAATAATGTTGAAATACAGAAATAAACACTTTTCCATAAACAAGCTCTAAATCATGTTTGATGCACTCTGAAAGTCAATTTTTTTCCAGTACTGTTAAAACTGGATGATAGGAACACTGTGGACAGTTTTCAGCAAGTTGCAATATTGAAATACAGAAATAAACACATTTCCAAAAACAAGCTCAAAATCATGTTGAAATACCGAAATAAACACTTTAAAAAAAATAAGCTATAAATCATGTTTGATGCACTGTGTAAGTGATTTTTTTTCTTCAGTACAGTTAAAACTGGATGATAGGAACACTGTGGACAGTTTTCAGCAAGTTGCAATATTGAAATACAGAAATAAACACTTTTCCAAAAACAAGCTCTAAATCATGTTGAAATACAGAAATAAACACTTTTCCAAAAACAAGCTCCAAATCATGTTGAAATATAGAAATAAACACTTTTCCAAAAACAAGCTCTAAATCATGTTGAAATACAGAAATAAACACTTTTCCAAAAACAAGCTCCAAATCATGTTGAAATACAGAAATAAACACTTTTCCAAAAACATGCTCCAAATCATGTTGAAATATAGAAATAAACACTTTTCCAAAAACAAGCTCCAAATAACGTTGAAATACAGAAATAAACACTTTTCCATAAACAAGCTCTAAATCATGTTTGATGCACTCTGAAAGTCAATTTTTTTCCAGTACTGTTAAAACTGGATGATAGGAACACTGTGGACAGTTTTCAGCAAGTTGCATTATTGAAATACAGAAATAAACAAATTTCCAAAAACAAGCTCAAAATCATGTTAAAATACAGTAATAAACACTTTTCCAAAAAAACAAGCTCCAAATCATGTTGAAATAGAGAAATAACACTTTTCCAAAAACAAGCTCTAAATCATGTTGAAATACAGAAATAAACACTTTTCCAAAAACAAGCTCCAAATCATGTTGAAATATAGAAATAAACACTTTTCCAAAAACAAGCACCAAATCATGTTGAAATACAGAAATAAACACTTTTCCATAAACAAGCTTTAAATCATGTTTGATGCACTCTGAAAGTCAATTTTTTTCCAGTACTGTTAAAACTGGATGACAGGAACACTGTGGACAGTTTTCAGCAAGTTGCAATATTGAAATAAAGAAATAAACACATTTCCAAAAACAAGCTCAAAATCATGTTGAAATACAGAAATAAACACTTAAAAAAAAAAAAGCTCTAAATCATGTTTGATGCACTGTGTAAGTGATATTTTTTCTTCAGTACTGTTAAAACTGGATGATATGAACACTGTGGACAGTTTTCAGCAAGTTGCAACATTGAAATACAGAAATAAACACTTTTCCAAAAACAAGCTCTAAATCGTGTTGAAATACAGAAATAAACACTTTTCCAAAAAAACAAGCTCAAAATCATGTTGAAATACAGAAATAAACACTTTTCCAAAAACAAGCTCTAAATCATGTTGAAATACAGAAATAAACACTTTTCCAAAAACAAGCTCCAAATCATGTTGAAATACAGAAATAAACACTTTTCCAAAAACAAGCTCTAAATCATGTTGAAATACAGAAATAAAGACCTTTCCAAAAACAAGCTCCAAATCATGTTGAAATACTGAAATAATCACTTTTCCAAAAACAAGCTCCAAATCATGTTGAAATACTGAAATAATCACTTTTCCAAAAACAAGCTCCAAATCATGTTGAAATACAGAAATAAACACTTTTCCATAAACAAACTCTAAATCATGTTTGATGTACTCTGTAAGTGAATTTTTTTTCAGTACTGTTAAAACTGGATGATAGGAACACTGTGGAGAGTTTTCAGCAAGTTGCAACATTGAAATACAGAAATAAACACTTTTCCAAAAACAAGCTCTAAATCATGTTGAAATACAGAAATAAACACTTTTCCTAAAAAACAAGCTCCAAATCAGGTTGAAATATGGAAATAAACACTTTTCCAAAAACAAGCTCTAAATCATGTTGAAATACAGAAATGAACACTTTTCCATAAACAAGCTCTAAATCATGTTTGATGCACTCTGAAAATGATTTTTTCTTCAGTACTGTTAAAACTGGATGATAGGAACACTGTGGACAGTTTTCAGCAAGTTGCAACATTGAAATACAGAAATAGACACTTCTCCAAAAACAAGCTCCAAATCATGTTGAAATACAGAAATAAACACTTTTCCAAAAACAAGCTCAAATCATGTTGAAATACAGAAAAAAACACTTTTCCAAAAACAAGATCCAAATCATGTTGAAATACAGAAATAAACACTTTTCCAAAATTAAGCTCTAAATCATGTTGAAATACAGAAATAAACACTTTTCCAAAAACATGCTCGAAATCAAGTTGAAATACTGAAATAATCACTTTTCCAAAAACAAGCTCCAAATCATGTTGAAATACAGAAATTTACACTTTTCCAAAAACAAGCTCCAAATCATGTTGAAATACAGAAATAAACACTTTTCCATAAACAAGCTCTAAATCATGTTTGATGCACTCTGAAAGTGAATTTTTTTTCAGTACTGTTAAAACGGGATGATAGGAACACTGGACAGTTTTCAGCAAGTTGCAACATTGAAATACAGAAATAAACACTTTTCCAAAAACAAGCTCTAAATCATGTTGAAATACAGAAATAAACACTTTTCCAAAAACAAGCTCAAATCATGTTGAAATACAGAAATAAACATTTTTCCAAAAACAAGCTCCAAATCATGTTGAAATATAGAAATAAACACTTTTCCAAAAACAAGCACCAAATCATGTTGAAATACAGAAATAAACACTTTTCCATAAACAAGCTTTAAATCATGTTTGATGCACTCTGAAAGTCAATTTTTTTCCAGTACTGTTAAAACTGGATGACAGGAACACTGTGGACAGTTTTCAGCAAGTTGCAATATTGAAATAAAGAAATAAACACATTTCCAAAAACAAGCTCAAAATCATGTTGAAATACAGAAATAAACACTTAAAAAAAAAAAAGCTCTAAATCATGTTTGATGCACTGTGTAAGTCATATTTTTTCTTCAGTACTGTTAAAACTGGATGATATGAACACTGTGGACAGTTTTCAGCAAGTTGCAACATTGAAATACAGAAATAAACACTTTTCCAAAAACAAGCTCTAAATCGTGTTGAAATACAGAAATAAACACTTTTCCAAAAAAACAAGCTCCAAATCATGTAGAAATACAGAAATAAACACTTTTCCAAAAACAAGCTCTAAATCATGTTGAAATACAGAAATAAACACTTTTCCAAAAACAAGCTCCAAATCATGTTGAAATACAGAAATAAACACTTTTCCAAAAACAAGCACCAAATCATGTTGAAATACAGAAATAAACACTTTTCCATAAACAAGCTTTAAATCATGTTTGATGCACTCTGAAAGTCACTTTTTTTCCAGTACTGTTAAAACTGGATGACAGGAACACTGTGGACAGTTTTCAGCAAGTTGCAATATTGAAATAAAGAAATAAACACATTTCCAAAAACAAGCTCAAAATCATGTTGAAATACAGAAATAAACACTTAAAAAAAAAAAAGCTCTAAATCATGTTTGATGCACTGTGTAAGTGATATTTTTTCTTCAGTACTGTTAAAACTGGATGATATGAACACTGTGGACAGTTTTCAGCAAGTTGCAACATTGAAATACAGAAATAAACACTTTTCCAAAAACAAGCTCTAAATCGTGTTGAAATACAGAAATAAACACTTTTCCAAAAAAACAAGCTCAAAATCATGTTGAAATACAGAAATAAACACTTTTCCAAAAACAAGCTCTAAATCATGTTGAAATACAGAAATAAACACTTTTCCAAAAACAAGCTCCAAATCATGTTGAAATACAGAAATAAACACTTTTCCAAAAACAAGCTCTAAATCATGTTGAAATACAGAAATAAAGACCTTTCCAAAAACAAGCTCCAAATCATGTTGAAATACTGAAATAATCACTTTTCCAAAAACAAGCTCCAAATCATGTTGAAATACTGAAATAATCACTTTTCCAAAAACAAGCTCCAAATCATGTTGAAATACAGAAATAAACACTTTTCCATAAACAAACTCTAAATCATGTTTGATGTACTCTGTAAGTGAATTTTTTTTCAGTACTGTTAAAACTGGATGATAGGAACACTGTGGAGAGTTTTCAGCAAGTTGCAACATTGAAATACAGAAATAAACACTTTTCCAAAAACAAGCTCTAAATCATGTTGAAATACAGAAATAAACACTTTTCCTAAAAAACAAGCTCCAAATCAGGTTGAAATATGGAAATAAACACTTTTCCAAAAACAAGCTCTAAATCATGTTGAAATACAGAAATGAACACTTTTCCATAAACAAGCTCTAAATCATGTTTGATGCACTCTGAAAATGATTTTTTCTTCAGTACTGTTAAAACTGGATGATAGGAACACTGTGGACAGTTTTCAGCAAGTTGCAACATTGAAATACAGAAATAGACACTTCTCCAAAAACAAGCTCCAAATCATGTTGAAATACAGAAATAAACACTTTTCCAAAAACAAGCTCAAATCATGTTGAAATACAGAAAAAAACACTTTTCCAAAAACAAGATCCAAATCATGTTGAAATACAGAAATAAACACTTTTCCAAAATTAAGCTCTAAATCATGTTGAAATACAGAAATAAACACTTTTCCAAAAACATGCTCGAAATCAAGTTGAAATACTGAAATAATCACTTTTCCAAAAACAAGCTCCAAATCATGTTGAAATACAGAAATTTACACTTTTCCAAAAACAAGCTCCAAATCATGTTGAAATACAGAAATAAACACTTTTCCATAAACAAGCTCTAAATCATGTTTGATGCACTCTGAAAGTGAATTTTTTTTCAGTACTGTTAAAACGGGATGATAGGAACACTGGACAGTTTTCAGCAAGTTGCAACATTGAAATACAGAAATAAACACTTTTCCAAAAACAAGCTCTAAATCATGTTGAAATACAGAAATAAACACTTTTCCAAAAACAAGCTCAAATCATGTTGAAATACAGAAATAAACATTTTTCCAAAAACAAGCTCCAAATCATGTTGAAATATAGAAATAAACACTTTTCCAAAAACAAGCACCAAATCATGTTGAAATACAGAAATAAACACTTTTCCATAAACAAGCTTTAAATCATGTTTGATGCACTCTGAAAGTCAATTTTTTTCCAGTACTGTTAAAACTGGATGACAGGAACACTGTGGACAGTTTTCAGCAAGTTGCAATATTGAAATAAAGAAATAAACACATTTCCAAAAACAAGCTCAAAATCATGTTGAAATACAGAAATAAACACTTAAAAAAAAAAAGCTCTAAATCATGTTTGATGCACTGTGTAAGTCATATTTTTTCTTCAGTACTGTTAAAACTGGATGATATGAACACTGTGGACAGTTTTCAGCAAGTTGCAACATTGAAATACAGAAATAAACACTTTTCCAAAAACAAGCTCTAAATCGTGTTGAAATACAGAAATAAACACTTTTCCAAAAAAACAAGCTCCAAATCATGTTGAAATACAGAAATAAACACTTTTCCAAAAACAAGCTCTAAATCATGTTGAAATACAGAAATAAACACTTTTCCAAAAACAAGCTCCAAATCATGTTGAAATACAGAAATAAACACTTTTCCAAAAACAAGCACCAAATCATGTTGAAATACAGAAATAAACACTTTTCCATAAACAAGCTTTAAATCATGTTTGATGCACTCTGAAAGTCAATTTTTTTCCAGTACTGTTAAAACTGGATGACAGGAACACTGTGGACAGTTTTCAGCAAGTTGCAATATTGAAATAAAGAAATAAACACATTTCCAAAAACAAGCTCAAAATCATGTTGAAATACAGAAATAAACACTTAAAAAAAAAAAGCTCTAAATCATGTTTGATGCACTGTGTAAGTGATATTTTTTCTTCAGTACTGTTAAAACTGGATGATATGAACACTGTGGACAGTTTTCAGCAAGTTGCAACATTGAAATACAGAAATAAACACTTTTCCAAAAACAAGCTCTAAATCGTGTTGAAATACAGAAATAAACACTTTTCCAAAAAAACAAGCTCCAAATCATGTTGAAATACAGAAATAAACACTTTTCCAAAAACAAGCTCTAAATCATGTTGAAATACAGAAATAAACACTTTTCCAAAAACAAGCTCCAAATCATGTTGAAATACAGAAATAAACACTTTTCCAAAAACAAGCTCTAAATCATGTTGAAATACAGAAATAAAGACCTTTCCAAAAACAAGCTCCAAATCATGTTGAAATACTGAAATAATCACTTTTCCAAAAACAAGCTCCAAATCATGTTGAAATACTGAAATAATCACTTTTCCAAAAACAAGCTCCAAATCATGTTGAAATACAGAAATAAACACTTTTCCATAAACAAACTCTAAATCATGTTTGATGTACTCTGTAAGTGAATTTTTTTTCAGTACTGTTAAAACTGGATGATAGGAACACTGTGGAGAGTTTTCAGCAAGTTGCAACATTGAAATACAGAAATAAACACTTTTCCAAAAACAAGCTCTAAATCATGTTGAAATACAGAAATAAACACTTTTCCAAAAAACAAGCTCCAAATCAGGTTGAAATATGGAAATAAACACTTTTCCAAAAACAAGCTCTAAATCATGTTGAAATACAGAAATGAACACTTTTCCATAAACAAGCTCTAAATCATGTTTGATGCACTCTGAAAATGATTTTTTCTTCAGTACTGTTAAAACTGGATGATAGGAACACTGTGGACAGTTTTCAGCAAGTTGCAACATTGAAATACAGAAATAAACACTTCTCCAAAATCAAGCTCCAAATCATGTTGAAATACAGAAATAAACACTTTTCCAAAAACAAGCTCCAAATCATGTTGAAATACAGAAATAAACACTTTTCCAAAAACAAGCTCAAATCATGTTGAAATACAGAAAAAAACACTTTTCCAAAAACAAGATCCAAATCATGTTGAAATACAGAAATAAACACTTTTCCAAAATTAAGCTCTAAATCATGTTGAAATACAGAAATAAACACTTTTCCAAAAACATGCTCGAAATCAAGTTGAAATACTGAAATAATCACTTTTCCAAAAACAAGCTCCAAATCATGTTGAAATACAGAAATTTACACTTTTCCAAAAACAAGCTCCAAATCATGTTGAAATACAGAAATAAACACTTTTCCAAAAACAAGCTCCAAATCATGTTGAAATACAGAAATAAACACTTTTCCAAAAACAAGCTCCAAATCATGTTGAAATATAGAAATAAACACTTTTCCAAAAACAAGCTCCAAATAATGTTGAAATACAGAAATAAACACTTTTCCATAAACAAGCTCTAAATCATGTTTGATGCACTCTGAAAGTCAATTTTTTTCCAGTACTGTTAAAACTGGATGATAGGAACACTGTGGACAGTTTTCAGCAAGTTGCAACATTGAAATACAGAAATAAACACATTTCCAAAAACAAGCTCAAAATCATGTTGAAATACCGAAATAAACACTTTTAAAAAAATAAGCTATAAATCATGTTTGATGCACTGTGTAAGTGATTTTTTTTCTTCAGTACAGTTAAAACTGGATGATAGGAACACTGTGGACAGTTTTCAGCAAGTTGCAATATTGAAATACAGAAATAAACACTTTTCCAAAAACAAGCTCTAAATCATGTTGAAATACAGAAATAAACACTTTTCCAAAAACAAGCTCCAAATCATGTTGAAATACAGAAATAAACACTTTTCCAAAAACAAGCTCTAAATCATGTTGAAATACAGAAATAAACACTTTTCCAAAAACAAGCTCCAAATCATGTTGAAATACAGAAATAAACACTTTTCCAAAAACATGCTCCAAATCATGTTGAAATATAGAAATAAACACTTTTCCAAAAACAAGCTCCAAATAATGTTGAAATACAGAAATAAACACTTTTCCATAAACAAGCTCTAAATCATGTTTGATGCACTCTGAAAGTCAATTTTTTTCCAGTACTGTTAAAACTGGATGATAGGAACACTGTGGACAGTTTTCAGCAAGTTGCATTATTGAAATACAGAAATAAACAAATTTCCAAAAACAAGCTCAAAATCATGTTAAAATACAGTAATAAACACTTTTCCAAAAAAACAAGCTCCAAATCATGTTGAAATAGAGAAATAACACTTTTCCAAAAACAAGCTCTAAATCATGTTGAAATACAGAAATAAACACTTTTCCAAAAACAAGCTCCAAATCATGTTGAAATATAGAAATAAACACTTTTCCAAAAACAAGCACCAAATCATGTTGAAATACAGAAATAAACACTTTTCCATAAACAAGCTTTAAATCATGTTTGATGCACTCTGAAAGTCAATTTTTTACCAGTACTGTTAAAACTGGATGACAGGAACACTGTGGACAGTTTTCAGCAAGTTGCAATATTGAAATAAAGAAATAAACACATTTCCAAAAACAAGCTCAAAATCATGTTGAAATACAGAAATAAACACTTAAAAAAAAAAAAGCTCTAAATCATGTTTGATGCACTGTGTAAGTGATATTTTTTCTTCAGTACTGTTAAAACTGGATGATATGAACACTGTGGACAGTTTTCAGCAAGTTGCAACATTGAAATACAGAAATAAACACTTTTCCAAAAACAAGCTCTAAATCGTGTTGAAATACAGAAATAAACACTTTTCCAAAAAAACAAGCTCAAAATCATGTTGAAATACAGAAATAAACACTTTTCCAAAAACAAGCTCTAAATCATGTTGAAATACAGAAATAAACACTTTTCCAAAAACAAGCTCCAAATCATGTTGAAATACAGAAATAAACACTTTTCCAAAAACAAGCTCTAAATCATGTTGAAATACAGAAATAAAGACCTTTCCAAAAACAAGCTCCAAATCATGTTGAAATACTGAAATAATCACTTTTCCAAAAACAAGCTCCAAATCATGTTGAAATACTGAAATAATCACTTTTCCAAAAACAAGCTCCAAATCATGTTGAAATACAGAAATAAACACTTTTCCATAAACAAACTCTAAATCATGTTTGATGTACTCTGTAAGTGAATTTTTTTTCAGTACTGTTAAAACTGGATGATAGGAACACTGTGGAGAGTTTTCAGCAAGTTGCAACATTGAAATACAGAAATAAACACTTTTCCAAAAACAAGCTCTAAATCATGTTGAAATACAGAAATAAACACTTTTCCAAAAAAACAAGCTCCAAATCAGGTTGAAATATGGAAATAAACACTTTTCCAAAAACAAGCTCTAAATCATGTTGAAATACAGAAATGAACACTTTTCCATAAACAAGCTCTAAATCATGTTTGATGCACTCTGAAAATGATTTTTTCTTCAGTACTGTTAAAACTGGATGATAGGAACACTGTGGACAGTTTTCAGCAAGTTGCAACATTGAAATACAGAAATAAACACTTCTCCAAAATCAAGCTCCAAATCATGTTGAAATACAGAAATAAACACTTTTCCAAAAACAAGCTCCAAATCATGTTGAAATACAGAAATAAACACTTTTCCAAAAACAAGCTCAAATCATGTTGAAATACAGAAAAAAACACTTTTCCAAAAACAAGATCCAAATCATGTTGAAATACAGAAATAAACACTTTTCCAAAATTAAGCTCTAAATCATGTTGAAATACAGAAATAAACACTTTTCCAAAAACATGCTCGAAATCAAGTTGAAATACTGAAATAATCACTTTTCCAAAAACAAGCTCCAAATCATGTTGAAATACAGAAATTTACACTTTTCCAAAAACAAGCTCCAAATCATGTTGAAATACAGAAATAAACACTTTTCCATAAACAAGCTCTAAATCATGTTTGATGCACTCTGAAAGTGAATTTTTTTTCAGTACTGTTAAAACGGGATGATAGGAACACTGGACAGTTTTCAGCAAGTTGCAACATTGAAATACAGAAATAAACACTTTTCCAAAAACAAGCTCTAAATCATGTTGAAATACAGAAATAAACACTTTTCCAAAAAAAAGCTCAAATCATGTTGAAATACAGAAATAAACATTTTTCCAAAAACAAGCTCCAGATCATGTTGAAATACAGAAATAAACACTTTTCCAAAAACAAGCTCTAAATCATGTTGAAATACAGAAATAAAGACCTTTCCAAAAACAAGCTCAAAATCATGTTGAAATACAGAAATAAACACTTTTCCAAAAACATGCTCCAAATCATGTTGAAATATAGAAATAAACACTTTTCCAAAAACAAGCTCCAAATAATGTTGAAATACAGAAATAAACACTTTTCCATAAACAAGCTCTAAATCATGTTTGATGCACTCTGAAAGTCAATTTTTTTCCAGTACTGTTAAAACTGGATGATAGGAACACTGTGGACAGTTTTCAGCAAGTTGCATTATTGAAATACAGAAATAAACAAATTTCCAAAAACAAGCTCAAAATCATGTTAAAATACAGTAATAAACACTTTTCCAAAAAAACAAGCTCCAAATCATGTTGAAATAGAGAAATAACACTTTTCCAAAAACAAGCTCTAAATCATGTTGAAATACAGAAATAAACACTTTTCCAAAAACAAGCTCCAAATCATGTTGAAATATAGAAATAAACACTTTTCCAAAAACAAGCACCAAATCATGTTGAAATACAGAAATAAACACTTTTCCATAAACAAGCTTTAAATCATGTTTGATGCACTCTGAAAGTCAATTTTTTACCAGTACTGTTAAAACTGGATGACAGGAACACTGTGGACAGTTTTCAGCAAGTTGCAATATTGAAATAAAGAAATAAACACATTTCCAAAAACAAGCTCAAAATCATGTTGAAATACAGAAATAAACACTTAAAAAAAAAAAGCTCTAAATCATGTTTGATGCACTGTGTAAGTGATATTTTTTCTTCAGTACTGTTAAAACTGGATGATATGAACACTGTGGACAGTTTTCAGCAAGTTGCAACATTGAAATACAGAAATAAACACTTTTCCAAAAACAAGCTCTAAATCGTGTTGAAATACAGAAATAAACACTTTTCCAAAAAAACAAGCTCAAAATCATGTTGAAATACAGAAATAAACACTTTTCCAAAAACAAGCTCTAAATCATGTTGAAATACAGAAATAAACACTTTTCCAAAAACAAGCTCCAAATCATGTTGAAATACAGAAATAAACACTTTTCCAAAAACAAGCTCTAAATCATGTTGAAATACAGAAATAAAGACCTTTCCAAAAACAAGCTCCAAATCATGTTGAAATACTGAAATAATCACTTTTCCAAAAACAAGCTCCAAATCATGTTGAAATACTGAAATAATCACTTTTCCAAAAACAAGCTCCAAATCATGTTGAAATACAGAAATAAACACTTTTCCATAAACAAACTCTAAATCATGTTTGATGTACTCTGTAAGTGAATTTTTTTTCAGTACTGTTAAAACTGGATGATAAGAACACTGTGGAGAGTTTTCAGCAAGTTGCAACATTGAAATACAGAAATAAACACTTTTCCAAAAAAACAAGCTCCAAATCAGGTTGAAATATGGAAATAAACACTTTTCCAAAAACAAGCTCTAAATCATGTTGAAATACAGAAATGAACACTTTTCCATAAACAAGCTCTAAATCATGTTTGATGCACTCTGAAAATGATTTTTTCTTCAGTACTGTTAAAACTGGATGATAGGAACACTGTGGACAGTTTTCAGCAAGTTGCAACATTGAAATACAGAAATAAACACTTCTCCAAAATCAAGCTCCAAATCATGTTGAAATACAGAAATAAACACTTTTCCAAAAACAAGCTCCAAATCATGTTGAAATACAGAAATAAACACTTTTCCAAAAACAAGCTCAAATCATGTTGAAATACAGAAAAAAACACTTTTCCAAAAACAAGATCCAAATCATGTTGAAATACAGAAATAAACACTTTTCCAAAAACATGCTCGAAATCAAGTTGAAATACTGAAATAATCACTTTTCCAAAAACAAGCTCCAAATCATGTTGAAATACAGAAATTTACACTTTTCCAAAAACAAGCTCCAAATCATGTTGAAATACAGAAATAAACACTTTTCCATAAACAAGCTCTAAATCATGTTTGATGCACTCTGAAAGTGAATTTTTTTTCAGTACTGTTAAAACGGGATGATAGGAACACTGGACAGTTTTCAGCAAGTTGCAACATTGAAATACAGAAATAAACACTTTTCCAAAAACAAGCTCTAAATCATGTTGAAATACAGAAATAAACACTTTTCCAAAAAAACAAGCTCCAAATCAGGTTGAAATATGGAAATAAACACTTTTCCAAAAACAAGCTCTAAATCATGTTGAAATACAGAAATGAACACTTTTCCATAAACAAGCTCTAAATCATGTTTGATGCACTCTGAAAGTCAATTTTTTTCCAGTACTGTTAAAACTGGATGACAGGAACACTGTGGACAGTTTTCAGCAAGTTGCAATATTGAAATAAAGAAATAAACACATTTCCAAAAACAAGCTCAAAATCATGTTGAAATACAGAAATAAACACTTAAAAAAAAAAAGCTCTAAATCATGTTTGATGCACTGTGTAAGTGATATTTTTTCTTCAGTACTGTTAAAACTGGATGATATGAACACTGTGGACAGTTTTCAGCAAGTTGCAACATTGAAATACAGAAATAAACACTTTTCCAAAAACAAGCTCTAAATCGTGTTGAAATACAGAAATAAACACTTTTCCAAAAAAACAAGCTCCAAATCATGTAGAAATACAGAAATAAACACTTTTCCAAAAACAAGCTCTAAATCATGTTGAAATACAGAAATAAACACTTTTCCAAAAACAAGCTCCAAATCATGTTGAAATACAGAAATAAACACTTTTCCAAAAACAAGCTCTAAATCATGTTGAAATACAGAAATAAAGACCTTTCCAAAAACAAGCTCCAAATCATGTTGAAATACTGAAATAATCACTTTTCCAAAAACAAGCTCCAAATCATGTTGAAATACTGAAATAATCACTTTTCCAAAAACAAGCTCCAAATCATGTTGAAATACAGAAATAAACACTTTTCCATAAACAAACTCTAAATCATGTTTGATGTACTCTGTAAGTGAATTTTTTTTCAGTACTGTTAAAACTGGATGATAGGAACACTGTGGAGAGTTTTCAGCAAGTTGCAACATTGAAATACAGAAATAAACACTTTTCCAAAAACAAGCTCTAAATCATGTTGAAATACAGAAATGAACACTTTTCCATAAACAAGCTCTAAATCATGTTTGATGCACTCTGAAAATGATTTTTTCTTCAGTACTGTTAAAACTGGATGATAGGAACACTGTGGACAGTTTTCAGCAAGTTGCAACATTGAAATACAGAAATAAACACTTTTCCAAAAACAAGCTCTAAATCATGTTGAAATACAGAAATAAACACTTTTCCAAAAAAACAAGCTCCAAATCAGGTTGAAATATGGAAATAAACACTTTTCCAAAAACAAGCTCTAAATCATGTTGAAATACAGAAATGAACACTTTTCCATAAACAAACTCTAAATCATGTTTGATGCACTCTGAAAGTCAATTTTTTTCCAGTACTGTTAAAACTGGATGACAGGAACACTGTGGACAGTTTTCAGCAAGTTGCAATATTGAAATAAAGAAATAAACACATTTCCAAAAACAAGCTCAAAATCATGTTGAAATACAGAAATAAACACTTTAAAAAAAAAAGCTCTAAATCATGTTTGATGCACTGTGTAAGTGATATTTTTTCTTCAGTACTGTTAAAACTGGATGATATGAACACTGTGGACAGTTTTCAGCAAGTTGCAACATTGAAATACAGAAATAAACACTTTTCCAAAAACAAGCTCTAAATCGTGTTGAAATACAGAAATAAACACTTTTCCAAAAAAACAAGCTCCAAATCATGTAGAAATACAGAAATAAACACTTTTCCAAAAACAAGCTCTAAATCATGTTGAAATACAGAAATAAACACTTTTCCAAAAACAAGCTCCAAATCATGTTGAAATACAGAAATAAACACTTTTCCAAAAACAAGCTCTAAATCATGTTGAAATACAGAAATAAAGACCTTTCCAAAAACAAGCTCCAAATCATGTTGAAATACTGAAATAATCACTTTTCCAAAAACAAGCTCCAAATCATGTTGAAATACTGAAATAATCACTTTTCCAAAAACAAGCTCCAAATCATGTTGAAATACAGAAATAAACACTTTTCCATAAACAAACTCTAAATCATGTTTGATGTACTCTGTAAGTGAATTTTTTTTCAGTACTGTTAAAACTGGATGATAGGAACACTGTGGAGAGTTTTCAGCAAGTTGCAACATTGAAATACAGAAATAAACACTTTTCCAAAAACAAGCTCTAAATCATGTTGAAATACAGAAATGAACACTTTTCCATAAACAAGCTCTAAATCATGTTTGATGCACTCTGAAAATGATTTTTTCTTCAGTACTGTTAAAACTGGATGATAGGAACACTGTGGACAGTTTTCAGCAAGTTGCAACATTGAAATACAGAAATAAACACTTCTCCAAAATCAAGCTCCAAATCATGTTGAAATACAGAAATAAACACTTTTCCAAAAACAAGCTCCAAATCATGTTGAAATACAGAAATAAACACTTTTCCAAAAACAAGCTCAAATCATGTTGAAATACAGAAAAAAACACTTTTCCAAAAACAAGATCCAAATCATGTTGAAATACATAAATAAACACTTTTCCAAAATTAAGCTCTAAATCATGTTGAAATACAGAAATGAACACTTTTCCAAAAACATGCTCGAAATCAAGTTGAAATACTGAAATAATCACTTTTCCAAAAACAAGCTCTAAATCATGTTTGATGCACTCTGAAAGTGAATTTTTTTTCAGTACTGTTAAAACGGGATGATAGGAACACTGGACAGTTTTCAGCAAGTTGCAACATTGAAATACAGAAATAAACACTTTTCCAAAAACAAGCTCTAAATCATGTTGAAATACAGAAATAAACACTTTTCCAAAAACAGGCTCAAATCATGTTGAAATACAGAAATAAACATTTTTCCAAAAACAAGCTCCAGATCATGTTGAAATTCAGAAATAAACACTTTTCCAAAAACAAGCTCTAAATCATGTTGAAATACAGAAATAAACACTTTTCCAAACACAAGCTCAAATCATGTTGAAATACAGAAATAAACACTTTTCCATGAACAAGCTCTAAATCATGTTTGATGCACTCTGAAAATGATTTTTTCTTCAGTACTGTTAAAACTGGATGATAGGACCACTGTGGACAGTTTTCAGCAAGTTGCAAGATTGAAATACAGAAATAAAAACTTCTCCAAAATCAAGCTCCAAATCATGTTGAAATATAGAAATAAACACTTTTCCAAAAACAAGCTCCAAATCATGTTGAAATACAGAAATAAACACTTTTCCAAAAACAAGATCCAAATCATGTTGAAATACATAAATAAACACTTTTCCATGAACTAGCTCTAAATCATGTTTGATGCACTCTGAAAATGATTTTTTTTCCACTACTGTTAAAACTGGATGATAGGAACACTGTGGACAGTTTTCAGCAAGTTGCAATATTGAAATACAGAAATAAACACTTTTCCAAAAAACAAGCTCCAAATCATGTTGAAATATAGAAATAAACACTTTTCCAAAAACAAGCTCAAATCATGTTGAAATACTGAAATCAACACTTTTCCAAAAACAAGCTCCAAATTATGTTGAAATACAGAAATAAACACTTTTCCATAAACAAGCTCTAAATCATGTTTGATGCACTATGTAAGTGATTTTTTTCCCAGTACTGTTAAAACTGGATGATAGGAACACTGTGGACAGTTTTCAGCAAGTTGCAACATTGAAATACAGAAATAAACACTTTTCCAAAATCAAGCTCCAAATCATGTTGAAATAAAGAAATAAACACTTTTCCAAAAACAAGCTCTAACTCATGTTTGATGCACTATGTAAGTGATTTTTTTTCTGTACTGTTAAAACTGGAAGATAGGAACACTGTGGACAGTTTTCAGCAAATTGCAACATTGAAATACAGAAATAAACACTTTACCAAAAACAAGCTCTAAATCATGTTGAAATACAGAAATAAACACTTTTCCAAAAAAACAAGCTCCAAATCATGTTGAAATACAGAAATAAACACTTTTCCAAAAACAAGCTTTAAATCATGTTTGATGCACTCTGTATGTGATTTTTTTCCAGTACTGTTAAAACTGGATGATAGGAACACTGTGGACAGTTTTCAGCAAGTTGCAATATTGAAATAGAGAAATAAACACATTTCCAAAAACAAGCTCAAAATCATGTTGAAATACAGAAATAAACACTTTAAAAAAAATAAGCTCTAAATCATGTTTGATGCACTGTGTAAGTGATTTTTTTTCTTCAGTACTGTTAAAACTGGATGATAGGAACACTGTGGACAGTTTTCAGCAAGTTGCAATATTGAAATACAGAAATCAACACTTTTCCAAAAACAAGCTCCAAATCATGTTGAAATATAGAAATAAACACTTTTCCAAAAACAAGCTCCAAATCATGTTGAAATACAGAAATAAACACTTTTCCATAAACAAGCTCTAAATCATGTTTGATGCACTCTGAAAGTCAATTTTGTCCCAGTACTGTTAAAACTGGATGATAGGAACACTGTGGACAGTTTTCAGCAAGTTGCAATATTGAAATACAGAAATAAACACATTTCCAAAAACAAGCTCAAAATCATGTTGAAATACAGAAATAAATACTTAAAAAAAAAAAAAGCTCTAAATCATGTTTGATGCACTGTGTAAGTGATTTTTTTTCTTCAGTACTGTTAAAACTGGATGATAGGAACACTGTGGACAGTTTTCAGCAAGTTGCAATATTGAAATACAGAAATAAACACTTTTCCAAAAAACAAGCTCCAAATCATGTTGAAATATAGAAATAAACACTTTTCCAAAAACAAGCTCAAATCATGTTGAAATACTGAAATCAACACTTTTCCAAAAACAAGCTCCAAATTATGTTGAAATACAGAAATAAACACTTTTCCATAAACAAGCTCTAAATCATGTTTGATGCACTATGTAAGTGATTTTTTTTCCAGTACTGTTAAAACTGGATGATAGGAACACTGTGGACAGTTTTCAGCAAGTTGCAAAATTGAAATACAGAAATAAACACTTCTCCAAAATCAAGCTCCAAATCATGTTGAAATAAAGAAATAAACACTTTTCCAAAAACAAGCTCTAAATCATGTTTGATGCACTATGTAAGTGATTTTTTTTCTGTACTGTTAAAACTGGAAGATAGGAACACTGTGGACAGTTTTCAGCAAGTTGCAACATTGAAATACAGAAATAAACACTTTACCAAAAACAAGCTCTAAATCATGTTGAAATACAGAAATAAACACTTTTCCAAAAAAACAAGCTCCAAATCATGTTGAAATACAGAAATAAACACTTTTCCAAAAACAAGCTTTAAATCATGTTTGATGCACTCTGTATGTGATTTTTTTCCAGTACTGTTAAAACTGGATGATAGGAACACTGTGGACAGTTTTCAGCAAGTTGCAATATTGAAATAGAGAAATAAACACATTTCCAAAAACAAGCTCAAAATCATGTTGAAATACAGAAATAAACACTTTAAAAAAAATAAGCTCTAAATCATGTTTGATGCACTGTGTAAGTGATTTTTTTTCTTCAGTACTGTTAAAACTGGATGATAGGAACACTGTGGACAGTTTTCAGCAAGTTGCAATATTGAAATACAGAAATAAACACTTTTCCAAAAACAAGCTCTAAATCATGTTGAAATTTGGAAATAAACACTTTTCCAAAAACAAGCTCCAAATCATGTTGAAATATAGAAATAAACACTTTTAAAAAAATAAGCTCTAAATCATGTTTGATGCACTGTGTAAGTGATTTTTTTTCTTCAGTACTGTTAAAACTGGATGATAGGAACACTGTGGACAGTTTTCAGCAAGTTGCAATATTGAAATACAGAAATAAACACATTTCCAAAAACAAGCTCAAAATCATGTTGAAATACAGAAATAAATACTTAAAAAAAAAAAAAGCTCTAAATCATGTTTGATGCACTGTGTAAGTGATTTTTTTTCTTCAGTACTGTTAAAACTGGATGATAGGAACACTGTGGACAGTTTTCAGCAAGTTGCAATATTGAAATACAGAAATAAACACTTTTCCAAAAAACAAGCTCCAAATCATGTTGAAATATAGAAATAAACACTTTTCCAAAAACAAGCTCCAAATCATGTTGAAATACTGAAATCAACACTTTTCCAAAAACAAGCTCCAAATCATGTTGAAATACAGAAATAAACACTTTTCTATAAAAAAGCTCTAAATCATGTTTGATGCACTCTAAGTGATTTTTTTTCAGTACTCTTAAAACTTGATGATAGGAACACTGTGGACAGTTTTCAGCAAGTTGCAACATTGAAATACAGAAATAAACACTTTTCCAAAAACAAGCTCTAAATCATGTTGAAATACAGAAATAAACACTTTTCCAAAAAAACAAGCTCCAAATCATGTTGAAATACAGAAATAAACACTTTTCCAAAAAAAAGCTCCAAATCATGTTGAAATACAGAAATAAACACTTTTCCAAAAAAACAAGCTCCAAATCATGTAGAATTACAGAAATAAACACTTTTCCAAAAACAAGCTCTAAATCATGTTGAAATACAGAAATAAACACTTTTCCAAAAACAAGCTCCAAATCATGTTGAAATACAGAAATAAACACTTTTCAAAAACAAGCTCCAAATCATGTTGAAATACAGAAATAAACACTTTTCCAAAAACAAGCTCGAAATCATGTTGAAATACTGAAATAAACACTTTTCCAAAAACAAGCTCCACATCATGTTGAAATACAGAAATAAACACTTTTCCAAAAAGAAGCTTTAAATCATTTTTGATGGACTCCATAGGTGAATTTTTTTCCAGTACTGTTAAAACTGGATGATAGGAACACTGTGGACAGTTTTCAGCAAGTTGCAACATTGAAATACAGAAATAAACACTTTTCAAAAAACAAGCTCTAAATCATGTTGAAATACAGAAATAAACACTTTTCCAAAAACAAGCTCCAAATCATGTTGAAATACAGAAATAAACACTTTTCCAAAAACAAGCTCCAAATCATGTTTGATGCACTCTGAAAGTCAATTTTTTTCCAGTACTGTTAAAACTGGATGATAGGAACACTGTGGACAGTTTTCAGCAAGTTGCAACATTGAAATACACAAATGAACACTTTTCCAAAAACAAGCTCTAAATCATGTTGAAATACTGAAATAATCACTTTTCCAAAAACAAGCTCCAAATCATGTTGAAATACAGAAATAAACACTTTTCCATAAACAAGCTCTAAATCATGTTTGATGCACTCTGAAAATGTTTTTTTTTCAGTACTGTTAAAACTGGATGATAGGAACACTGTGGACAGTTTTCAGCAAGTTGCAACATTGAAATACAGGAATAAACACTTCTCCAAAATCAAGCTCCAAATCATGTTGAAATACAGAAATAAACACTTTTCCAAAAACAAGCTCCAAATCATGTTGAAATACAGAAATAAACACATTTCCAAAAACAAGATCCAAATCATGTTGAAATACATAAATAAACACTTTTCCATGAACTAGCTCTAAATCATGTTTGATGCTCTCTGAAAATGAATTTTTTTCCAGTACAGTGAACCCTCGCCACTTCGCGGTTCACTTATCGCGGATTCGCTATTTCGCGGATTTTCATAATGCATTTTTTTTTTTTTTTGGTGCATTGTGCTCTGCATTCTGATTCGCTAAAAACTCACTCCCGCTTCTTGTATCAAAACATGCTACGAATTGGACACGAGAGATGAGGAGGAAGGACTAACGCTTGGTCGCTTAGCAACCATGGTGCGAATGGCCACTGAATTTAAGCGAGTAGCTGAGGAATGGGACCCTTTGATGAGCCGTTCATTACAGTTCTCCAACGTAATCGATGGTGGCATGTCGGTGTACAAGGATCTTTTTGCAAAGAAGAAAAAAGAGCGACAACAGCTGCCTATCACTATGTTCTTCTCCCGAACAAACACATCTGCACCGCGGGCTTCAGAAGAAGAGAACACTGCAGAGCGCAGTCAGGATGCAGCGGCCCAGTCTGAAGAGCAGTGAAACGGCCTACACGTGAGTCACTGTATTTGTATACATGTAATAGTTGCTAATTGTAAAAAAAAAAAAAGTTTTCTATTTCGCGGATTTCACTTATCGCGGGTCATTTTCGGAACGTAACCCCCGCGATAAACGAGGGATTACTGTACTGTTAAAACTGGATGATAGGAACACTGTGGACAGTTTTCAGCAAGTTGCAACATTGAAATACAGAAATAAACACTTTTCCAAAAACAAGCTCCAAATCATGTTGAAATACTGAAATCAACACTTTTCCAAAAACAAGCTCCAAATTATGTTGAAATACAGAAATAAACACTTTTCCATAAACAAGCTCTAAATCATGTTTGATGCCCTCTGTAAGTGATTTTTTTTTCAGTACTCTTAAAACTTGATGATAGGAACACTGTGGACAGTTTTCAGCAAGTTGCAACATTGAAATACAGAAATAAACACTTTTCCAAAAACAAGCTCTAAATCATGTTGAAATACAGAAATAAACACTTTTCCAAAAAAACAAGCTCCAAATCATGTTGAAATACAGAAATAAACACTTTTCCAAAAAAAAGCTCCAAATCATGTTGAAATACAGAAATAAACACTTTTCCAAAAAAACAAGCTCCAAATCATGTAGAAATACAGAATTAAACACTTTTCCAAAAACAAGCTCTAAATCATGTTGAAATACAGAAATAAACACTTTTCCAAAAACAAGCTCGAAATCATGTAGAAATACAGAAATAAACACTTTTCCAAAAACAAGCTCTAAATCATGTTGAAATACAGAAATAAACACTTTTCCAAAAAAAAGCTCCAAATCGTGTTGAAATACAGAAATAAACACTTTTCCAAAAAAACAAGCTCCAAATCATGTAGAAATACAGAAATAAACACTTTTCCAAAAACAAGCTCTAAATCATGTTGAAATACAGAAATAAACACTTTTCCAAAAACAAGCTCCAAATCATGTTGAAATACAGAAATAAACACTTTTCCAAAAACAAGCTCTAAATCATGTTGAAATACAGAAATAAACACTTTTCCAAAAACAAGCTCGAAATCATGTTGAAATACTGAAATAAACACTTTTCCAAAAACAAGCTCCACATCATGTTGAAATACAGAAATAAACACTTTTCCAAAAACAAGCTTTAAATCATGTTTGATGGACTCCATAGGTGAATTTTTTTCCAGTACTGTTAAACTGGATGATAGGAACACTGGACAGTTTTCAGCAAATTGCAACATTGAAATACAGAAATAAACACTTTTCCAAAAACAATCTCTAAATCATGTTGAAATACAGAAATAAACACTTTTCCAAAAACAAGCTCCAAATCATGTTGAAATACAGAAATAAACACTTTTCCAAAAACAAGCTCCAAATCATGTTTGATGCACTCTGAAAGTCAATTTTTTTCCAGTACTGTTAAAACTGGATGATAGGAACACTGTGGACAGTTTTCAGCAAGTTGCAACATTGAAATACAGAAATGAACACTTTTCCAAAAACAAGCTCGAAATCATGTTGAAATACTGAAATAATCACTTTTCCAAAAACAAGCTCCAAATCATGTTGAAATACAGAAATAAACACTTTTCCATAAACAAGCTCTAAATCATGTTTGATGCACTCTGAAAATGCTTTTTTTTCAGTACTGTTAAAACTGGATGATAGGACAACTGTGGACAGTTTTCAGCAAGTTGCAACATTGAAATACAGAAATAAACACTTTTCCAAAAACAAGCTCAAAATCATGTTGAAATACAGAAATAAACACTTTTCCAAAAAAACAAGCTCCAAATCATGTTGAAATACAGAAATAAACACTTTTCCAAAAACAAGCTCCAAATTATGTTGAAATACAGAAATAAACACTTTTCCATAAACAAGCTCTAAATCATGTTTGATGCACTTTGAAAGTGAATTGTTTTTCAGTACTGTTAAAACTGGATGATAGGAACACTGTGGACAGTTTTCAGCAAGTTGCAACATTGAAATACAGAAATAAACACTTTTCCAAAAACAAGCTCCAAATCATGTTGAAATACAGAAATAAACACTTTTCCATAAACAAGCTCTAAATCATGTTTGATGCTCTCTGAAAGTGATTTTTTTCCCCCAGTACTGTTGAAACTGGATGATATGAACACTGTGGACAGTTTTCAGCAAGTTGCAACATTGAAATACAGAAATAAACACTTTTCCAAAAACAAGCTCTAAATCATGTTGAAATACAGAAATAAACACTTTTCCAAAAAAACAAGCTCCAAATCATGTTGAAATACAGAAATAAACACTTTTCCAAAAACAAGCTCCAAATTATGTTGAAATACAGAAATAAACACTTTTCCATAAACAAGCTCTAAATCATGTTTGATGCACTCTGAAAGTGATTTTTTTCACCAGTACTGTTAAAACTGGATGATAGGATCACTGTTGAAAGTTTTCAGCAAGTTGCAACATTGAAATACAGAAATAAACACTTTTCCAAAAACAAGCTCTAAATCATGTTGAAATACAGAAATAAACACTTTTCCAAAAACAAGCTCCAAATCATGTTGAAATACAGAAATAAACACTTTTCCAAAAACAAGCTCAAATCATGTTGAAATACAGAAAAAAACACTTTTCCAAAAACAAGCTCCAAATTATGTTGAAATACAGAAATAAACACTTTTCCATAAACAAGCTCTAAATCATGTTTGATGCACTTTGAAAGTGAATTGTTTTTCAGTACTGTTAAAACTGGATGATAGGACCACTGTGGACAGTTTTCAGCAAGTTGCAATATTGAAATACAGAAATAAACACATTTCCAAAAATCAAGCTCAAAATCATTTTGAAATACAGAAATAAACACTTAAAAAAAAAAAGCTCTAAATCATGTTTGATGCACTGTGTAAGTGATTTTTTTTCTTCAGTACTGTTAAAACTGGATGATAGGAACACTGTGACAGTTTTCAGCAAGTTGCAATATTGAAATACAGAAATAAACACTTTTCCAAAAACAAGCTCAAAATCATGTTGAAATACAGAAATAAACACTTAAAAAAAAAAAAGTTCTAAATCATGTTTGATGCACTGTGTAAGTGATATTTTTTCTTCAGTACTGTTAAGACAAGTAATTAGTTATATAACGTTGGTCTCTGTAATTGTTCTAGCTGCATCAGCACTATATCAGATTGCAGCTGCAATGTAGAACTGTGATTTATACCTGAAAAATGCACATTTAAAAAAAAAAAACTATGCTATACCATAAATATGTTATCAGACTGTCATCTTAAGAATTTGTTTGTTGGTTAGTGGCTATCAATATCTTAGTTTAGCCGAATTGGTGATAGCACCTGATGGAGTAAGAAACTGTTGGAGTAAGAAAATGGTGTCATTTTGCTAACGTGTTTAGCTAATAGATTTACATATTGTGTCTTCCCTGTAAAACATTTAAAAAATCTGAAATGGTGGTTTTATTCACAAGATCTGTGTCTTTCATTGGGTGTCTTGGACTTGTGATTTAATGATATTTAGATGCTACTATTTAATTGTGACGCTATGCTAGCGATGCTAATCAGTGTGGGGGGTGTGGGGGGTGCTCCCGGATCCGGGTTAGGTACTCTGTAGAGGATAACCCTCCCGTTGTCTCGGCGGGTCAGAGCGACCCCGGGCAGTTCCGAGTTGATTGCCCGTGTCTGTGTGTGGGTCGGAGTGACCCCGGCAGCGTTAGCAAGGTGTATGTTGTAACCCTCCTGCCCCTGTGTGGGCGGGGTCATAGTGACGTCAGAGGGGTCAGAGTGACCCCGGCGGCGTTAGCAAGGTGTATGTTGTAACCCTCCTGCCCCTGCCCCTGTGTGGGCGGGGTCATAGTTACGTCAGAGGGGTCAGAGTGACCCCGGCGGCGTTAGCAAGGTGTATGTTGTAACCCTCCTGCCCCTGCCCCTGTGTGGGCGGGGTCATAGTGACGTCAGAGGGGTCAGAGTGACCCTCGGCAGCGTTACCTGTCGCTTCCCCCGTGTCTGTGTGGGTCAGAGAGACCCCGGCAGGCCGGGGTCACGGTGACCCAACACCACCACCTGCTGGATACTAGTAAAAGGTCCTGCCCCAAAATTGACATTCTCAACATTCCGGGCAAGGGCCTGTGTCGAATACGGCGTGTCTGCCCACAAACGGGCCCTTGGGCACCGTGTGAGTTTGGATATCGAATCTAAAAACGCCCCCCTACAAACTACTTTCCCTTGGTTGTGGAAATTGTGCCTTTCGGGTATGGCTGTTGTTAGACAACCTTCCCCTTGCCTCGGCGGGACAGAGTGACCACCGGCCAGCGTTCCGAGTCGATTCCCAGTGTCTGTGTGGGTTAGAGAGACCCCGGCAGCGTTTAGCAAGGTGTATGTTGTAACCCTCCTACCCCTGTCTGGGCCAGGTCACATTGACCCGAGCCCTGTTGTAAGCCCTGCGTTATGAGTTGTTCCCCTCTGTTCCGGGGGCCTGGGGTCAGAGTGACCCCGGCGGCGTTAGCAAGGTGTATGTTGTAAACCCTCCCCTCCTACCCCTGTCTGAGCCGGGTCGGAGTGACCCGGGGCCTGTGTTAGGAGTTGTTCCCCTCTGTCTGGGCCGGGTCGGAGTGACCCCGGCAGGGACCAGTTGTCCCCACCAACTCTGTGCACGACCTCGGTGCTATCACGCGGGTAGGCCAGCCGAGCGTCCCGGATGGGACCGAAGGGGCCAAGGGCCGAAGGGGCGAAGGGGCGAAGGGCCGAAGGGCCGAAGGAGCAGGCAGGGCCGACCACGCGCCTCGTCCATTCGCGTGCCTCGTCCCATTCACGTGGCCACCGTAAGCAGGGCGTAGAGAGGCTACTAATATTGTCAGGAAGAAGAAGAAGAAGAAGAAGAAGAAGAAGAAGAGGACGACGACGAGGACGACGACGAGGAGGAATACGACCCCGCCGAGCGTGAGCCCTCCGCCTACGACAGTAAGCAGGGCGTAGAGAGCCTACTAATATTGTCAGGAAGAAGAAGAAGAACAAGAACAACAACAACAACAAGAACAACAACAACAACAAGAAGAACAAGATGAGGACGATGATGAGGACGACGACGAGGACGACGGCGACGAGGAATACGACCCCGCCGAGCGTGTTGCCTCCGCCTACGACGCCTCGCAGTCCCGGTTTCAGCGCGGCTCAGGTCCTGGAACAGATATCCTCCAGCGTCGACCAAGAAGACGAAGAAGACTACTGCGATTCCGAAGAGGAGGACGTTTCGGAAGATGAAGACGGTGAGGAATACAACCCCGAGCGCGACGCGGACGACTACGGAGACGACTCGGCCTCGCGGTCGAGCTCCTCTTCGGAGGAAGATCCGGAGGAAGAGCCGGAGGAAGAGCCGGAGGGGGACGCGGCCGCTGTCCGAGAGCGAGACAGAGAGCCAGACAGAGATCGAGCCAGAGAGCCAGAGCGAGAAAGGGAGACGTTGCTGTCGAAAAACGGCAAAATCAAATGGTCCTCCGCGGCCTATCGCGGCCCGGACCGACCCCGCGCCATCCGCCCGCCCTGCCCCGCCGTGACGCCGGGCCCCACGGCCTACGCCGCGTCGCGAGCGCTCGACATCGAGTCCGCCTTCCGGCTGTTTGTCACACCGGCGATAGAAAGGATCATCGTGGACATGACCAATCTGCAGGGGGTGAGAAAATACGGAGACGGCTGGCGACCCATGGACTCCACCGACCTGCGCGCCTACGTAGGGCTGCTGATCCTAGCCGGCGTCTACAGGTCCCGAGGCGAGGCCGCGGCCAGCCTGTGGGACGCCGAGAGCGGCAGGACCGTGTTCCGCGCCACCATGCCGCTCAAGGCGTTTCACAAGTACTCGAGGCTGCTGCGATTCGACGACCGCCAGTCGAGACCCGCGAGACTCGCCACAGACAGACTGGCGGCCGTGAGAGAGGTGTGGGACCTGTGGGAGGAGCGGCTGCAGGCCCTCTACAACCCGGGGCCCGAAGTGACGGTGGACGAACAACTGGTCCCGTTCAGAGGTACCGTCTATGCATCTGTGTACGTACGCGTGGCGTAGAGAGCACGGGCAGTCTATGTATCTGTGTTTGTACGCGTGGCGTAGAGAGCACGGGCAGTCTATGTATCTGTGCATAGAGAGCGGTAGCAGTCAATGTATCTGTGTTTGTACGCGTGGCGTAGAGAGCACGGGCAGTCTATGTATCTGTGTTTGTACGCGTGGCGTAGAGAGCACGGGCAGTCTATGTATCTGTGCATAGAGAGCGGTAGCAGTCAATGTATCTGCGTATGTACGCGTGGCGTAGAGAGCACGGGCAGTAGTAGCACGGGCAGCGGTAGCAATCGGCAGTAGTAGCAATGGGCAGCAGTAGCAATGGGCAGTGGCACGGGCGGCGGCGTCGGCGGCTGCGTGTAACGTAAACGCAGTGCGCCCCGATGGTGAGCCGGTAACTCATGACGCTGCTAATCTCCTGCTAATCTCCTCTCCCTCTCCTCTCCCTCTCCTCTCCCTCCCCTCTCCCTCGCCTCAAGGACGCTGTCCTTTCCGACAGTACATTCCCAGCAAGCCGGCCAAATACGGCATCAAGTCGTGGGTGGCCTGCGACGCCAAGTCCAGCTACGCTTGGAAGATGCAAGTGTACACCGGCAAGGCGGCCGGCGGATGCCCCGAGAAGAACCAGGGCGCGCGCGTCGTCCTCGATCTGACCGAGGGACTGCCGGCCGGTCACAACGTCACGTGTGACAATTTCTTCACCTCCTACGAACTCGGGCAGCGGCTCCTCGAGAGGAACCTCACCATGGTGGGCACGGTGCGAAAGAACAAGCCCGAGCTCCCTCCCGCGCTGCTCCAGTCCAAGGGCAGACAGGTCTCGTCCTCCAGGTTCGCCTTCACGCCCACCGCCACTCTAGTGTCCTACCTGGCAAAGAGAAATAAGAACGTGCTGCTTCTGAGCACGCGGCACGCGGAGCCCGACGTCAGCGATCGCCGAGACCGGAAGCCGGCCCTCATCCTAGACTACAACTGCAACAAGGGCGGCGTGGACAACCTAGACAAGGTGGTCGGGACCTACAGCTGCAGACGGATGACCGCCCGCTGGCCCCTGGTCATCTTCCACAACATCCTCGACGTGTCCTCCTACAACGCCTTTGTCATATGGCGAGAGATCAACCCCGACTGGATGCCCGGGAAGCGGAACAAGAGGAGGGTGTTCCTGGAGCAGCTCGGAAAGGCGCTCGTGAAGCCCTTGATCCAAAGAAGGCAGCGTCTCCCCCGCACCGAAGCCGCGTCCGCACTTGTCAAAGTCATACGTGGCGAGCGTGTATCCGCCGAGGCTCGTCCGCAGGCCCGCGAGCGAGCCGCCGGCCCGGCCGCTGCCGCCACCCCGGCCGCCCCGCTGGGGGCGAGTAAGAGGAAGAGGTGTCAGGTCTGCCCACCCAAGAAGGACGCCAAGACACACACAGCGTGCTGCAGGTGTAAGAAATACATCTGCAAAGGCTGTTCACACCCATACTGTCACACTTGTGCCCACTGGGCCTTTAGCCAAGACGGGACAGAGTGACCCGGGGGGGGGGGGGGGGACACTGTGTGCTAGGCATAATAGAAGGACAACGGGAGGGTTATGTAACAACAACCATACCCAAAAGGCACAATATCCACAACCAAGGGAAAGTAGTGCAGGAGGGGGGGCGTTTTTAGAATCAATACCCAAACTCACACGGGGCCCAAGGGCAGTACGGGGGACAGCCTGTCACTTCGCACACAGGGCCCTTGGCCGTAATGTTGAATCTGTGAGTGTCCACCACAACCTCTCAGTTATCCAAAACTTTATGTTGTATCCTGTCTGTGGAATTTGGAGGCTGTGACAATAGATCCAGCTTTCAGTAGTGTAGCAAACCACGTATCAGTTATCCAAAACTTGATGTTCTAGCCAACGCACTAATACAGGGAAGTACTTATAAGTCAGTTTGGGTTGTTACAAGAGTTTACATTTATCAACACTGGGGAAGAGGCATCAGCTATAACAAGTAGGACTATTATGGGTAACCTGTTCATCTTCGTTGCAACAATCCACTTGTCTCTATGTATGCATCTGTACGAAAAGCACAGTGTAATCAGTGATGGACCTGTGCTTGAAGAAGACTACCTGGGTGTGGATGGGGGACTTGACCTTGACGGAGAATATCGTGGTATGGATGGGGGACCTGAGTTTGACGGGGAAAATGGGGTTATGAACGGAGGCCCTGAGTTTGTGAACGGAGGCCCTGAGTTTGACAGACCCGGATTACAAGGAAAATCTAGAGTGGCCCGCTCTATCCAAGGTGGTTCGGATGACCACTCTATGCCTGACCTCATTGGGGTAGAGAAAGGTTATTGCTACAGGAACATTTGTAGGCAATTTGACACCTGGAACGTTACTTACCGGGTGACATTGATGAAACCATACCAAGTGTATAAACTTGATGGTAAATGTCTGCCTATCACTCTAGTGCGCTACTACGGAAAAGGAAAGCCTGACGTCTCAGTGTTCTCTGTGGTGTTTAACTGGAAGACAACGTCTACTCAGTCTCTAATACCCAGTGGATCACAATACAAGGCAGGTGTACAGATCTTGGTGAATTGTGCATCTGGAAGAGACATGGATGGTCCCGGAACAGCCGTGGTAGATCGGCCTTACTACGCAGCCTGTCCTGTGGACTGTACCGGATACAACGTGAACACTGGTGCCAGACTACATTCCCTGGGTCTCAGTGTACTGAAGACTGAAGGTGTGAGGATGATGGACTTGTCATCGGTGTCACTGAATCTGACACTGCTCCGAGAAAGTATGGGGGAGATGTAATTATCCTAACAGTTGAAATGTTATATTGTATTCATTTGGTACTATGGTGATGTGGACCTCTTTTATCAATAAAGTACAGTTGGTAACACTTGACAGTTGCTTGTCTGAGCATACTTTATTTTTTTTCTTGCATTCAACAGCATTATAAACTATAACAAGGCTACCCAAGCCCTCACAGTGAGCAAGCCTGGAAGCCTTCTAGGCTCCTGCGGCTTCTGTCAAGCTCTGTGTGTTTGATGAGGCTTTCCTTAGGCCCGCCCTATCATGACTCAGTCAGCAAGCATGGAAGCCTTATAGGCTCCTGTGGCTTCTGTCAAGCTCTGTGTGTTTGATGACGCTTTCCTTAGGCCCGCCCTATTATGACTCAGTCAGCAAGCATGGAAGCCTTATAGGCTCCTGTGGCTTCTGTTAAGCTCTGTGTGATTGATGACGCTTTCCTTAGGCCCGCCCTATCATGGCTCAGTCTGCAGAACTGTGGGTCTTTGACAATAGGGGCCAAAGCGATATATTAATGACCATACTGACGTCTCTCAGGAAGCAGAACAGAGTGTATAATGGCACATGGGAAATCAGAGTCTTTCTATACACTCAGATATTGTAATACAGCAAAGGAGAATGACAGTAGCGACGACTCGGACATTGACTTTGTTAGTGGCAGCACATGCAGAGAGCTGCAGTTCAACCCTGTTACAGTTGAAGATGCCCAGCTGCTGTGCACTAGCTGAAGGTGCAGTGCAAGAAGATGTCTCTCAGTCATACTGCGTCTGGTGTTAGGTGCTCCGTGTAAGAATGTGAAAATAAAAGGTGACGGAAATTGTTTCTTCAGAGCGGTCAGTGAAGCACTATGTGGTACAGAGGAGTACCATGAGCCAATTCGAAATGCGGTGGTGCAGCAGCTACAGAGCAAACAACATATGTATAGGACCATCCTGAGAGTGTGTTACCGTTCAGTGTCAGAGTACATTACGGAGTCCAACATGAATTGTTTAGGTAGTTGGGCGACCGAAGTGGAGATTCAAGCAGCTGCAGACATGTTGGGGGTAAGCATATATACATACTATACCAACCGTTGGATTGAATACAGATCTAATGGTTTAGAGGTGTCTAAGCAGGGCATATATTTGGAGAATAGTCGGAACCATTACGAGACAGTCGTTTGTGTCAAGAGGCCTCAGACTCAGTCTTGTTACGGTTACTGCCAGGGTTATGAGATTGGGAACAGCCATATACCACAAGCAGTTAGGTCCTCAGGCTCCAAATCATCTGATTCCGAAAGCAGTTCGGGAGCGGACATGGCAGGTGACTACGAGGATTGGATGTGTGATGATTATCAGGACAATTGTCAAGAGGACTATACCCATAACCGAGATACTCCCGGTGCTGACATGGAGGATACCAGAGACCAAGAGGCTGAAACCAGTCCCCGTTCAACCGATAGTCTTGTGGACTACGACATTTACGATTCCGAGGAGTCAGACTACGAGGTCCACACCCAAGACGTCGACAGTGAACAGCTCTACAGTGAACAGGTTGACGACGAAGAGGTGGTCTACTGTGAAGAGGTCTATGGTGAAGAGGTTGACACCGGCGCTGTCGTGGAATGTGAAGAAGTCGATGATGACGAGGTGGTGGACTGTGACGACGTGTACGATGAAGAGGTTTACGACGACGAGGTGGTGGACTGTGAAGACGTGTACGATGAAGAGGTTGACGATGGCGAGGTGGTGGACAGCAACGAAGGCTACAGCGAAGAGGGTGGCGAGGTACAGGTTTACTGTGAAGATGGTCACGACTCGATTCCAGCTGTGGAAGATTCGAGAAAGCAACATTCGATGGAAAGCATGCTTAGTTGGTCTATACTGAACACATCATGGCATTCCTTCCTAGAATGGCTGGGGGAGCGCTGGTGGGGATCAGTCTCTAAAGAGCAGATTATCACATTCATGGATACATCTAACAGTCGCAAAGGGGACATTGTCGTCGCAGCACACTTCGGTGGCATGCAAGGAGGAGTGTGTTCGATTATGGTGAAGACACAGGATTCAGTCATGACCTTTACTGTTGTTATTAGTCGAGGCAGGTACATCTGTACCGATATGGTACAAGGTCTATTTTCAACTCCTATTGACATTATGAAAGTTCTGGTGCGTAAACTGGGAGAAGGACACTTGCTACGTAGACCCAGGTGGATGGCTCATAACCCCAAATACTTTGCTATGACACAAATTGTGGACGAGCTGCGTTATATTGTAAAGCTGATAAAAGGCTCATGGTGGGGAGCTGCATTCCTCAGTTTGGAAATGTCCCCACCACATGGTAAAGTGATAGAGCTTCTACGAATGAGGACAAACAAGCACACCAACCCAGCTGCCGCAATCCATTATATGAATGAGGACAGTTTGGGATACCTGTTTGATATTGTAACTGCCAAGGGAAAGAGATTCAAGGTGACGTTTGATAACTTGGGGTTTACGATTGGGACAGGTGTACACTTTCCATATATCACATCTATTCTTTCCCGCATCTGCTGCCTTGAAGATGCAACCTTTGTTGCCCGACCAAAGAACCACATCTTTGGGGATGAAGGCCTGGAACGTCACCCAGGTGTCACAGATGCCAGACACAATGTCTAGAGTAGGAAAGATATAGGTGGAGAGCATATGTAATCACTGTCATATCGCTTGGTAAATGTGCCATTACAAAGTGCTTGTGGTGTATTATTCAATGTCCATATCCTTCTGTGAATAAAGACAATAATATCCTGAGCAAGAATACCAGGTCACATTTATTTACAGAGTACATAACATTTACATACATCCATACCAAAAGTAGGACATAGTGGCAGCTCAAAAATGAATAAAATGGGTTCAGTGTAGTTAGATCTCAACACATTGCAACCTAGTCATCTCCATCATCATAATCTCCATCCGCATCAGCTCCATCCTCATCATCGGCCATATACTTGAGCGAAAGAGACATAACCACATTACCAACAAGTCATACACACAAGCAAAAGTGTCATCACAGTATACACTACCATATCTACCATTTCATCTTCTGCATTGTTCAACTGGGGAAGAGGAGGTAATGCTAGGTGAGGTTGAGGCCGGTTGACGACTTCTGGGGGCAACAGTGGAGGAGCTTGTTCCAAGACAAGGTTCCTAGGTCCCTCATCGTCAGACGATAGTATGTAATCACTCTCCTGAATGTGTATTAAAGACATGGGAAATGTATCACTTATACATGGTATACTTTACAACAGTGAATGAAAGGACATCAAACCGAGTACCTACAGAACGGGTCAGGATTATGGTAGATACCTGTGGAATAGAGACGAGTGTTAGAATCAGTACAAGTTAAATGCCTGTGATGAGTATGGTCTATGAAAGAGGTGTCTATAGAGTATGATATAACATGCGTCTCTCCTACCAGGCTCAGCTCGCTATTGTCAGTTTCTATACCACTCTCCTCTGACATGATTAGAGGTCGGAAATGCACAATTGCCTGAGGTAAGGAGATATAGGTCCATGATTAGCTGTTAAATGCGACAGTTGCAGTAGGTGTCACAGTTAAACACCTTTTCATGAGTGGGTTAAGTTACGGGTTAGGTGTGGTTGTACAGAGGTGAAAGCTGTTCGTAAGGCTGCATGTGATCATAATCATGATGAGCAACTAGCCACGTCTCTAGCAACAACAGTTAGAAAACATAAGGCCCTTTCCTGGGGTTGGTGAGAGTGTGCGGCTTTGGGGTATGGTTCCACTTTTCCTACTATTTACAATGGCTGAATCACAAGAACTATGATACCAATTACATACACATAGCAAAATAGGTAAGTGGTTGGAAGATGGCCTATATGGGGAGAAGACAATTCGACTCACTCCGTGTCGCTAAGCAAAGGAAATATGGCAACTGGCCTCTATTGAACAGATCCTGGCTTCCACTGGTAGAATGGCTGGGTGAGAGGTGGTGGGGCTCCGTCTCTAAAGAGCAGCTAATGTCATCCCTAAATAGACCCGAAGTTACTGTAGGAGCTATTGCCATCACGGCCTACTTTGGTGACATGCAGGGAGGAGTGTGTTCCTGTATGGTGAAGAGCACTGACAATACTCTCATCCCATTTGATATACACGTCACCCAAGGCTATTACAAATGCACTGAGTTCCTAGACTGGGACAGAGGTGACCCTGTTCAGCTAATAACCGATGTGCTTAAAGCAGTCCCAAGCGGTTACTTGATGGCTAGACCAAGAGACATACCTGATGAACAGAACAATTGGTCTGGCAAATGTGTAGTGGAAGGGATGCGTGAAATGATACAGCTACTAGAGGGTGCATGGTGGGGACATTCGACGGGCAGTTCCCCAATGTCATCAAATCACATTGATGTTATACAGGACCTAAAAAAGATGGAAGATGAATACCCCAAGCCAGCTGCAGCGATCTGTTACATGGATGAAGAGGAATATGGATACCTCTTCGAAATTGTAACAGCAAAAGGACAACCATACAAGGTCACGTTTGATAAGTCTGGGTTTGTGCTTGATACAGATATACACTTTAACTCAATGACAAGTTTGCTGGACCATATGACAACGGTTGTAAAGGTTTCCTTTGTACCAAGACCCCTTTCTACAACACAGGACCTGTGCATGAGCAAGATGGATGTAACAGGAGGGAGAAGGAGGGGACCAGTGGAGACAAGTGGAGGCCTACCCAGTCTCAAACGTTCCATACAGACTAGCCCGTATGACCAGAGGTATAGGCCATGACCATTGTATTACTGTACATCTCAATTAATATTTGTGACAGTATATGTGTCAATGTAATATACATTACATATCATTGTTTTGACATACAATCAATAAAGTGTATCACCAGTCATGTCAGAGCCTTGTTCTTTTTATTCACATACATTACAAAGAGCAGTACCGTTGCAACTACACATGTTTCACAAAGTCATTATAGCTGGGCTATCCACCCGGTACTGCTTCATCCAACCGTGTCTGTGCTATCCAAAAGGGCTCCATTCATGCCACAATGCCTTGGTTATTCATCCTTGGCCTGTTACTCAACCACTTGCGTGCATCCAACCTTGTCTCTAAATCCACACATTATACATTCATCCAAGCTAAGGTGTTTAGCTACTCATCTACCACTCATCATACAGTGGCTGTTGTGTCCACACAGGCTTACTTTCTCCAGCCCTGTCTTGTGTATCTCCCCACCACCTGGGCAAGTCTCTACTTGTTTATCCAGCCCTTGGGCACTCGTCCAACTGTTTCTGTCCTGTCCACACAGGCTTACTTTCTCCAGCCCTGTCTTGTGTATCTCCCCACCACCTGGGCAAGTCTCTACTTGTTTATCCAGACCTTGGGCACTCGTCCAACTGTTTCTGTGCTGTCCACACAGGCTTACTTTCTCCATCCCTGTCTGTTTATCTTTCCGTCACCTGGGCACTCATCCAACCTTGTCTGTGCTGTCCACACAGGCTTACTTTCTCCATCCCTGTCTGTTTATCTTCCCGTCACCTAGGCAACAGCTCTACTTGTTTATCCAGCCCTGGGCACTCATCCAACCTTGTCTGTGATGTCCACACAGGCTCATCCAACCTTGTCTGTGCTGTCCACACATGCTCATCCAACCTTGTCTGTGCTGTCCACACAGGCTTACTTTCTCCATCCCTGTCTGTTTATCTTCCCGTCACCTGGGCACTCATCCAACCTTGTCTATGCTGTCCACACAGCCTCATCCAACCCTGTCTATGCTGTACACACAGGCTTACTTTCTCCAGCCCTGTCTGTTTACCTTCCCTTCACCTAGGCAACGGCTCTATTTGTTTATCCAGCTCTGGGCACTCGTCCAACTGTTTCTGTGCTGTCCACACAGGCTTACTTTCTCCATCCCTGTCTGTTTATCTTTCCATCACCTGGGCACTCATCCAACCTTGTCTGTGATGTCCACACAGGCTCATCCAACCTTGTCTGTGCTGTCCACACATGCTCATCCAACCTTGTCTGTGCTGTCCACACAAGCTTACTTTCTCCATCCCTGTCTGTTTATCTTCCCGTCACCTGGGCACTCATCCAACCTTGTCTATGCTGTCCACACAGCCTCATCCAACCCTGTCTATGCTGTACACACAGGCTTACTTTCTCCAGCCCTGTCTGTTTATCTTCCCTTCACCTAGGCAACGGCTCTATTTGTTATCCAGCTCTGGGCACTCGTCCAACTGTTTCTGTGCTGTCCAACTCTCTGTGTTTACCCAACCGAGCATTACAGGGAGGCAGTTAAATAGCAAGGTCTGTTCTTAGGATCTGTTAACAGTTTGCCTCTCTCAGCACTGGGGAAGAAATATCAAGTGTGTATTCGAAATGACTGGGATGGAAGTGACCTATGGAAACTGGCCTCTATTGGACAGATCATGGCTTTCATTTGTAGAGTCACTGGGTGACCACTGGTGGGGTTCCGTATCTGAGGAACAAATGATATCTTTCCTCAATAGACCCGAGGTGAAGGTGGGAGCTTTTGCCATAGCGGACTACCGTGGAGCGGAGCCCGGAGGAGTGTGTTCATGTATGATGAAGACAGGGGATTGTGACATTATCTCATTCGCCATATATGTCACTGGAGGCCGTTACAAATGCACCGACTTCCTAGAGTGGGAATACAGTCAACCAGCAAAAATTATAGAAGACATGATTGCAAATTACCCAGGAGGGTACCTGATGGCTAGACCTAGAGCCATACCTGGTGGTCAAAGCAAGGGGACTTGCATACGTGTAGTGGAAGAGATGCATACTATGATACAGTTACTAAAGAGTGCATGGTGTGGACTGTCTCTTGGGCAGTCGCCAAATGGTAGGTCCCCAGGGTCAAGTGAGCACACTGCCTTGTTAAACAGTCTAAAGAGTATGCAAAGTGAAAACTTCAACCCTGCTGCTGCAGTATGTTACATGGATGAACACCGCTCTGGATACCTCTTTGACATTGTAACAGGGAAAGGAAAGGTATACAAAATCATGTTCCATGGGTCTGGCTTTCGATGTGGGACCAATCTACACTTCTACACCATAGGAGAGTTGATTGACTACATGAGAGGGGCTAGGAATGTAACTTTTGTGCCACGACCTTCCCCCTAATGTGAGGGGAGACAATGACAAGGATGGAGTAGGATCGAAGGACACAAGAGGGTTCGATATTCTCAGCACAAGGCTATGGATATGAATAGTGAACTCTTTTCATAACATACTCTGTAAGATATTATACAATGTTACAGCTAGAGTGTACTTTTTCTTGAAATGAATAAACCAAATCAATGGTGTCTTTTGCCTTTATTCAATATATTTGTGAAACATTACTGTATAACATAGTCCTCCTGCACATATCACGCAATTGTTGTTAACCCATACATGTTGCCCCATAGTAAAAGTTATACCAATCCCTTAAAGACATATGATTATTCAACATAAACTTCAACTGGGTTCTTCTGATCAACACCTCGGTGCTTAACTGTGTGACAGTAGAAAGACTGTCAATGTCTTCTTCCTCACATCCCTCTGCAAGCCTCAGCCCATGGATGAGTTTGGTGTATATGTCCCAGAGTGTTGTTCCATAGAGTATGGTGATTGAGAGATGCCCAGTGATTTCACCTATGTTTTCAGAGGGGCTCTGGATCAAGACTTTGATGTGAGGCCTATTTTCGTCTACAATGGCAATGTTGTCCGCGTACTCGCTCATGGTCTGGTACAGTGCGGAGACGTATTTCATCACAGCATATGGGATGACAATACCCCCACCATACATGTGTCTAGGAGGGAAAGATGTACAGTCGAGGTCTTGGAAGGCTCGCGGGGTTGCCATTGCCATCTCCTGAGTGACTCTGTGGAGAATTCCAAGGTCGTCGAGGGAGACAGATCGCCAAAGAGCTAGGACATTTCTGAGAGCATCATAGTCCTTGTCAGTGCCGAGTTGATGGGAAGGTACGCACACGTAGCTGTCTGCACACTGGGGGAAAGAAAAGGATGCTATTCCACTGGGTCCCCTGGTAATGCTGACAAAGCCTTTCGCCGAACACAGGCCGCATATGAATTGAAACTCCCCTCGGGGAGAAGCGACCAGAACGTCTAAAGCTCCTTTCGCTCTGTCCGAGGCCCAGAGACTGTTTGACATCATGAAGGCTAAGACATTGATGAGAGCCTGCCTGTTGTCGTCATCATAGACAGATAGGGTTCGATTGAAAGGCACTGTGTCCGTGCCAGCTATCTTGATACAGGAGCCACCGTTAATGTCAACGTTCCACTGGGATGAAAGTTTAGATGGATCATTAGTCAGGATCCTTGTCTTGTTGTCATTGAGGACAGTGAACTTGACTGGTATTTTGTCCAAGGTGCCTTGCTTGTATGCGGTAACTGTCATGTTGTCAATGATGAACAGAGTGCTGCAGTCTCCAAAGGGTATGAGCCCTTGCAAGTCAATCTTGAACATGGTAGGCTGATGTGCTTCACTGACCTTGTTCATTGTATGGGTGAACACATACTCCTTCTGACTGAAAGACATCTTTACCCGTGCTTGGGATGCTAAAGGTATACTATCACCGGTCTGTACTCAATGCATGTATACGAAATGGTATATACAGTGCTTTTCGTCTCGATCACGAGAGCCACCGTCTTTCATTGACACACCGTCCTATACTTCTCTTCTTGTCTTCACCGTAGACACGCTGGATAAGCCTGTGACCGGGGATATTGTTGGTGAACAGGTCCTTGTAGAAGTTTTTACAACCGGTGCAATGATACGTAACCACCCTGCAGTCAGAGGGAGGACGTCTCCTCTTTCCGAGCGTGGCCCGGACAGGGGTGATCCATTTTTTCTCCTTAAAGGTCTCGATCCAGGTTCTCATGACTTTTGCGTCGGCGCAACAGTACGGCATGATGCAAAGAACAGATTCTGGGTACATAACGGGCCCAGAGCTGAACGCGTCAGGGGTCTGTATCTGCAACATGAGTACAGTCTGATACAGAAGGCCTGCCAGGTCAACTAGAGTCCTCTCGCACAGCTCGCTTCTCACTATGGAAAGCCTACCAGTAGTAGAGTAGGTGATCCCAGCGTCTTGCAACATGACAATCGGCAACGAAAGCAAGATGGAGGCGTCAGAGCAAGAGTCGTTGTCGACAAGGGACAGTATGCCTTCCGATATGGCTTCCGTGAGCCTTTTCCCGAGCGAGGCGCTTAGGTTCCTGTAGACATCACGGGGCTGTAGGGACATGTCCTTGGTGATCACATTGCTGCAGACCTCGAGTTTCTCACCGGGCAGACGCGCCACAGTTTCCCTGTTGATCCTTAGGTGCTCCAACTCACTACTACCGCAGACGGGTATCATGTGTTCAGGGCAGTTGTTCATTACCGCGTTGAAAGCCGTGGTTGCCCTCTTCAACCTCTGTCTGACTGAGGAGATTGAGGTGAGCAAGTGCTCTTTGCAATCATCCAGGCTGTGGGAGCCAAGGGCAGAACTGTACATGTAGCGGGGTAAGCAGTAGTCTATAATGCAGTGAGCTAAAAGCTTTCCAGAGCGGTTCACCAAGATAGAGTCAGCACAGTGAGCTATCAGCACCCTGGAGTTGGCGAAACATTTGTTGAAAGGCTGGTAGGGGTGTGAAATGATCTCTGTGTAAGACGAGGAATCGATTGGCGTTAGGGTTCTGGGGGCCGGGGTGTGATGCTCCTCCGTGTTGTCATCTCTAACGGGTTTGGACGCGTGTTCATTATCACCGTCAGACACCACGCTTGTGTCAGAACGCTTGGCCTCGCATATGAGCGATCCACCGAACATGGCCGTGATACACCCTGTGTTAGCCTGGAGGTTCAAGGGGTATCTGTAGAAGGCTGCTTCGCAAGGGTTACACTTGTGATACTCGGGGCATTCGACTGGCTTGACAGAGAGTCCTGTAATGTGCTGTAGCCACGTCTTCACAGTTTCTAGGTAGGTCGTTTTAACACTGGAGTTGGCTACCTGCAAGCGATCCAGTGTTTGTTGACTAAAGTGCTTGTTCTTTGATGATTTGATGAGACTGCTCCAAGGAAAGAACCCTGCTGCCATCTTGGACGCGATGAGTTGCGATGCTTTGCACGCTAACAGGTCTCTGAGGATGGCTTCCTTGCGCGAGAACATGTGGTTCATGCAGTATTTCCAGTCCTTGTACAGCGTTCTCACTGTGATGGTGTCGCTCGACGCAGACTCGTAGCCCTGTACGGGAACCAGTGTCGTAGAGACCGCAGAGAACCCAGAGTCCAGCTTCAACGTTATAACATCGTCCACTCGGTAAGAGGTGAGAAAGGAGCTAGCTCGATGTAAGTCTAACCACTGCCCGTGATCGTCCAGGATCGGTTCCCTCTCCAGGTATAAGATTACATCTCCAGCCTTGAGCTGGTGCCAGGGAGAGGTTGAAAAGCAGGATAACACGTCAGTCTCCAGTTTGACACAGTCTCCCCTCATGACGCAGGATATGAAGGTGTCCGTCACGGCAGAATCACAAGGGGAGCGCATACTTTTGAAGGCCGACAGCCCCCTGACCTTTACGGAGATCGAAGACAGATCACCCTTGTCGTCTAGGTTGTGACTGAGAGCCACGTAGGTCTTCTTAGCTACGTGACAGTAGACCGAGCAACTGTTTTCATACTCCAGCTTGACTCTCCTGTCTTTAACGAAGGGCCCTGTGACATCCGCAACTTCTTCGGACCCAGGGACTCTTGCCACAAAGACGGGATATCCTTCCTTGGTGAATGTTCCTTTCGGGTCTCTGGCTACATTTCGGTGTGTGTTACCTCTGCCTATCACGTACATCCTCTCGAGAGTGTCCTCAACCAAGGCAGTGTGCACGTAGTCCAGAAAGGCAGGCACCTGGGAGCCAGCCCTCTTAAACATGTCACCCACAGCCTTCCGGCCATCACAGGCAAAGCTCTCGAGGAGTTTGATGTCAGTGTCCCCGGACCGGGGCGTATCTGTTCTGTGCACGACTACATCAGACACGTCCCTTTCGGGGATGTCCCGGGGACCGTATCCGACTGAGACCATGACACTGTCAGTGTCTCCGTAGACAACAGGGCAGCTGTGCTGGTAGAACGTAGACACACAGCTGTTTACAACGGCAATCTGTTGCCTGCCGTGGCCAGATATGAGAGGCCCGCAGGGACGAGGAGCCGTTCCGTAGAAGGAGTTGGCTAGGACTTTACACTCTCCCTCCTGTAGCTTGTAGTAGACCCGCTCGGCCTCGCTGATATCAGGGTTCTTGAGTTTCCTCTTGAACTCAGCTCGCTGGTTGAGATAGTACTCTACCGAGGAAGAGAATATGCCCGGGGCACGGATGAAGCAGCCTTGGGTCTGGTCGTACTTGAGAATGAGCGATGCGTACTGAAACCCCTCAGCCTCCCAGTTGTAACACACCCAACCCGATAGATCGTGGGGAAAGTCAACGGGAGGCCAGGGGATGGTGGTCTCAGGTGAGATGTTGAGAGCGCACATGATCGAGGGGTACATACTGGAGAAGTCAAAGGACAGCTCCAGACCCATGCCGGGCCCCGAGTAGTGTAGGCCAGTGAGTGGGTCACACACAGATCCTCCCTTCCACATGTCACTGTCACCATTATCTGAGGCGAGATTAGGATCCCATCGCAGTCGGCTGTTCAGTTCCATGCCCAGGGGTCCCGCTTTCACTCTGAGGGTATCGAGTGTAAACTTGAGCTGGGGGATCTGAACCGAGTGAATGCTCTGCACAAAGCCGCAAAAGTTATCCCCTCTCCC